>NC_058080.1:33773793-34095901 GCF_014858855.1 Bufo gargarizans
CCGAATCCTATTGAAGTCAATGGGGACCCGAACTTTTGGGGACTAAAATGGCTGTAAAAATGTCATGGAAAGGGCTAGAGGGCTGCAAATATCAGCAAAATGTGTTTACAAGCATGGCAAGTGCCCTGCAAACAAAAGTGGATAGGGAAATGACTTTAAATAACATAAAATACGTAAAAATAAAAAAATAATAATCTTGATCTAGGAAGACGAGGTCCGTATGGAGTAGGAGGTTGAGGAGGCGGTGGATGTGGCGGTGTAGGTGGAAGCGGCGGTGGAGGAGGTAGCCTACACTGGTTTTTGGTTTTATATTTATTTTCATTTTTTTTAATTTGTGTACACCCCATAACATTGGGAAATATAACCTGTGATAACCCTCTCCAGTCGTGCTAAACACACGTTCAGACAATACACCGGCTGCAGGGCAGGCCAGCACCTCCAAGGGTTAAAGGGCAAGCTCAGGCCATGTGCCCAATTTGGAGACCCAGAAGTTGAAGGGGGCAGACCCGTCATTCAGTACGTGTAGGCGTGTGCACACATACTGCTCCACCATGTCGCACGTCCCCGTGACGTCCACCATCCATTTGGATATCTTCTCTATCAACTTACAATGTTCTTTTCTGAGCCTACTATGTTGATAACGGTTATCGGCGAATCAGGGTTCCACGCCGGAGAGATAGCGTGAGAAAGAGAGACCAGATCCAAGGGAGTTTAATTGTTTCAAATTAAATATGATAGAGTGGAAATATGGGACAAAGTATTGAAGCGCAAATGTGGGACAACTTGTTAAAGTTTAAGCTTTGAATGAAAGGAGGTGACGCACATGAATTAACCTCTTCAGGACACATGACGTACCGGTACGTCATGATGTCCTGGTACTTAAGGACACATGACGTACCGGTGATCGAACCCGGTGCCTGCTCAAATCATTGAGCAGGTACCTAGGCTAATCGCAGACCTGCGGTTTTTGGCGTTTCCTGGTTATTCGGGTCACTGAGCACACAATAACCCGGAACAGGATGGTGATGGTGGTGTGATTTTACCCCACTAATCACCATCCTGCGATCCTGAGAGGTGATGGTGACATCACCTCTCAGGATCGCCTCTGATTGGTTGGTGGGCGGGCCGGCGGCAGATTTAAATGTTGCCAGCGCTCCTCTCCTCCTCCTTTTGTGTCCCGGAGCCGGAGAAGAGAGAAGCGCTGCCTGCACGTCATGGATTGTGCCAGCATCACCCCATCTGTGCCCCCCAGGATTCGATCTGTGCCTCAGCACCCCCCATCTGAACAGCAGGTACATAGGGAAAGTATAGGGAAAGTATAGGGAAAGGTTGGGCTAGGCAGGGAAAATAAAGGGAAAGTTAGTTTGAAAAACTTTGATTGCATCACCCTAAGTTAGGGTGTCTGGGGTCCACAGCACAGCTGTGTGACCCTAGACCCCCCCAGGGGTGCTGCCGCTTGCCCCCCCCTGGGGTGCAGGATTTTTATTTTTATTTTTTGTGTATGCGGACTGTGGCTGGCACTCTTAGCGTCCGGCCACTGTTAGCGCATCGCATACCCCACCGCTGATCAACTTCGGACGGTTGATCAGCGGTTTTGAATTTTCTTTTCACATTTTTTGCCTTTTTTTTTTGTTTGTTTTTTAGTTTTTTAGTTTTTTGTTTTAGGGTGAGTTCGCGAACACCCGTGCCCCCACACACACGCACACTAAATAAAGATTTACACACACGCACATACACACGCAGACACACACTCCACTATGGCCCGCCGGACGTTCTCAGCCGAGGAGGCATACGCCCAGCTTGCCTCCGACTCCAAGAGTCCCAGTGAGGACGAGGATGACCCCACTTTCCTGTTGTCATCTGCGTACTCATCATTTAGTGATGATGATGAGCCCCCAAGGCAGTGGAGACGCCGCCAGGCGGATCAAAGGGACCGCCATGTTAGGGACCCTGTGGCCCACCCTAGTACGAGCAGCTCTGGGGCTCGTACTAGTTTTCCGGCCCACCAGTTAAATCCACCGGAGCACCCTGCCGGTGAACTTGTCTGGTGTACCTCAGAGCGATATGAGCCTGTGATTCCTGATTTTGTAGGGCAATTAGGAATCCAGATTTCCACTGTGGGCTACACTGAATATGAATTTTTTTGTGATTTTTTTCAGTGACCCACTGGTAAATCTGATGGTGGAGCATACGAACCTGTACGCCCAACAGTTCGTTGCTCAACACCCGGGCTCCTTTTTGGCCAGGCCCGGTGGCTGGACGCCGGTCAGTGCAGCAGAGATGAGGACATTTTGGGGCCTCGTGCTGAATATGGGCCTGGTCAAGAAACCCAGTGTCAGGCTGTACTGGAGTGGGGACGTCCTCTACCAGACCCCACTTTACAGTACGGCCATGACACGCTCCCGGTTTGAGGCCATCCGGAAATGTCTGCATTATTCAGGTAATCCTCCTGATGAAGCATTAGCGAAACGTACGTCGAGGAGTACGCCAGATAGAGACAGCCCACATACACGCCACAGGATATCGGGTAAGAAAGAAACTCAGATCGGTCCGATATATTCACCACGGCATCATTATGATGTACTGAATTGCTTGCTAGAATATACGGATGCTATGTATACCCGATATATATCCATGCCAGATTTGTTTTATAGGTGAGGTAGCTGTGGTTTTATGTCTAGATATAGCTTTGATATTTATATGCTGATCTAGACCCCTTACTTACAACACCCACATTGGAATTGAGGTAATGTAGTGATTGAATATCTGTTGACAGAGGAATTATTGTGGACTGCCCCTTGAGGCAAGCTGTACGGTCTCTACATTTATGTATATGTTTGTATGTTTTTATGTCATAATAAAATTAAATTTTTTTGGGTAATATTTAGTACCGGTTCTCTTTTTGTTAATATTATTCAGATAATGCAGCATGTCCCCCCCCCGAGGTGATCCTGCCCATGACCGTCTGTATAAGATACGGCCGGTCATCGAACACTTCGGGGCCAAATTCATGGAGGCCTATGTACTTGGAAGGGAGGTCGCGGTTGATGAGTCTCTCATTGCGTTCAGGGGGAGACTCATTTTCCGCCAGTATGTTCCCTCCAAGCGGGCGAGGTATGGCGTGAACCTATACAAACTTTGGGAGAGTACCTCAGGGTACACTTACAAGTTTCGTATATATGAGGGGCGAGATTCTCGTATTCAACCCCCAGAATGTCCCCCCACTCTGGCTGTTACCGGGAAACTTGTGTGGGACCTTATGCACCCAGTGCTAGATAAGGGTTACCACCTTTACGTGGATAACTTTTATATTAGTATCCCCTTGTTCTAGTCCCTTGCCGCCAGATCCACGCCCGCTGTGGGACCGTGCGGAAAAATCATAGCGGCCTCCCTGCCCTCCCCCTCTGATCAAGTCCTCAAGCCATATAATGCCATGCGCAAAACACAGGCATGGTACAAAAAATTTGCATCAGGGGGGCTTCAAATGGGACATGGTGTAAATAATCCAGTCCAGCAAAATCTGCCTTCCAAAAACCATATGACGCACCTTTCCCTCTACGCCCAACTGTGTGGCCGTACAGTAGTGTACGATGACATATGGGGTGTTTCTGTAAACGGCAGAGTCAGGGCAATAAAGATACAGTCTTGTTTGGCTGTTAACCCTTGTTTTGTTAGTGGACAAAATGGGTTAAAATGGAACATTTGGCAAAAAAATGAAATTTTCAAACTTCATCCCCATTTGCCAATAACTCTTGTGCAACACCTAAAGGGTTAACGAAGTTTGTAAATTCAGTTTTGAATACCTTGAGGGGTGTAGTTTCTTAGATGGGGTCATTTTTGGGTGGTTTCTATTATGTAAGCCTCGCAAAGTGACTTCAGACCTGTACTGGTCTCTAAAAATTGGGTTTTAAAAATTCTGAAAAATTTCAAGATTTGCTTCTAAACTTCTAAGCCTTGTAACAACCCCAAAAAATAAAATATCATTCCCAAAATGATCCAAACATGAAGTAGACATATGGGGAATGTAAAGTCATCCCAATTTTGGGGGGTATTACTATGTATTACAGAAGTAGAGAAACTGAAACTTTGAAATTTGCTAATTTTTCCAAATTTATGGTAAATTTTGTATTTTTTATGCAATAAAATTTACTTTTTTGACCCAATTTTAGCAGTGTCATGAAGTACAATATCTGACGAAAAAACAATCTCAGAATGGCCTGGGTAAGTAAAAGCGTTTTAAAGTTATCAGCACTTAAAGTGACACTGGTCAGATTTGCCAAAAATGGCTTGGTCCTTAAGGTGAAATAAGGCTGTGTCCCTAAGGGGTTAAAGAAGAATTTCAGAAATGTTATTCCCTGTCACCTATGCAGAGCAGGGGTTTCTATCCGGCAAAATTTGAAAATGTCACCTGACAATGTTACAGACGATTTTTTATTTATTTATGTTACTGTCACCTATGCAGAGGTGCCCCCATGACGTCCACCATCCATCTTGATATCTTCTCTATCAACTTTCGATGTTCTTTTCTGAGACTACGATGTTGATCACGGTTATTGGCAAATCAGGGTTCCATGCCGGAGAGGGAGCGTGAGAAAGAGAGACCACATCCAAGAGAGGTCAATGGATGAAATTGTTTTTGGATCGAGCGGAAATATGGGAAAAGTTATTGAGGCGCAAATGTGGGACAAATTATTGAAGCACAAATGTGGTACAACTTGTTAAAGTTTAAGCATTGAATGAAAGGAGGTGGTGCGCATCAATTAAAGAGGAATTTCAGAAATGTTATTCCCTGTCACCTGTGCAGAGCAAAATTGTAAAATGTCAACCCAAGAATGTAACAGAAAAATTTGTGAAATGTATTAACCTGTCTACTTGGTAGAGCAGAGGACTATGACAGAAAACAATTGTTTAATGTCACCCGAAAATGTAAAAGAAAAATTAGTGAAATTTATTTAGCTGTCAACTATGTAGAGGAGGGGTATATTACACCCAAATATTGGTGAATTTCACCTGAAAATGTAACAGACACATTATTTTTTTTTTTTTTTTTTTTTTTTTTTTTTTTTACCTGTCTACTAGGTATAGCAGTGGTACATCACACCCAAAAATTGTTGAATTTGACCCGAAAATGTAACAGACATATTTGTGAATTTTTTTAACCTGTCTACTAGGTATAGCAGTGGTACATCACACCCAAAAATTGTTGAATTTGACCCGAAAATGTAACAGACATATTTGTGAATTTTTTTAACCTGTCTACTAGGTATAGCAGTGGTATATCACACCCAAAAATTGGTGAATCTTACCCGAAAATGTAACAGAGAAATTTATGAATTTATTTAACCTGTCTACTAGGTATAGCAGTGGTACATCACACCCAAAAATTGGTGAATCTTACCCGCAAATGTAACAGACAAAGTAGTGAAATTACATAAAATAAAATATGTACAAATCAAAAAAAAAAATGAATTTATGAGGTGGAGGTCCATATGGAGTAGGAGTTTGAGGAGGCGGTGGACGTAGCGGTGTAGGTGGAATAGGCGTTGGAGGAAGACGAGGTAGCCAACACTGGTTTTTGTTTTTAATAATAAAAAAAAAAATTAGGTTACACTCAAAAAGAGTTTGAAATATCCAAAATACAAGAATAAGCAATTGCGCTGTAGTATAACAATGGCTGGGTAAGGCTGGTATACAAGTCTATTCTGCACAAGGTACAGGCAAGTACTGAGGGATCCATGCCTGGCTCATTTTAATGAACGTGAGCTTTTCCACATTGGCTGTGGACAGGCGGCTGCGCTTGTCTGTGATGACGCCCCCTGTCATGCTAAACACACGTTCAGATAATACACTGGCTGCAGGGCAGGCCAGCACCTCCAAGGCGTAAAGGGCAAGCTCAGGCCATGTGCCCAATTTGGAGACCCAAATTGCAGGGGGGCAGTACGTGTATGCGTGTGCACACATACTGCTCCACCATGTTGGTGAAATGCTGCCTCCTGCTAAGACGTTCCATCAGCTGGTGGTGCTGGTTGTTGTGGCGTGCTGATAAAGCTTTTCCACATGTCGGCCATGCTAACCCTGCCTTCTGAGGTGCTGGCGGTGCTCAAGCTGCATTGGCGACCTCCTCCTCTGCTTTGTCCTTCCACTGTGCTCCCGCTGTCAGGTGGAAATGCCACCAGCAGCGCGTCTACCAGCGTGCACTTTAACTTACGCATCTTACGATCACGCTCCAGTGACGGAATTAAGGATGGTACGTTGTACGTCTTTGTAACGGGGATCCAACAGCGTGGCCACCCCTGAAACTCTACTATCGCCTGCTGCTGCTCGCACAGTCTGTCCAGTGGTGGAGTTACACCTTGTGGGTACTTCGCATATGAGGCGGTGAGTGGGAAGGCCGAAGTTAAGCTGCAGCGCAGACAGGCGAGCAGCAGCAGGGTGAGAACGCCAAAAGCGCGCACAGACGGCCAGCACTTTATGCAGCAGCTCTGACATATCTGGATAATTTTTAAGGAATCTCTGCACCACCAAATTCAGCACATGCGCCAGGCAAGGGATGTGCGTCAAACCGGCTAGTCCTGGAGCTGCTATGAGATTTCGCCCATTATCGCACACCACCAGGCCGGGCTTGAGGCTGACTGGCACCAACCACTCATCGGTCTGTTGTTCAAGGCCTGTCCACAGCTCCTGTGCGGTGTGGGGTTTGTCCCCCAAACAGATAAGTTTTAAAACTGCCTGCTGTCGTTTACCCCGGGCTGTGCTGAAGTTGGTGGTGAAGGTGTTACGCTGACCGGATGAGGAGCTGGTAGAGGATGAGGAAGCGTAGTAGGAGGAGAAAGCAACAGGAGGCAAACTGAAGTGCCCTGCAATCTTCGGTGGTGGAAGGACATGCGCCAAACTGCTATCCGCCTCAGGCCCAGCTGCCACTGCATTTACCCAGTGTGCTGTTATAGGGATATAACGTCACTGACCGTGCTTACTGGTCCACGTATCCGTAGTTAGGTGCACCTTGCCACAGATGGCGTTGCGCAGTGCACACCTGATTTTGTCTCCCACTTGGTTGTGCAGGGAAGGGATGGCTTGCCTGGAAAAGTAGTGGCAGCTGGGCACGACGTACTGTGGGACAGCCACCGCCATAAGGCCTTTAAAACTCTCCGTCTCCACCAGACGGAATGACAGCATTTCAAAGGCCAGTAAGTTAGAAATGCTGGCATTCAGGGCTAGGGATCGTGGGTGGGTAGGGTGGTACTTCCTCTTGCTCTCCAGTGTTTGGGAGATGGAGAGCTGAACGCTTCTGTGGGACATTGTGGGTTTTTGAGGTGTCTACTCCATTGCAGCTTGTGCTTTGCACTTAGATGCCTGGTCATGCAGGTTGTGCTCAGGTTGAGAATGTTTATGCCTCGCTTCAGGCTCTGATTGCACAGCGTGCAAACCACTCGTGTCTTGTCGTCAGCACATTGTCTGAAGAACTGCCATGCCAGGGAACTCCTTGGAGCTGGATTTGGTGTGCTTGGTCCCTTGCTGCGGTGGACAGTAGCAGACGTACTATCTAGGGGACGGCCGCTCCGCTTTTCCACCCTGCTCCCTCTTCTGCTGTGCTGGTGGCTCTGTGCGACCACCGCCTCTTCCTCCGAACTACATAGGTCACTCGCATGACCTTGATTCCATGTGGGGTCGAGGACCTCATCGTCCTCCACATCATCTTCCACCCAGTCTTCACCCCTGCCCTCCTTGTTGGTCTGCACACTTTCGAAAGCCCCAGCAGTTGTCATCTGTGTTTCGTCATCATCCGAGACGTGCTGTGATGGTCCTCCCATGTACTCATCTTGAAACATAAGTGGTTGGGCATCGGTGCACTCAATCTCTTCCACTTCTGGGGCAGGGATAGGTGGATGGCCCTGGGAGACCCTGCTAACAGAGTCATCAAAAAGCAGAAGAGACTGCTGCATGACTTGGGACTCAGACTGCTTGGCTGATTTGCAAGGGAGTGAGGTGAAAGACTGATGGACATCGGCTGCAGGTGCCAACTCTGATCTTTCAGCAGGAGACTGGGTGGGAGACAATGTGAAGGCACTGGGGGCACTGTCAGGAACCCAATCTACTATCGCTTGTACTTGTTCTGGCCTCACCATTCATAGAGCCGCATTAGGCCTGACCAAATAACACTGAAGGTTCTGTCGCCTACTCCACCTGAGGAAGGGGTTTCACTTGTGCGTGTAGCTGGCACAGATTGACCACGTCCTCTCCCTGCAATAGGAGCTTCACCAGTAGCACCACGACCTGGGCCACGTGCCTTATTTGACGCTCTCCTCATATTTCTCAAATTTAGGATTTTGCCCTACATGGGTGTTTAATTAACCACTTCAGCCCCGCTAGGTGAAACCCCCTTCATGACCAGAGCACTTTTTACACTTCGGCACTACACTCCTTTCACCGTTTATCGCTCGGTCATGCAACTTACCACCGAAATGAATTTTACCTCCTTTTCTTCTCACTAATGGAGCTTTCATTTGGTGGTATTTTATTGCTGCTGACATTTTTACTTTTTTTGTTATTAATCAAAATGTAACGATTTTTTTGCAAAAAAATGACATTTTTCACTTTCAGCTGTAAAATTTTGCAAAAAAAACGACATCCATATATAAATTTTTTGCCAAATTTATTGTTCTACATGTCTTTGATAAAAAAAAAAATGTTTGGGCAAAAAAAAAAATGGTTTGGGTAAAAGTTATAGCGTTTACAAACTATGGTACAAAAATGTGAATTTCCGCTTTTTGAAACAGCTCTGATTTTCTGAGCACCTGTCATGATTCCTGAGGTTCTACAATGCCCAGACAGTAGAAAACCCCCACAAATGACCCCATTTCGGAAAGTAGACACCCTAAGGTATTCGCTGATGGGCATAGTGAGTTCATAGAACTTTTTATTTTTTGTCACAAGTTAGCGGAAAATGATGATGATTTTATTTTTTTTATTTTTTCTTACAAAGTCTCATATTCCACTAACTTGCGACAAAAAATAAAAAATTCTAGGAACTCACCATGCCCCTCACAGAATACCTTGGGGTGTCTTCTTTCCAAAATGGGGTCACTTGTGGGGTAGTTATACTGCCCTGGCAATTTAGGGGCCCAAATGTGTGAGAAGAACTTTGCAATCAAAATGTGTAAAAAATGACCGGTGAAATCCAAAAGGTGCACTTTGGAATATGTGCCCCTTTGCCCACCTTGGCAGCAAAAAAGTGTCACACATACTTGCGACAAAAAATAAAAAAATTCTAGGAACTCGCCATGCCCCTCACGGAATACCTTGGGGTGTCTTCTTTCCAAAATGGGGTCACTTGTGGCGTAGTTATACTGCCCTGGCAATTTAGGGGCCCATATGTGTGAGAAGTACTTTGCAATCAAAATCTGTAAAAAAATGACCGGTGAAATCCGAAAGGTGCACTTTGGAATATGTGCCCCTTTGCCCACCTTGGCATCAAAAAAGTGTCACACATCTGGTATCGCCGTACTCAGGAGAAGTTGGGGAATGTGTTTTGGGGTGTCATTTTACATATACCCATGCTGGGTGAAAAAAATATCTTGGCAAAAGACAACTTTTCCAATTTTTTTATACAAAGTTGGCATTTGACCAAGATATTTTTCTCACCCAGCATGGGTATATGTAAAATGACACCCCAAAACACATTGCCCAACTTCTCCTGAGTACGGCGATACCAGATGTGTGACACTTTTTTGCAGCCAAGGTGGGCAAAGGGGCACATATTCCAAACTGCACCTTTCGGATTTCACATTTTGATTGCAAAGTTCTTCTCACACATTTGGGCCCCTAAATTGCCAGGGCAGTATAACTACGCCACAAGTGACCCCATTTTGGAAAGAAGACACCCTAAGGTATTCCGTGAGGGGCATGGCGAGTTCCTAGAATTTTTTATTTTTTGTCGCAAGTTAGTGGAATATGAGACTTTGTAAGGAAAAAAGAAAAAAAAAGAAAAATCATCATTTTCCGCTAACTTGTGACAAAAAATAAAAAATTCTATGAACTCGCCATGCCCCTCACGGAATACCTTGGGGTGTCTTCTTTCCAAAATGGGGTCACTTGTGGCGTAGTTATACTGCCCTGGCAATTTAGGGGCCCAAATGTGTAAGAAGTACCTTGCAATCAAAATGTGTAAAAAATGGCCTGCGAAATCCGAAAGGTGCACTTTGGAATGTGGGCCCCTTTGCCCACCTTGGCTGCAAAAAAGTGTCACACATGTGGTATCGCCGTACTCAGGAGAAGTTGGGCAATGTGTTTTGGGGGGTCATTTTACATATACCCATGCTGGGTGAGAGAAATATCTTGGCAAAAGACAACTTTTCCCATTTTTTTATACAAAGTTGGCATTTGACCAAGATATTTTTCTCACCCAGCATGGGTATATGTAAAATGACACCCCAAAACACATTCCCCAACTTCTCCTGAGTACAGCGATACCACATGTGTGACACTTTTTTGCAGCCTAGATGCGCAAAGGTGCCCAAATTCCTTTTAGGAGGGCATTTTTAGACATTTGGATCCCAGACTTCTTCTCACACTTTCGGGCCCCTAAAAAGCCAGGGCAGTATAAATACCCCACATGTGACCCCACTTTGGAAAGAAGACACCCCAAGGTATTCAATGAGGGGCCTGGCGAGTTCCTAGAAATTATTATTTTTTTGCATAAGTTAGCGGATATTGATTTTTTTTGTTTTTTTCTCACAAAGTCTCACTTTCCGCTAACTTAGGACAAAAATTTCAATCTTTCATGGACTCAATATGCCCCTCACGGAATACCTTGGGGTGTCTTCTTTCCGAAATGGGGTCACATGTGGGGTATTTATACTGCCCTGGCTTTTTAGGGGCCCTAAAGCGTGAGAAGAAGTCTGGAATATAAATGTCTAAAAATGTTTACGCATTTGGATTCCGTGAGGGGTTTGGTGAGTTCATGTGAGATTTTATTTTTTGACACAAGTTAGTAGAATATGAGACTTTGTAAGAAAAAACAAAAACAAACAAAAAATTTCCGCTAACTTGTGCCAAAAAAAATGTCTGAATGGAGCCTTACCAGGGGGGGGGGGGTGATCAATGACAGGGGGGTGATCAATGACAGGGGGGTGATCAATGACAGGGGGGTGATCACCCATATAGACTCCCTGATCACCCCCCTGTCACTGATCACCCCCCCTGTAAGGCTCCATTCAGACATCCGCATGATTTTTTACGGATCCATGGATACATGGATCGGATCCACAAAACGCATGTGGACGTCTGAATGGAGCCTTACAGGGGGGTTATCAATGACAGGGGGTGATCAGGGTGATCACCCCCCTGTCACTGATCACCCCCCCTGTAAGGCTCCATTCAGACATCCGCATGATTTTTTACGGATCCATGGATACATGGATCTGATCCACAAAACGCATGCGAACGTCTGAATGGAGCCTTACAGGGGGGTTATCAATGACAGGGGGGTGATCAGGGAGTGTATATGGGTGATCACCCCCCTGTCACTGATCACACCCCCTGTAAGGCTCCATTCAGACATCCGCATGATTTTTTACGGATCCATGGATACATGGATCGGATCCACAAAACGCATGTGGACGTCTGAATGGAGCCTTACAGGGGGGTTATCAATGACAGGGGGTGATCAGGGTAATCAGGGTGATCACCCCCCTGTCACTGATCACCCCCCTGTAAGGCTCCATTCAGACATCCGCATGATTTTTTACGGATCCATGGATACATGGATCGGATCCACAAAACGCATGCGAACGTCTGAATGGAGCCTTACAGGGGGGTTATCAATGACAGGGGGGTGATCAGGGAGTGTATATGGGTGATCACCCGCCTGTCATTGATCACCCCCTGTAAGGCTCCATTCAGACGTCCGCATGTGTTTTGCGGATCCGATCCATGTATCCATGGATCCGTAAAAATCATGCGGACGTCTGAATGGAGCCTTACAGGGGAGTGATCAATGACAGGGGGTGATCAGGGAGTGTATATGGGTGATCACCCGCCTGTCATTGATCACCCCCCTGTAAGGCTCCATTCAGACGTCCGTATGCTTTTTGCGGATCCGATCCATGTATCCGTGGATCCGTAAAAATCATACGGACGTCTGAACGGAGCCTGACAGGGGGGGTGATCAATGACAGGGCGGTGATCAATGACAGGGGGGTGATCAGGGAGTTTATATGGGGTGATCATGGGTGATCAGGGGTTTATAAGGGGTTAATAAGTGACGGGGGGGGTGTAGTGTAGTGTGGTGTTTGGTGCGACTGTACTGACCTACCTGAGTCCTCTGGTGGTCGATCCTAACAAAAGGGACCACCAGAGGACCAGGTAGGAGGTATATTAGACGCTGTTATGAAAACAGCGTCTAATATACCTGTTAGGGGTTAAAAAATTCGGATCTCCAGCCTGCCAGCGAGCGATCGCCGCTGGCAGGCTGGAGATCCACTCGCTTACCTTCCGTTCCTGTGAGCGCGCGCGCCTGTGTGCGCGCGTTCACAGGAAATCCCGGCCCTCGCGAGATGACGCGTATATGCGTGACTCTGCGCAGGGCTGCCACCTCCGGACCGCACATCTGCGTTAGGCGGTCCGGAGGTGGTTAATAGCAGAATAGAACAACAGTATGGAAAGGTTTTATCTCACATGTACAGATGCAGACTAGGCCGCAATTAATTTTTTTTGCCAAAAATGGGTGTTTGTTTAATAACTGAATAGAACCACAGTATGTAAAGGGTGTATCTCACACGCCCTGATCTAGACTAGGCCGCAATTAAAGTTTTTTGCCCAAAAAGGGTGTTTTATTAATAGAAGAATATAACCACAGTATCTAAAGGATGTATCTCACACGTCCTGATCCAGACTAGGCCGGAATTTAAGTTTTTTGCCCAAAATCGTTGTTTTGCAAATAACTGAGTTGAACCACAGTATCTAAAGGGTGTATATCAAAATGACATATGCAGCTAAGGCTGCAAAATTAAGTTTTTGGCCCAAAATGGGTGTTTGTTTAATAAAAGAATATGACAGTAGTATATAAACCTTTGAATTTCAGATGTTCGGATGCAGCAAGTGCTGTAAAATTGTGTATTTGGCCCAAAAAGGGTGTTTTATTAATAGAAGAATATAACCACAGTATCTAAAGGGTGTATCTCACACGTCCTGATCCAGACTAGGCCGCAATTTAAGTTTTTTGCCCAAAATGGCTGTTTTTCAAATAACTGAATAGAACCACAGTATCTAAAGCAGGGGTGCACAACGTTTCCTGGTTGGGGGCCACATTGCCAGACTAAACCAATGATGAGGGCCGAAATTAAAATTTAAAGGTGTATTAACAACTGAAATATTGTACTTATGGCATATTGAACACACATTATATACCATTAATGTCTAGTTACACTTCTAGGACTCCCATCTAATGGGAGAAATACATGAAAAATACATGTGAGCAGCCACAAGACATAGGCATACATGTCTGTTACCAGATGGTTGGGGGCCGCACAGAATAATATCAAGGGCCACATGTGGCCCCCGGGCCGCAGGTTGTGCACCCCTGATCTAAAGAGTGTATCTCACAATGACATATGCAGCAAAGGCTGCAAAATTAAGTTTTTGGCCCAAAATGGCTGTTTTTCAAATGACTGAAAATAACCACAGTATCTAAAGTGTGTATCTCACAATTACATATGCAGCAAAAACTGCAAAATTAACTTTTTTGCCCAAAACGGGTGTTTGTTTAATAACTGAATATGACAGCAGTATATAACCCTTGAATTTCACATGTGCTGATGCTGAAAGGGCTGTAAAATTTAGTATTTTGCCAAAAAAGGTTGTTTTTAAAAACCCAGAAAATTATTGCTGTATTTCTGTCACCGCCAGATCCCTGAGAAGTTCTGACAGACGTTCTTCAGTACCTCCTGCATGATGTTCTTTTGTTTTGCTTTCGCTTTGACATCTCTCCTCCCTCTCCCAGCTGTCATCTATTAGCAGTGATTGCCTCCCTATATATCTCCTCCCATACTGCCTCACTTTGCGGTTTATACTACTTCCTGGTGTGTGTTCTCTGCTTGGAGTTGCTACAGCCGGTTCCCCAGATAAGTCTATTTCTGTATTTGTTGTTTTCCTGTTGGCGTGATTATAGGTGACCCTGACTCCCTCCGTATTAAGTGCAGGGAGCCGGTGGTCGTGTCCCCTCACTATTATAGGGTTTGCAGGTGTCAATCAGTCTAGGTACGTGGACATGCAACCTTCTATCACTGAGATCTTTGCATGGGCTGAGAACACAGGGCGGAGGGTGGGGATCAAGCTTCAGGGCTTTAATAGGGCTTACCCTTTTGTTCCTTAGTTTTGGATCAAGCCAGTCGGATCCTTATTTGTAACTTCTTGTTTTCTGATACACCATCCGCGACATTATAAACCGCCAATACCATCTTAAGCATGAATCCGGTTTCAGCCTTGATTGACCACAAGCAGGGTCTTTCACTGGAGGTAGCAGATCTCCGTAAAACTGTCTCTCAGTTTCAGGTTTCTGCTTGCGTTCATAGAATTTGTTCTGAGCCTAAAATCTTGCTTCCGGATACGTTCTCCGGGGGTAGTGAGAATTTTGTTCGTTTTAGAGAGGCTTGCAAACTCCATTTTCGCCTACTTCCCCATTCCTCTGGTGATGAAGAGCGGAGGGTGGGGATCATTATCTCACTGCTCAGGGATAACGCTCAGTCCTGGGCCTTTTCGCTGCCGGTGGGGGCACGGCCCCTCCGTTCAGTGGATTAATTTTTTGTAGCCCTGGCTCAGATATATGATGATCCGGATCGTATTGCTCTGGCTGAATCTAAACTGCGTCTTTTATGCCAGGGTAAACAGTCCGCAGAGATATACTGTTCTGAATTTCAGAGATGGGCAGCTGATACTGGTTGGAATGATGCTGCACTCCGAAGTCAATTTTGTCATGGTCTTTCAGAGGGAATGAAAGATGCATTTGCCTTTCATGAGAGACCTACCTCCTTGGAGTCGGCCATGTCTTGGGCTGTTCGTATTGACAGGCGTCTTAGAGAGAGAGGAGAGATCACTCCTTCCTGTCATACTCAGTCCAAGGACAGTGGGGTGGTCTCATTCAGTGCGCAGAAGCCTCAGTCTCTCTCAATCCTCTCTGAGCAGGAGCCCATGCAGCTGGGTTTGCTTGCCTCTGACAACAGAGGATTCAGCTCTCAGAGGAGGGTTTGTTTTTGTTGTGGAGGTATAAATCATTTGGCAAATGTTTGTCCCTCTAGAAAATTCAGGCAGTTTTTTGAGAGTAATAAAGAAACAAAAAGAAAAAAGTCCTCTAAAAACGTTCCATCTGTTACTATTGGCAAGGTTGATGCGGAAATTGAAGGTTTTCCGTTTGCTTGTAGTTCCCGTTTTGTCCTACCTGCCAGGGTGGCGCTAGAGAGCAAGAACATTCTTTGTGAGATTTTTGTAGATAGTGGAGCAGCTGTCAATCTCATTGATAATCAATTTGCTATAACACATGGTTTCCAGGTGGGCACTTTGGGAAAGGACATACCTGTTTTTGCTATTGATTCCGCTCCACTTTCTCAAAAATCATTAAAAGGCATAGTTCACAATATCCGTTTGATTGTGAGTGATGCTCATGTTGAGGATGTGTCATGTTTTGTCCTAAGCGGGTTACCTACTCCTCTAGTATTGGGGCTATCCTGGCTCACTAAACATAACCCCACCATTGATTGGCAAGCGAGGCAAATAAATGGTTGGAGTGACTTTTGCAGAGAGAATTACCTCTCGACATCTGTTTCAGAGGTTTCTACTAAGACTGTACCATCTTTTCTCTCTGAATTTTCGGATGTGTTTTCTGAGAGTGGTGTTCAGGAGCTACCCCTCCACAGGGACTACGATTGCCCTATTAATCTCATCCCAGGCGCCAAGCTGCCTAAATCTCGTTTATACAATCTCTCCCAACCTGAAAGGCTTACTATGCGTACTTATATCTCTGAGAGCCAGAGAAAGGGACACATACAACCCTCAAAGTCACCTGTTGCTGCTGTTTTTTTTTTTTTTTGTTAAGAAAAAAGATGGTTCTTTAAGACCATGTCTGGATTTCAGGGAGCTGAACAGTATTACAATTCGTGACCCTTATCCGCTTCCTCTGATCCCGGACCTGTTTAACCAGATTGTTGGGGCTAAGGTTTTTTCCAAGTTGGATTTAAGAGGGGCATACAACCTGGTCAGAGAAGGAGACGAATGGAAGACGGCCTTCAATACCCCTGAGGGCCATTTTGAGAATTTGGTTTTGCCTTTTGGTTTGATTTTTTCTGGGGTTTCTTCTCTCCGCTTCTGGTTTTCGCAAGGACCCCGAGAAGGTCCGCGCTCTGCTTGAGTGAAAGCTTCCTGAGAATCAGAAGGCGCTGATGCGCTTTATGGGTTTTGCCAATTATTACAGGAAGTTCATTTTGAATTATTCCTCTTTAATTAAACCACTCACTGATATGACTAGAAAGGGGGTAGATTTTTCCTCCTGGTCGGTACAGGCACGTAAGGCCTTTTCTAGTAACAAGGAGAGTTTTGCTTCCGCTCCCATCTTGGTACAACCTGATATCTCTCTGCCCTTCATAGTTGAGGTGGACGCTTCTGAGGTGGGTGTGGGTGCGGTCTTGTCTCAGGGTCCCTCTCCTGCCAAATGGCGACCGTGTGCCTTTTTCTCGAAGAAACTCTCCTCCGCAGAGAGAAATTACGATGTGGGAGATAAGGAGTTGTTGGCCATCAAGTTAGCTTTTGAGGAATGGCGCCATTGGCTAGAGGGAGCCAGACACTCTATTACCGTGTTTATCGACCATAAGAATCTGGCCTACTTGGAGTCAGCCAAGCATCTGAACCCGAGACAGGCCAGATGGTCTTTGTTATTTTCAAGGTTTAATTTTGTTGTCACGTTCCGCCCTGGGGTTAAGAATGTAAAGGCGAATGCCCTGTCACGTTGTTTTCCGGGAGGGTGGAACTTTGAAGACCCGGGTCCCATTTTGGCTGAAGGGCTGGTTGTGTCTGCTCTTTATCCTGAATTGGAGGCAGAGTTTCAGGCAGCCCAGGCAGAGGCTCCTGATCTTTGTCCTCCTGGGAGGTTGTTTGTGCCTCTCGTTTTACGACACAAGGTTTTTAAGGAGCACCACTATACTGTCCTTGCTGGGCACCCGGGGGGTAAAGCCACAGTGGATCTCATTGCTCGGAGATTCTGGTGGCCGGCTCTTCGTAAGTCGGTTGAGGGTTTTTTGGCAGCCTGCGAGACCTGCGCTCATGCCAAAGTCCCTCATTCACGGCCATCGGGTCCTCTCCTTCCGTTACCCATTTCTTCCCGTCCTTGGACACATCTGTCCATGGATTTCATTATGGACCTGCCTCGTTCCTCGTGGAAGACTGTGATTCTGGTGGTGGTGGACCGTTTTAGCAAAATGGCGCATTTTGTTCCTTTTCCTGGGTTGCCCAATGCTAAAACGCTGGCGCAGGCATTTATTGATCACATTGTCAAACTGCACGGTATTCCTTCAGACATAGTCTCTGATAGGGGCACGCAGTTTGTTTCCAGATTCTGGAAGGCCTTCTTCTGTTCTCTCTTGGGGGTTCAGTTGTCATTCTCTTCTGCTTTCCACCCGCAGTCGAATGGCCAGACAGAGCGCGTCAATCAGAATCTGGAGACATATCTGCGCTGTTATGTGGCGGAGAATCAGGAGGATTTTGCTTTAAAGGGATTCTGTCATGAGAAATTGGTCCTATAAGCTAAACATATGGCGATGTCCCTTGTAAAACACTGAATCCTAAAGTGAGTTTATCAAATGCCCCTGTGGCTCTATATTCATAAAAAAGAGGTTTATATCACCTGTCAATCATTTCTAAATGTGTCCAAGGGGACGTCTTATGGTGAAAGGTGCCCGGCTGCATCCAACTCGTTTAGGTGCCCAGCGCCGCCTTCAATGCTGAAATCGCCACCCTCCCTTTCTTTCGATCCGCCTACCTGACGTCATCACTGCCTCTTTAACCAACGCTCGCTTCATCCAGATCCCGCACGTGCGCACTGGACTACTGGCAGCGGCCTTGTTTAGCGAAGTGCGCATGTGCCGGCCGGCGCACTTCGCTCGAACCTCCACTGACTGCCCTATTACAGGGGCATTTGATAAACTCACTTTAGGATTGTAAAGGGGGAATATTAATCACCAATATTATGCGGATATCGGTAATTAATATTCATAAATAGGAGGATCCGTCTAGTGAAGACTCCGCCTATTTATACCTTTATATAACAACAATATTTTTCGCTATACTTTACACTACTCACTATACTAGCTGCATGCGCCTTACTTACTACAGCTAACAAATACACACTACACAAAGGGTACAAATGTTACGGTATTTATTACAACAATACACTACGCACACAATACTGACTACACAACACTAAATATACAGTACTCAACTACACTACACGTTCCCAATTCCACCCATAAACTAGCTAGACAATTCACACATCCAAGTAACATTAACAACCCACCCACCTGACTAATATTCTATCCCTAGGGGGCACAACGAGGGTTAACGGTGGTCGTGCTGGGGTAAAGCAGACCACAAACCAATGCAGGGGTGATAACCAAGGGAATGGGGGTATGGCGGGGGTTAATCAGGGGAATCAGATATAATGAGGGTATGGCAGGGGTTAATCAGGGGAACCAAGGGAATGAGGGTATGGCAGGGGTTACCAGGGGATGAGGGTATGGCAGGGGTTAATCAGGGGAACCAAGGGAATGAGGGTATGGCAGGGGTTACTACCAGGGGAATGAGGGTATGGCAGGAGTTAATCGTTGGTGGGTGGTAGTGGGGGGGCTTAATAGGGGATAGTGGGGGGTTAATGGGGTTTCGTTGGTGGGATAGTGGGGGGTTGATAGCGATACTTAGGGTCTGCTCGTTGTCCAGGGGGGCTCGTCAGTCCAGGGGATGATGTCCTGCCCGGTGGTCTCCTCAACTGCTGAGCGGAGCTCCGCCCGCCTATTTAAACTTGGCGGCGCCCGCTCGCAGTTCCCCTTTTGCCGCCGTGCACATGCGCACGGCCGGCCTGAACACGTGGGCCGGCGCGGTGATGTGACGTCACCGCGCCGGCCCGAGGATCTCGGAACGCGCTTCCAGGGGGGGGGGATCCTTTGATCCTCCCGCCTGTGAAGCGGACGCCTACCTCCGGCGCTGTAATTACAGCGCCGGAGGTCAGCCACTCACAGGGGCATGGGAACTCTTTGTTCCCATGTCTCTGTTAGGTGTACCATCTCCGGCGCGATCGGAGATGGTGACAAAGGGCAGAGGATCTCATTGATCCTCTGTCCTTTGTAGAGGCCGACGCTGGACATGATTGTCCAACTGTCGGTCTCCTCCACCCCTCCAGCAGGCAGCATGATTCCGGCATATATGCCTATAGATGCTTGGGGCACATCTATAAGCATATATGAACGGACAGTACATATGGGGGCATATATTTATCAAAGGGGGCAATATCAAGGGGGAACATATACTGTATATTTTCAGGGGGCACATCAAGGGGGCACATATTTATCAAAGGGGGCAATATCAAGGGGGTACATATCAAGGGGGCATATATATATCAAGGGGGCACATATATATCAATCCCCACAGGGGCATGAATGAGCCCCTGGGGAATATTAGAGGCAGATGGGCGCAGGTGCTGGGCACATCTGCGCACATCGCCCCCTGAGGGGATTATGCACCGCAAATACATATATACAGGTCCTTCTAAAAAAATTAGCATATTGTGATAAAGTTCATTATTTTCTGTAATGTACTGATAAACATTAGACTTTCATATATTTTAGATTCATTACACACAACTGAAGTAGTTCAAGCCTTTTATTGTTTTAATATTGATGATTTTGGCATACAGCTCATGAAAACCCAAATTTCCTATCTCAAAAAATTAGCATATTTCATCCGACCAATAAAAGGAAAGTGTTTTTAATACAAAAAAAGTCAACCTTCAAATAATTATGTTCAGTTCTGCACTCAATACTTGGTCGGGAATCCTTTTGCAGAAATGACTGCTTCAATGCGGCGTGGCATGGAGGCCATCAGCCTGTGGCACTGCTGAGGTGTTATGGAGGCCCAGGAGGCTTCAATGCGGCGTGGCATGGAGGCAATCAGCCTGTGGCACTGCTGAGGTGTTATGGAGGCCCAGGAGGCTTCACTGCGGCGTGGCATGGAGGCAATCAGCCTGTGGCACTGCTGAGGTGTTATGGAGGCCCAGGATGCTTCGATAGCGGCCTTAAGCTCATCCAGAGTGTTGGGTCTTGCGTCTCAACTTTCTCTTCCCAATATCCCACAGATTCTCTATGGGGTTCAGGTCAGGACAGTTGGCAGGCCAATTGAGCCCAGTACTACCATGGTCAGTAAACCATTTACCAGTGGTTTTGGCACTGTGAGCAGGTGCCAGGTCGTGCTGAAAAATGAAATCTTCATCTCCATAAAGCTTTTCAGCAGATGGAAGCATGAAGTGCTCCAAAATCTCCTGATAGCTAGCTGCATTGACCCTGCCCTTGATAAAACACAGTGGACCAACACCAGCAGCTGACATGGCACCCCAGACCATCACTGACTGTGGGTACTTGACACTGGACTTCAGGCATTTTGGCATTTCCCTCTCCCCAGTCTTCCTCCAGACTCTGGCACCTTGATTTCCGAATGACATGCAACAGTCCAGTGCTGCTTCTCTGTAGCCCAGGTCAGGCGCTTCTGCCGCTGTTTCTGGTTCAAAAGTGGCTTGACCTGGGGAATGCGGCACCTGTAGCCCATTTCCTGCACACGCCTGTACACGGTGGCTCTGGATGTTTCTACTCCAGACTCAGTCCACTGCTTCCGCAGGTCCCCCAAGGTCTGGAATCGGTCCTTCTCCACAATCTTCCTCAGGGTCCGGTCACCTCTTCTCGTTGTGCAGCGTTTTCTGCCACACTTTTTCCTTCCCACAGACTTCCCACTGAGGTGCCTTGATACAGCACTCTGGGAACAGCCTATTCGTTCAGAAATTTCTTTCTGTGTCTTACCCTTTTGCTTGAGGGGGTCAATGATGGCCTTCTGGACAGCAGTCAGGTCGGCAGTCTTACCCATGATTGCGGTTTTGAGTAATGAACCAGGCTGGGAGTTTTTAAAAGCCTCAGGAATCTTTTGCAGGTGTTTAGAGTTAATTAGTTGATTCAGATGATTAGGTTAATAGCTCGTTTAGAGAACCTTTTCATGATATGCAAATTTTTTTAGATAGGAATTTGGGGTTTTCATGAGCTGTATGCCAAAATCATCAATATTAAAACAATAAAAGGCTTGAACTACTTCAGTTGGTGTGTAATGAATCTAAAATATATGAAAGTCTAATGTTTATCAGTACATTACAGAAAATAATGAACTTTATCACAATATGCTAATTTTTTGAGAAGGACCTGTATATGTATGCCCCAGTAGGCATGCATATCTACCACCCTTCCTCAACAATCCCCCTGTTGTCGGAAATACGACAATATCTTGGGGGGGGGGGAAGGGTGGAGGCATCTTTGTCCCCTTCAACCCCAACCTCGGTGATGGTCCAGGAAAACCGGAGTGCACCCTGTCTCTTAGGTACCTAGACATCATCTAACCCAACAACTTCCTTTGACCTGCCCTTCACTGTAACCGACTCCTCCATCCACAGGATACACCGTCGTCTTCTTTTCCCAGGAACTCTTCTTCCTTGATTGTTACGGTGTCAGCCCCTCCTACTGTCATCTCTTTCTGGACTTCCGGAGTGGCTTGTACCTCGCAGTCTTTGACTGGTCTTTCTCTCATTCTTCCGGTGTTGGTCACTCCTGAAGTTTAGAATGACCACACCCTCGCTGTCTCTCGGCAATTGCTGCCGATCTTCAGGTGTCGTCCACGCCCAAGGAATCTGGAGTGGGTCCACCCTTACAGTCTCAGTCTCCATTTTGCGTCATGTCTTGTTCCATCTTGATCGAAGGATGGGTGCGGTTCTCCCATGGACAGCTGAATCGGTCTTTACGAGGCAGGTCAGATCTTTCTTCAATAGAGGTGATGTCACGGTACCTAAATTCTAACAACGGGAATACCTCCGTTACACTACACATCCAGGTTTTCCCTCATGATCCTCACCGTTCAGGGGTCAAAGTGGCAAATGGCAACCAGAGGGGGCCTGTCCCTATCGTGCCCTATTCTATCCCCATTCACACCACCTATTTACACAATAACCCCCAACCCCCCCCAAACCCAAGAGTTCAGTCCAATTGTCCTGTCCTTTGGGTGATTAGGCCTCAGGACTTCTTGTGACGTCAAGCCCTGGGCCTTCGGCGGTTAACTTCATGAAGTGCCGTCTGGTTCTGGTTTAGTTGGTCTCTTGACTCTCCGATACATCCACCATAGTCCAAGGTACATGAGTCCAACCAGAACCAGAAGCACTATCACCGGGTGTATCAATAAATTGAAAAATGACGTTGCCTTAGGACTGTATCCGAAAAGACTCTCCTACCACGAAACCTTTGAGTCCTTGTCCAATGCTGTGGCAACCGCGATAATCTTTGTTCTGTCATGGGTGAGTTGAATGGTGGCTTGCTTCTCCGTCTCCCGAAGACGTTGTATGATCTCTTCCTCTTGGCTGAAATCCATCAGGAGATGTCTAAGTTCTTTGCCGAACCCAAGAGGAATCTTCTGAAGTCTTACAGGAACATCGGGGCGGATGTCAAGTCTTTTCTCTGGGGTAATCGGGGTTCTTCCCTGCTGCTCTGCGACGTTCAAACCTAAAACGGGACTAAGGGTGCAGTACTCTCCGGGGTGGAGTGTTCCTCGTTCGGTGCAGTTAAGCCCAAAAATTGCATATGATGGATCACTCCCTTGGTACCAACACCAATACCCCTGCCCCAAATATTTCAAAGAGGATGAGGGCATTGGGTTGGCCTTCATCTCACAGGACCCCTCGGTGTGCCAACACTGGTGTCTGAGCATCCGCTCCCGACTACCCTGACAGAGGATGGCATTCTCCCTTATCCGACATCCCTCTGTATCAAACAAAGAGGGATGGCCCTCCTCATAGGTTAGAACACCCGAGGGGAGCTGGGGATGAAGCACCGTCTGGTTGTTAATCATCGTTCCTAGATTGATGACACTGTATCCTTGTCTGATGCGACCGGATACAGGTGCCAGGGACGAAGCAGTGCAGGTTAAATTTTTACATCCATGCCACTGAACCACCCACCAGTTGGTGTGATTAATGGCAAAAGGAGAAATCAGTGGACTTATTCGCTGACGGAGGTTGAATGGGAAGTGGCCGTTGTGAAGTGCCGTGACAATATGTTTAAGGTTGTCCGAAAGTTCACTTTGGACCTGCGTACACGCCAGAGCAAGCTGAGCCCGATCCTGCTCCTCCAAAAGACCCACAACTATCCTCCTAAACTTCTCACGTATAGCAGAAGATAGAGAGGTAGTGGCATCAATGTGCGAGTGTTGTAAACCCTCTAAGACGTGGTCTACATCAATCTGGGTCTTGAATCCTTCCCCGGCGTGTTGCGCAACCTCCCCAAGCTTACTTCTCAGGACTTCCATATCCATAGTGTTCAGGGCACCCACTCCCAAAGCACCTCCGCCAAGTCCCATAGCCACCAGGTCTCTCCTCCCCCTGTTCTTCCTGAGTCGAGAGTCATCTTTCCTGACCTCTTGCCCCGCCTCTATCCAACCTCTTACCATGTCAATTTGGTTCCTAACGAACTCCTCACACCTGTGATCCCAGTGATCAACTCGGAAGTCATCTACGGAAATTCTCCAGGTAAACAGGATGAATTTTGCCTCCGTGATGATCTTCCAGGGGGATGACAGTTAAGGAGCTACAGGGTCTGCCAATTGATGGATAGGGGTGGTGCAAGAGTCTGAATGTGATCTTACGGGTTGGAGACCTTCTGTTTCGTAGGGGACCCTTACTACCGTAACACAGACCCGTCCCCGTCCTTTGAATGGATACCATTGTTCGTCTTCTCCAGCCCTTTTCCCTACGGGTTTGGTTTGAGACAGATAGACCCATTGAGTAAAGGTCCAGCACCCTTCGTCGGCTGCCTCGCAAAAAGGCCACTTGAATGAACCATCTATATTGATGTCAAAGTTAATGTCCCTGCCCCTGGGGTCTGTCCAATCGGAAGACACATACCTACCCCGGTATTCCTCAGTCATAGGGGTACCATCCATCCATACATCCACTGTAGGGGTGTCCACCCCATTGCATACTAAATCCCACCTCCAGGGATTAGTGTCCAACATCACCATCTGGGTATCCTGTTCCCAGTGGGCATAGGTGACGAAATAGTATCCCGTCACCTCAGGAACGCAGTTGTCTCTCATGATCGTAATCATGAAAGACCGTATGGATGGAGACCCCTTTAACTGTGCATACCTTGGGTCCTTGGCATCAGTCCGTACCTTTAAAACTGTGGCTCGATACAAACCCTCCAGTTTTACCGGACCACTCTGATCATTCCAGATGGCCTGATCAGAGTCACTGCAGTTTAACTTTAGCATCATTATGCTGGTTCGCAAGTAATCTGTGGATACATGTCCCTGTACATAACTGGATTCCCTGGTGATAATCATCTGGGAATCCCTCAACATACAATAAGCCTTCAGGGTGCCTTTTACCGGAATGGGCCTATCGAAATATGTCCTAACCCTCAACCCGTTTCTGCTATCCTTCCCTAGGAAGGTAGCTTTCAGGATATACCAACCGCTGTACTCTGCCCCAGTGACATCTTCAGGACTCAGTAAACCCTCCTTTGTACACAACACTGTGGTAGTGTTGGCTCTCACTTGCTGGTAAGGGTGCAAGTGTGGATTCCTAGATACCCATCTTAAGGATTTGATAGGTACAGGGTCCAAGTCCTGAAAATGCCTGTATTCCTTGAGACAGAGAGCGTGCAAGTCATGTTGTATGGCAGACACATTCTCCACCGGGGTATAATGCTGAATTACACCGTTGGCAAAACCCTTTCTCTGGAAACCATACAGATACCATTGACCTGGTGTAAAGGTAACGTTCTCGTATGGTTCCAGGATTCTGCCACCCAAACATTCCACCATTAAAAGGCCGGGTCCATCAAGTGGTATGCTGGCCATACCAATATTAGTCCCCAGGTCCTCCCCTGAAGAGGCTGAGCCCGCCATCAACATGCTTACCACTAGTGTCACAAGCTGGATACGTATCCCATTCAGAGAATGCCTAGCTCTTCCCTGGCAGTGTGGTCCCATGGAGTGTCTCTCTCTTGTGTTCTGCAATGAGATGGAATGTGTTAAGTGTATTGGATTCACATTTGACCCACCAAGCCCTTCCCTCCCCCCCCCCTCACCCAACTCGGAACGGTCTTCGTTATTGAGTTGGGGAGGCTCGGGTGGCTTTGGCCTGGTCGATGTGAATCCAAAAAACTTCCTGGCGTCTACGGGATTTCTTCTTGCTCGTGATAGGCCTTTGTACCTTCAGCATGGTGTCCCCCATCACTTCAAGGACCTTGTATGGTCCTTCCCAGTTTGCGTCCCATGGGCCGGCCCGACGAAAGACTTTCACCATTACCATTTCTCCTACAGAGGGCATAGGTGTTTCCCCCTGTAGATATGTTTTGTGTAACCGTATAGCTGCATGAGGCAGTAACTCCTTCAGGTTCTGCTGAACCTGTTGAAGAAACAAGTCCCTGGCGATGGCGTTCTTCGTGGGCTCCGACACTTGGGGTTCGTTTGGTAGACATAGGGGCATCTTACGTCCGGTCATGAGTTCAAATGGGGAGATACCGGTACTAGAGGCCTCTGTGGCTCGGATACCCATTAGCACAGCTGGAAGGGAGGTTACCCAAGAGGAACCTTTCTCCAGCAGTGCTTTGGAAAGCCGGGTTTTGATGGTCCGGTTCATCCGCTCCACGATGCCCGCTGACTGAGAGTGATAAGGGACATGAAACCTTTGCTTTATGTCTAGGAGACCACAAAGCGCTTTCATGACCTTACCCGTGAAATGGGTCCCTCTGTCGGATTCTATCAATCTGGGTAACCCCCATCGTGACAGAACTTGTTCCCAGAGAACACGGGCAGTGGTGGAGGCCGAATCATTGACCGTAGGGATGGCTTCTACCCACTTCGAGAAGACATCCACTACCACCAGGGCGTAACGACAGTTACGACTCCCAGTTGGCAAAGGTCCGATGAAATAAATTTGGATAGCGGACCATGGACCATCAGCAGGAGGAACCCGCTGTAACACTGGCTTCAAGGCAGATGCCCTTGGGTTAACCTGAGCACACACCAGGCACTGTTGCGTAACCTCCTCTACTGTGTTGGACATTCCGGGCCAGTACAATTTGTCTCTCAGGAGAGGCAAGAGCTTATTCCGGCCAAGATGTCCAAACATTTGGTGGTTCAACCGTGTCAGCTCTGCTTGCAGATGCTGTGGAACCACCGGGAGAGGAAGCGACCGTGTACCGGTGTCGTAACACAGGATCCCCTGATGTAAGGACCAGGGATGCTGTGGTACTTGGATGTGTGTCATTAGAAGAGGATCCTTAGCTTGTTCCTCCTCGAATGACACCGGGCTGTCACTCAGATGGGTATGTGCTGCAATCCGGAATGCGGGCAGTGGCTCAGTGCCTGGTTCCCTAAAGGTCCCAGATACTGCTGCTAGTTTTGCCAGTTCGTCTACCTGGTTGTTCCCTATTGTCAAAGGTTCATCCCCTTTTTGATGCGCCGGGATTTTTATGATGGCTGCTTCCGCCACGTGTGCCATACCCCACTCCCACAGCTCCTTCAGGACTGACACATGAGCCAGAGGTTTGTTTTGGCTGTCCACAAATCCTCTTCTCTTCCAAACGTCCAGGTGCAATGTGAGGGAGCGAACTACATATGAGCTGTCGCTATATATAGTTCGTTTCCCTGGAGGGTGAAGAAGCAGAGCCTCTTTAACAGCCTCCAGCTCTGCCCGCTGTGCTGACATGTGACCCGGTAACCGGACAAGACTCTGGGTACCAGTGGTCTCATCCAGCACAGCAAAACCTGTGACATATTCCCCATCCAGATAGAACCGAGAGCCATCAACAAAGATGACTCTGTCATCTGGATGCTTGTCAGTCCTGAACATCTGTGGAGAGTCGTCCATTACCGGTTGGCCACAGTCATGTTCAGTTCCAGTCAGGTTAAGCAACTGGGACAGAACATACTTGGCCTTGTGGTCCACCTGCAGATTCCGGCCGCTGAGATCCATGATCCATCTCCCGAATCTCTGTTGGGAGACTCCAGGGAGAGTATCACGGAGCAAAAGGGTCAACGGTGAATGTGGAGTCTGCAAAGTGAGGGGCCGGAAGCCAACAATATGCTCAGTGGTCTTAACAGCATAGTGTATGGCTGCCAATTGCTTGGCGCATTCATCGAACCCTCGTTCGACGGGCGAAAGCAGCCTGGAGAAGTATCCAGCGGTCTGGTCTCGTAGCCTACTTTCTGTACCAGGACCGCTGCGATAGACTCGATCCCTGCATGCGCCTGTATGGCCAGTTCCCCATCTGAATGTGGAGTGGCCAACACAGGCGCCGAGGAGAGGTCCCTTTTCAGGGTTGAAAAGGCCTCTTCCTGCGCATCGGACCATCCTTTGATTGAGGGTTCCTCTCCCCGAAGGAGTTCGTAGAGAGGTTTCGCTTTGGCCGCGAAATCCTCTATGAACTCCCTCATGAAGTTGGCGACCCCCAGGAATTTTCTCAAATCCTGAAGGGTGCCAGGCCTGGGTAACTTTACCATGGCTTCCACACGGGCCGTCATGATACCTTTGGTTCCACAGGAAATTTGGACCCCAAGGAAAGTTACCTCTGCTTTAGCCTGATTTGCCTTATGGGGACTCAGTTTGAGTCCTGACTTTGCCAGGAGTCCTAGCAGCTCTTTCAACAGAACCAAGTGTTCCTCCATGGTTTCTGTATGCAAAAGCAAGTCGTCCACGTATTGTAAAAGGCATTCCGGTCGTGAGAATACACTCAGCACAGCCGCCAATGCCTGATGGAAATACGTGGGGCTGCTATGGAACCCCTGGGGCAGTACCGCAAACATGTACTGTTTGTCCCCCACCGTGAAGGCAAATTTGTACCGACACGACTCCGTGAGTTCGATGGAGAAGAACCCGTTGGCAACATCGATGGTCGAGAATACGCGGCTTTCGCCACTTATTCTGGCCATGATGTCGGGAGTTTGGGCCACCACCGGGGCTGACATTGGGGTGTATTTGTTAAGGACACGGAGGTCTATGGTCAGCCTCCATGCATTCGTGTCCTTTTTCTTAACTGGCCAGAGGGCATTGTTGCACTTTGAGTTGCCCTCAATGACCACACCCCTAGTCTTCAATTCAAGGATTGTGTCCATAATTGAATGGGTGGCCTCTGGTGGAAATCGATATTGGCGTTGAGGTGGAGGGTCAGGACCCTCTATGTCTACCAAAACGCCAATCAGTCTGCCACAGTCATTCTTACTTTGGGCCCACAGATCAGGGTGTTTGTACACAATAGGCTCAAGGTCTGGATTGTGTGAGACCTCAGGCCACTTGTGTTCCAGCACATCAGTAGAGTTATCTACTGCTGGCAAAGGTGGTCCCAGATACTGGCGTTGAATGACAAACACCTTGGCTCGTCTGGGACCTCTCCACACAATGCAATTTGCCAGATCCAGGATCCACCCATTTTGTGTCATTACATCGGTTCCGATAATGTTATCAGAACCGGGGTAATACCACATGGGTATCCTGAGGGTAGTGCACCTGGTAATCTGAATGATTACCTCATCAATTATGTGGGCCTTCACCCCCCCTTGTTGGTGATCAAATCCGATCACCACACACTGAGGGCTGTTGGGGAGTAGATCATGCTTGATATTGGTAATGGAAATTTCCGCCCCAGTATCAAGCATGATTTCCGTTTCTTTATCTTTTATCGTGGCTTTTATATGGGGTCTCCCTGAAGGATCCAGTATGATTGGACATACTGGTGCCAACTCTTTAGGGACCCCTAATCCTCATTCGATATCCACCAGACTCCCAGTAGGTACTTGTGTGGTACATACTGCCACTCTTGCGCTCTGTTCCTGATCCTTAGGTGTGGAATCTCTTGATTCCACGCCCCCTGGGACATTCATGACCGCCAAGCATTTTGGTGCTTGCCCTGATGAATGTCCCAGATTCATATCACCCTGTCCCCCCACAGGCCTGGCAAAATTGGGTTTCATCCTGAAACCGTTATTATTGCCATTTTTATCCGAATTTGTCCGGTTAATGTTTAACCACTGTGGACAATTTCTTTTTATATGCCCCTCTTGTAAGCACAGGAAACAACGAAAGTTTCCTGCCCTTTCCAACGGTGGGGCCGTGGGGCGAACGGTGGATGTATACCTCGTGTGTTGTACCCGGTCGTCTTGTGACCTACCGTATACAGGCACACGCTCCCTCACTTTCACAGACCTCTTACTGAGCAGTATGTCTTGTCTACACTGCTCAATAATCATGGCTGCGTCCGTGAGGGATGGCTCCCTAGCTGCACTCAGCCGGATTGCAGTATCAAGATATGGGAATTTTTCCACAAACATGCGCACCATGCCTTGTGGAATCCCAATACCCTGATCTTTGGTAACCCTCCTGTACATTGCTTCAAACCGACTACACAATGACAAGGGTTCATCATGTATAGTAGGCTTGAATTTTGACAGGACCTCTGGAGTGACATCCCAGTGACCCGTGGCCAGTCTCGTGAGTATGGAGAGACGTTCTTCCTTATCATGAAACTGGCCATTCGTGGGTTGCATCCTCCCCGTTACCTCATACCTTTGGTTAAGGTGTGTTGGTAACCATAATCTGAACAGCTCCATGCGATATTCCGGAGCCACTGAATATTTGTTACAGTGACCTTCGAAAATATCGCATGAAGCGAACGGATCTACATGGGGATCATATTTCGGGATCTCCTTGCAGATCCGTAACAGGAAGTTTATCCTTTCCATACTGGAATGGTTAGGATACACCTCTTCCTGTTTCTCCGGACGTGTTGGCGGATTGGAAGCGGAATATACTCCTCCACTCTCCTCTCCCCAACCGTTGTCCTGTTCCTGGTAACGGTTGCTACTCCTATTCTCCCCGGGTGTCGGGGTGAATCGTAGTGACCGCTCCACATGTCCCCTAGTGTCTACCACTGCGGATGTATTATCCGTCGAAGACCTTGGCGCTGTCGCCGCTGTCTCCTCCTGTGCCGTTCCCGAAACACAAACTTGTTTCGTGGGCACCATACCGTTGGTACTAGGCCTGGACAAATTGGAGATTGCCCGCTGCAAGTCTGCAATGGTTTGCGTCTTTGCAGCCAGGTCCTCCCTTATCTGAACAATCAGGGCATCCGTAGATACCGTATTGTTCCTATACTGATTAATCTCAGTGTACAGCCAGAGTAGCTCTCTGTCCATGTCAGAGAAGAGACTGTCCTTATCCGAGAGTCTCGACTCTAACACACAGATTTCTCTTCCCCTCTCGACTGTACACTGGGCTTCCTCTTGTAATTGAACCTCTAGTGTGTGAATTCTTTTACAGTTATCAACACAACAATTGCAGTGGAAGTTTGCCTTGTCCGCAACCTCCTCTGCCTTTCTTGTGCTGGTAAGTGTCTCTATGTGTTCCGCCTTCCAAATGGTATCCTCATAGGAAAGAACCAATTTGGCTAGCATTTGGAGGCGTTTGGTGGTCTTATTGAAGACACTCCTACTAATACAAACCCGGTCATGAGCGTAAGCCTGGTCCAGTAAAGCGGACCACAGCAGCTCAGCGGATTTGTATGTAGTAGGAACAATGGGATTAAAAGTGCTATTTTTGGCTAAGTGTTGGAGTGTGGAGAAGTTCATACTCACATTTTTCTGAGCCTCCATCTTCTTGTTGGTGCTGTACTTTCCCGTCCCTTGCAGCTGCTTGAAAGAAGTCCTTTTCTTCCGGAACGCTTCTTCCCGACCAGCCGGACTTCTATGTACCTCCAACGAAGATGGATCTCTTTCCGTGACGTATCCTTCTTCACACCCCAGCGACGGTGACGTGTAAAGCAAATACAAAAATATTAGTACACAGATAGATTATAGATTCTCTGCAAAAGATTTTGTTTTATTTCTGGTACTGTAAGGGGAGTATCGCTTCTCCTGTCCAATTATCGGGTCCTAGACGCTCAGACAGTCCGCTGACCGCGTCTCTCCTGCCCGATAATTCACATTACCAGCAACCCTCAGCCTTAAGACCAAAAACAAACGCAAAATCCACGCAGTGGGCCTGGCTCGCCAATGTAAAGGGGGAATATTAATCACCAATATTATGCGGATATCGGTAATTAATATTCATAAATAGGAGGATCCGTCTAGTGAAGACTCCGCCTATTTATACTTTTATATAACAACAATATTTTTCGCTATACTTTACACTACTCACTATACTAGCTGCATGCGCCTTACTTACTACAGCTAACAAATACACACTACACAAAGGGTACAAATGTTACGGTATTTATTACAACAATACACTACGCACACAATACTGACTACACAACACTAAATATACAGTACTCAACTACACTACACGTTCCCAATTCCACCCATAAACTAACTATACAATACACACATACAAGTAATATTATCCCACCCGTCTATCTCTATACTGTTCCTACGGGGTTACAAGACAATACACACATCAATGGCTCTGCAGGGGTTAATACTTGCAGGCCATGTAATATTGTTTGCAGAGCACCTGCATGCTCAACAGTCTTAGGTTTGTTTGCAGAGCAGAGGCATGCTCTACAGAGGCAGGCAGGACAGGGGAACAGGGCACGGACATCAGGGGGTTGACCAGGGGGGGGGGGGTTAAATGGTAGGGGGTCAGGGAGGTCAAGGGTTAACCAGGGGCAAGGGTTAACCAGGAGTCTTGAAGGGCAGAGTAGGGGAAGGGGTTAGGGTAACCCAGGGGTTAATCAGGGCCACCAGGGTATAAAGGGTTAACAGGGGAGCAGGGATGTTAACCAGGGGGATGCAGGGGGGGTTAATCAGGGATCAGGGAACCAGAGTGGGGGGTTAATGGAGTTGGTGGGATAGGGGGGGGTGATACTTATGGATTGCCAGGGGTCCGCTCGTTCGTCCAGGGGGGCTCGTCAGTCCAGGGGATGATGTCCTGCCCGGTGGTCTCCTCAACTGCTGAGCGGAGCGCCGCCCGCCTATTTAAACTTGGCGGCGCCCGCTCGCAGTTCCCCTTTTGCCGCCGTGCGCATGCGCACGGCCGGCCTGAACACGTGGGCCGGCGCGGTGATGTGACGTCACCGCGCCGGCCCGAGGATCTCGGAACGCGCTTCCAGGGGGGGGGGATCCTTTGATCCTCCCGCCTGTGAAGCAGACGCCTACCTCCGGCGCTGTAATTACAGCGCCGGAGGTCAGCCACTCACAGGGGCATGGGAACTCTTTGTTCCCATGTCTCTGTTAGGTGTACCATCTCCAGCGCGATCGGAGATGGTGACAAAGGGCAGAGGATCTCATTGATCCTCTGTCCTTTGTAGAGGCCGACGCTGGACATGATTGTCCAACTGTCGGTCTCCTCCACCCCTCCAGCAGGCAGCATGATTCCGGCATATATGCCTATAGATGCTTGGGGCACATCTATAAGCATATATGAACGGACAGTACATATGGGGGCATATATTTATCAAAGGGGGCAATATCAAGGGGGAACATATACTGTATATTTTCAGGGGGCACATCAAGGGGGCACATATTTATCAAAGGGGGCAATATCAAGGGGGTACATATCAAGGGGGCATATATATATCAAGGGGGCACATATATATCAATCCCCACAGGGGCATGAATGAGTCCCTGGGGAATATCAGAGGCAGATGGGCGCAGGTGCTGGGCACATCTGCGCACATCGCCCCCTGAGGGGATTATGCACCGCAAATACATATATATATGTATGCCCCAGTAGGCATGCATATCTACCACCCTTCCTCAACAAGGATACAGTGTTTTACAAGGGACATTGCCATATGTTTAGCTTATAGGACCAATTTCTCATGACAGAATCCCTTTAAATAACCGTCGTCAGGAGTCCTCTGATAAGTCACCATTTTTTGGTGCATATGGGTTTCATCCGCAGTTTGGGACATTCTCTGGAGAGGGGGCTTCTGGTTTACCTGATTAGGACAGATTCTCCTCGTCTTTGTCATCTATTTGGCAAAAGATTCAGGATAATCTAAAGAGCATGAGTGAGAGATATAAGCGTGTGGCAGATAAGAGACGTGTGCCTGGTCCGGACCTGAATGTTGGTGATCTGGTGTGGTTGTCTAGTAAGAATATCAAATTGAAGGTTCCCTCCTGGAAGTTGGGTCCTAAGTTTATTGGGCCTTACAAAATCTTGTCCATCATCAATCCCGTTGCCTACCGTCTTGATCTTCCTCAGACTTGGAAGATCCATAATGTTTTTCACAAGTATCTATTAAAACCTTATGTCCAACCCACTGTACCCTCCTCTTTGCCTCCTCCTCCGATTGTGGTTGATGGTAATCTTGAATTTCAGGTCTCTAGGATTGTGGACTCTCGTATTGTCCACGGTTCTCTTCAGTACCTCGTTCATTGGGAGGGTTATGGTCCTGAGGAGAGGATGTGGGTTCCAGTGGCGGACATTAAGGCCACTTCTCTTCTCAGGGCATTCCATAGGTCCCATCCTGAGAAGGTGGGCTCTGAGTGTCCGGAGTCCATCGTATAGGGAGGGGTACTGTCACCGCCAGATCCCTAAGAAGTTCTGACCACAGACCTTCTTCAGTACCTCCTGCATGATTTTTTTTTGTTTTGCTTTCGTTTTGACATCTCTCCTCCCTCTCCTAGCTGTCATCTATTAGCAGTGATTGCCTCTCTATATATCTCCTCCCATACTGCCTCACTTTGCGGTTTATACTACTTCCTGGTGTGTGTTCTCTGCTTGGAGTTGCTACAGCTGGTTCCTCAGTAAGTCTATTTCTGTATTTGTTGTTTTCCAGTTGGCTTGATTCTAGGTGACCCTGACTTCCTCCGTATTAAGTGCAGAGAGCCGGTGGTCATGTCCCCTCACTATTATAGGGTTTGCAGGTGTCACTCAGTCTAGGTACCTGGACATGCAACCTTCTATCATTGAGATCTTTGCATGGGCTGAGAACACAGGGAGAGCTTCAAGGCTTTAATAGGGCTGGGGCGAAGCTAGCCGCGTCAGGAAATGGCCGCTTGACCAGAGAGCTCCTCACAGCAGCACTCTGAACACAGCTATTAAACGGGTTCCCACCTTGCTTTATTATTGGGAAACTCAACATAGACAAGCCCAAAGAGACCCAGATGACGCCTAAACATGCTAGAGGCCAATCCGACCTGGATAAGTACTTAAAAAAGAAGTTGTCTTCGCCGGCTGCAAGGTCCAAGATGGCTCATGAAGCTGCCGCCGCAACGACTTGCACTGAAGACTCCGATGATGAGGGTTCTTGCGCTATGTCTGAGACACACAGTGATCGAGGCTCGATACCCATCACTAGAGCCTTCCTCAAGGAGTCCCTAGCCCTCGCTTTTGAACCAGTTCTAAAAGAACTATCCGCTATTAAAACGGAGATTAAACAGACGGGGCATAGAGTGGCAGCCTTAGAAGATTCCCAGATCGCCCTAACTAAGCACAGTCGTGCGCTACAATCTAAAGTGGAGGAGATCCGTGAACAAATGAACATAGCTTACCTGCACCTGGAAGATCAGGAGAACAGGAGCCGAAGAAAGAATGTTCGCATCAGAGGCGTACCTGAAAGTGTGCAGAGAGACGACATCTTAGCTACGGTCAGTCAAATCTTCTCCTCCTTACTTGGCCAAGAAAGGGCAGAGACAGTAGTCATAGAGAGAACCCACAGGGCCCAAAACCATCGTCAGATGCACTGCCACTCGATATTATTTGTGGCTTACTTAGCTTTGTCGATACGGCCGCCATTTTAACTGCCGCCAGACATAAAGGTGAAATACTGCTAGAGGGTAGAGATGAGCGAACCCGAACTATATAGTTCGGGTTCATACCGAATTTTGGGGTGTCCGTGACACGGACCCGAACCCGAACATTTTCGTAAAAATCCGGGTTCGGGTTCGGTGTTCGTCGCTTTCTTGCCGCTTTTTGAAAGGCTGCAAAGCAGCCAATCAACAAGCGTCATACTACTTGCCCCAAGAGGCCATCACAGCCATACCTACTATTGGCATGGTTGTGATTGGCCAGTGCAGCATGTGACCCAGCCTCTATTTAAGCTGGAGTCACGTAGCGCCGCCCGTCACTCTGCTCTGATGAGTGTAGGGAGAGGTTGCCGCTGCGACGTTAGGGCGAGATTAGGCAGTGATTAACTCATTCAAAAGACTTCATTCAGTGATCGATCTGCAGCTGTGGATCATTGAACTGCTGCTGTTCAACTGCTCACTGTTTTTAGGCTGCCCAGAGCGTTTTTCATTCACTTTTTTCTGGGGTGATCGGCGGCCATTTTGTGTCTTGTGGTGCGCCAGCACAAGCTGCCACCAAGTGCATTTAACCCTCAATAGTGTGGTTGTTTTTGGCTAAATCCTACATCAGGTTCAAGCTGTCACACCAAGTGCATTTAACCATCAATAGTGTGGTTATTTTTTGGCTATATACTACATCAGGGGCAAGCTGTCACCAAGTGCATTTAACCCTCAATAGTGTGGTTATTTTTTGGCCATATACTACATCAGGGGCAAGCTGAGCCTGTCACCAAGTGCATTTAACCCTCAATAGTGTGGTTAGTCAAGCTGTCACACCAAGTGCATTTAACCATCAATAGTGTGGTTATTTTTTGGCCATATCCCAGTCTAATTCTGTCTGTAAACCTATACCTGTCACCCAGCACCTAAATAATAGGCCTCAAATTTATAGTCAGCTAAAGCTGTGGTTATTGCTGTGGCTGGGCAAGTTATTTAGTGTCCTTCAAAGCAGTTTTTGTTCTGGGTTGAAATACAATTCCCAATTTAGCAATTTCCTAATTTAGTGGTTTCTGCTGTATCAGGCCTACTTTAAATCTATTCATTAAAAGGGTATATAAGATTCAAGGTGCAGATAGGGTCATTCTGAATAACTTCACACACACCCGCTACTGTGCATTTCCAAGTCTAATTCTGTAAGTAAACGTACACCTTTCACCCAGCGCCTAAATAATAGGCCTCAAATTTATATTCAGCTAAATCTGTGGTTACTACTGTGCCTGTATTAGTGTAATACGGTAACTAAATAGATAGCCAGATAGTGTTAGGTGTCTGTAAAAAAAAGGCCTGAATTTGAATTCAATACATTGGGCCAAATAATATTTTTCTTATTGTGGTGAACGGTAACAATGAGGAAAACATCTAGTAAGGGACGCGGACGTGGACATGGTCGTGGTGGTGTTAGTGGACCCTCTGGTGCTGGGAGAGGACGTAGCCGTTCTGCCACAGCCACACGTCCTAGTGTACCAACTACCTCAGGTCCCAGTAGCCGCCATAATTTACAGCGATATTTGGTGGGGCCCAATGCCGTTCTAAGGATGGTAAGGCCTGAGCAGGTACAGGCATTAGTCAATTGGGTGGCCGACAGTGGATCCAGCACGTTCACATTATCTCCCAGCCAGTCTTCTGCAGAAAGCGCACAGATGGCGCCTGAAAACCAAGCCCAACAGTCTGTCACATCACCCCCATGCATACCAGGGAAACTGTCTGAGCCTCAAGTTATGCAGCAGTCTCTTATGCTGTTTGAAGACTCCACTGGCAGGGTTTCCCAAGGGCATCCACCTAGCCCTTCCCCAGCGGTGGAAGACATAGAATGCACTGAAGCACAACCACTTATGTTTCCTGATGATGAGGACATGGGAATACCACCTCAGCACGTCTCTGATGATGACGAAACACAGGTGCCAACTGCTGCGTCTTTCTGCAGTGTGCAGACTGAACAGGAGGTCAGGGATCAAGACTGGGTGGAAGACGATGCAGGGGACGATGAGGTCCTAGACCCCGCATGGAATGAAGGTCGTGCCACTGACTTTCACAGTTCGGAGGAAGAGGCAGTGGTGAGACCGAACTAACAGCGTAGCAAAAGAGGGAGCGGTGGGCAAAAGCAGAACACCCGCCGCCAAGAGACTCCGCCTGCTACTGACCGCCGCCATCTGGGACCGAGCACCCCAAAGGCAGCTTCAAGGAGTTCCCTGGCATGGCACTTCTTCAAACAATGTGCTGACGACAAGTGGTTTGCAAGCTGTGCCATCAGAGCCTGAAGCGAGGCATTAACGTTCTGAACCTTAGCACAACCTGCATGACCAGGCACCTGCATGCAAAGCATGAACTGCAGTGGAGTAAACACCTTAAAAACAAGGAAGTCACTCAGGCTCCCCCTGCTACCTCTTCTGCTGCTGCCGCCTCGGCCTCTTCTGCTGCTGCCGCCTCGGCCTCTTCCTCCGCCTCTGGAGAAACGTTGGCACCTGCCGCCCAGCAAACAGAGGATGTACCACCAACACCATCACCTGCGTCACCAAGCATCTCAACCATGTCACACGCCAGCGTTCAGCTCTCCATCTCACAAACATTTGAGAGAAAGCGTAAATTCCCACCTAGCCACCCTCGATCCCTGGCCCTGAATGCCAGCATTTCTAAACTACTGGCCTATGAAATGCTGTCATTTAGGCTGGTGGACACAGACAGCTTCAAACAGCTCATGTCGCTTGCTGTCCCACAGTATGTTGTTCCCAGCCGGCACTACTTCTCCAAGAGAGCCGTGCCTTCCCTGCACAACCAAGTATCCGATAAAATCAAGTGTGCACTGCGCAACGCCATCTGTGACAAGGTCCACCTAACCACAGATACATGGACCAGTAAGCACGGCCAGGGACGCTATATCTCCCTAACTGCACACTGGGTAAATGTAGTGGCGGCTGGGCCCCAGGTGGAGAGCTGTTTGGCGCACGTCCTTCCGCCGCCAAGGATCGCAAGGCAACAGTCTTTGCCTTCTGTTGCCACCTCCTCCTACTCAGCTTCCTCCTCCTCTTCTTCCACCTGCTCATCCAGTCAGCCACACACCTTCACCACCAACATCAGCACAGCCCGGGGTAAACGTCAGCAGGCCATTCTGAAACTCATATGTTTGGGGGACAGGCCGCACACCGCACAGGAGTTGTGGCGGGGTATAGAACAACAGACCGACGAGTGGTTGCTGCCGGTGAGCTTGAAGCCCGGCCTGGTGGTGTGCGATAATGGGCGAAATCTTGTTGCAGCTCTGGGACTAGCCGGTTTGACGCACATCCCTTGCCTGGCGCATGTGCTGAATTTGGTGGTGCAGAAGTTCATTCACAACTACCCCGACATGTCAGAGCTGCTGCATAAAGTGCGGGCCGTCTGTTCGTGCTTCCGGCGTTCACATCCTGCCGCTGCTCGCCTGTCTGCGCTACAGCATAACTTCGGCCTTCCCGCTCACCGCCTCATATGCGACGTGCCCACCAGGTGGAACTCCACCTTGCACATGCTGGACAGACTGTGCGAGCAGCAGCAGGCCATAGTGGAGTTTCAGCTGCAGCACGCACGGGTCAGTCACACTGCGGAACAGCACCACTTCACCACCAATGACTGGGCCTCCATGCGAGACCTGTGTGCCCTGTTGCCCTGTTTCGAGTACTCCACCAACATGGCCAGTGGCGATGACGCCGTTATCAGCGTTACAATACCACTTCTATGTCTCCTTGAGAAAACACTTAGGGCGATGATGGAAGAGCAGGTGGCCCAGGAGGAGGAGGAGGAGGAGGAGGAAGAGGGGTCATTTTTAGCACTTTCAGGCCAGTCTCTTAGAAGTGACTCAGAGGGAGTTTTTTTGCAACAGCAGAGGCCAGGTACAAATGTGGCCAGCCAGGGCCCACTACTGGAGGACGAGGAGGACGAGGATGAGGAGGAGGTGGAGGAGGATGAGGATGAAGCATGGTCACAGCGGGGTGGCACCCAACGCAGCTTGGGCCCATCACTGGTGCGTGGCTGGGGGGAAACGCAGGACAATGACGATACGGCTCCCACAGAGGACAGCTTGTCCTTACCTCTGGGCAGCCTGGCACACATGAGCGACTACATGCTTCAGTGCCTGCGCAACGACAGCAGAATTGCCCACATTTTAACGTGTGTGGACTACTGGGTTGCCACCCTGCTGGATCCACGCTACAAAGACAATGTGCCCACCTTACTTCCTGCACTGGAGCGTGATAGGAAGATGCGCGAGTACAAGCGCACGTTGGTAGACGCGCTACTGAGAGCATTCCCAAATGTCACAGGGGAACAAGTGGAAGCCCAAGGCCAAGGCAGAGGAGGAGCAAGAGGTCGCCAAGGCAGCTGTGTCACGGCCAGCTCCTCTGAGGGCAGGGTTAGCATGGCAGAGATGTGGAAAACTTTTGTCAACACGCCACAGCTAACTGCACCACCACCTGATACGCAACGTGTTAGCAGGAGGCAACATTTCACTAACATGGTGGAACAGTACGTGTGCACACCCCTCCACGTACTGACTGATGGTTCGGCCCCATTCAACTTCTGGGTCTCTAAATTGTCCACGTGGCCAGAGCTAGCCTTTTATGCCTTGGAGGTGCTGGCCTGCCCGGCGGCCAGCGTTTTGTCTGAACGTGTATTCAGCACGGCAGGGGGCGTCATTACAGACAAACGCAGCCGCCTGTCTACAGCCAATGTGGACAAGCTGACGTTCATAAAAATGAACCAGGCATGAATCCCACAGGACCTGTCCATCCCTTGTGCAGATTAGACATTAACTACCTCCCCTTAACCATACAGTCATGTGAAAAAATTAGGACACCCTTTGAAAGCATGTGGTTTTTTGTAACATTTTTAATAAAAGGTTATTTCATCTCCGTTTCAACAATACAGAGAGATTAAAGTAATCCGACTAAACAAAGAAAACTGAAGAAAAGTCTTTTCAAGATCTTCTGTAAATGTCATTCTACAAAAATGCCTATTCTAACTGAGGAAAAAGATAGGACACCCTCACATGTATTCCCTCTTAAATTGGCTCAGATCTCACACAGGTATATCACACCAGGTGCACATAATTAGTAGATCGTTACTCTGCATGTTGAATGAGGCTTGCCCTATTTAAACCTCAGACATTTAGTTTGGTGTGCTCCTGACTGTTGAAGTGAGAGTGAGCACCATGGTGAGAGCAAAAGAGCTGTCAGAGGACTTCAGAAAAAAGATTGTAGCAGCCTATGAGTCTGGGAAGGGATTTAAAAAGATCTCAAAAGATTTTGAAATCAGCCATTCCACTGTCCGGAAGATAGTCTACAAGTGGAGGGCTTTCAAAACAACTGCCAACATGCCCAGGACTGGTCGCCCCAGCAAGTTCACCCCAAGAGCAGACCGCAAGATGCTAAAAGAGGTCTCCAAAAACCCTAAAGTGTCATCTCGAGAACTACAGCAGGCTCTGGCTACTGTTGATGTAGAAGTACATGCCTCTACAATCAGAAAGAGACTGTACAAGTTTAACTTGCATGGGAGGTGTGCAAGGAGGAAACCTTTGCTTTCCAAGAGAAACATCGAGGCCAGACTGACATTTGCCAGAGATAAAGTTGACAAAGACCAGGACTTCTGGAATAATGTTCTTTGGACAGATGAGTCCAAAATTGAATTATTTGGACACAACAGCAGAGGACATGTTTGGCGTAAACCAAACACAGCATTCCAAGAAAAGAACCTCATACCAACTGTGAAGCATGGAGGTGGAAGTGTCATGGTTTGGGGCTGCTTTGCTGCAGCAGGACCTGGTCAGCTCACCATCATAGAATCCACGATGAATTCTACTGTGTATCAGAAGGTGCTTGAAGAACATGTGAGACCATCAGTTAGAAAATTAAAGCTGAAGCGGAACTGGACCATGCAACATGACAATGACCCAAAACATACTAGTAAATCAACCAAAGATTGGCTGAAAAAGAAGAAATGGAGAGTCCTGGAATGGCCAAGTCAAAGTCCAGATTTGAATCCCATTGAGATGCTGTGGGGTGACTTGAAAAGGGCTGTACGTGCAAGAAACCCCTCAAACATCTCACAGCTGAAAAAGTTCTGCATTGAGGAGTGGGGTAAAATTTCCTCAGACCGATGTCGAAGACTGGTAGATGGCTACAAGAACCGTCTCACTGCAGTTATTTCAGCCAAAGGAGGTAACACTCGCTATTAGGGGCAAGGGTGTCCTATCTTTTTCCTCAGTTAGAATAGGCATTTTTGTAGAATGACATTTACAGAAGATCTTGAAAAGACTTTTCTTCAGTTTTCTTTGTTTAGTTGGATTACTTTAATCTCTCTGTATTGTTGAAACGGAGATGAAATAACCTTTTATTAAAAATGTTACAAAAAACCACATGCTTTCAAAGGGTGTCCTAATTTTTTCACATGACTGTATATTATTGTACTCCAGGGCACTTCCTCATTCAATTCTATTTTTATTTTCATTTTACCATTATATTGCGAGGCTACCCAAAGTTGAATGAACCTCTCCTCTGTCTGGGTACCGGGGCCTAAAAATATCTGACAATGGACTGTTCCAATGTTGGGTGACGTGAAGCCTGATTCTCTTCTATGACATGCAGACTGATTCTCTGCTTACATGAAGCCAGATTCTCTGTTACGGGACCTCTCTCCTCTGCCTGGGTGCCACTGCCTGGGCCTAAATATCTGACAATGGATTGTTCCAGTGTTGGGTGACGTGAAGCCTGATTCTCTGCTATGACATGCAGACTGATTCTCTGCTGACATGAAGCCAGATTCTCTGTTACGGGACCTCTCTCCTCTGCCTGGGTGCCTGGGCCTAAATATCTGACAATGGACTGTTCCAGTGTTGGGTGACGTGAAGCATGATTCTCTGCTATGGTATGAAGACTGATTCTCTGCTGACATGAAGCCAGATTCTCTGTTACGGGACCTCTCTCCTCTGCCTGGGTGCCACTGCCTGGGCCTAAATATCTGACAATGGACTGTTCCAGTGGTGGGTGACGTGAAGCCAGATTCTCTGCTATGGGACCTCTCTCCAATTGATATTGGTTAATTTTTATTTATTTTATTTTTATTTTTATTCATTTCCCTATCCACATTTGTTTGCAGGGGATTTACCTACATGTTGCTGCCTTTTGCAGCCCTCTAGCTCTTTCCTGGGCTGTTTTACAGCCTTTTTAATGCCGAAAAGTTCGGGTCCCCATTGACTTCAATGGGGTTCGGGTTCGGGACGAAGTTCGGGTCGGGTTCGGATCCCGAACCCGAACATTTCTGGGAAGTTCGGCCGAACTTCTCGAACCCGAACATCCAGGTGTTCGCTCAACTCTACTGGAGGGCGCTAAAATACAACTTTATCAAGACCTAGCAGCAAGCACCCTGGCGAAGTGGAGGCAATTCAAGCCACTGACAGACCTCCTTAGGGAGAGAAGGCACCCCCTGCGCTGGCTCTTTCCATTCGGCCTTTGCGATACTATCAATGGGAAACAGATTACCGTCCGGCACCCAGAAGACCTCACCATGATGTGGGACGCTCTGCAGATAGAACCCTTAGATATTCCCTCCTGGTTACCTCTGGCAGGCGATTTGAGGATGCCATCGCTACCTGCAATTGATGACTGGAGAGTCGCCAAGAAATTCAAGTCGCCGCAAGCGAAGAAACGACAAGCGGAACTCCAGGACACTTGAATATGCTTTAGCATCTTATTTTTCTTCTTACCCTCCTTTAGGAGGCACATCACCGGTACCCCGGTACATGCCTAGGTCCCAGTTACTGTTTAATGGTCTTTAGCATATTGATTATATTTAATGCTGATATACCATTGTCTCTATCACCACCATTGCCTTCTTACCCATTACCTGTCTCTTGTTGAATTGCAACATCTCACTTGTGTTAAAATTAGAGATTGGTTTATCTCCTCCATCTGTTCACTTAGTACTCAGGGCCAGGTGATGCCAGTATTCTTAGATCCCGGAACACGTATGCATTCTAAGGCTCACCTTACTATAAGTAAAGAGGCAATGGTGGGGTGCAGTTTTTTTTTGTTCTTCCCAGGGCCCTTACATGCCTTCATGTACTAGTGCTATACTGGTTTGATAAATGTCTATTTGTGTTTACACCCCATTGCATGGTACTACCTGGGAGATCCATGTCCAAGATGGGTCGTCCCAGTTATCATTTATGTGGGAATCCACAGTTTTGATAATATGCTAGTGCTGTGAGAGCCCACACAGGCTTTGTGTATCTCACAGTCTCTCCTCCCTCTCTCCCATACTTACTTCTATTCTTACCTCTCCCTCACTATACATCGTATACTTTTCCCTTGTCGCTTTCCCTTGCACTATTCTATTCCCCTCCCTATCCTTTCACCTTTTAGATATACCCATCTTTTGAGGAGGTTCTCACTTTGTTGTTACTAACTGAGTATTAACATGCTCAAATTTGTTCTTCTGTACTTTGTATATAGTTCTTTAAGATGGGTACTGTTTCCATAAACATTTGACTCTCTGGGATGCAACTTCTTATACTGCCATACAACCATCCACACCTTATGGATTCCTTGAAGGTAACTTCTCTAAACGTAAACGGACTTAATGTTCCCCAGAAGAGAAGTCAGGTCTTCCAAATGCTAAGGAGAGAGAGGGCAGACCTACTGTTTCTACGGGAGACGCACTTCAGACATAATCGTATCCCAGCCCTTTTCTCTAAACATTACTCAAAATGGTTTCATAGCTCCCACTCTTCAGCCTCTAGGGGGGTGTCTATTGGAATTAGTGCCAATATTCCCATTCAAATCCAGGCGCAATACATAGACCCTGAGAGCAGATATTTATTCCTGAAAGGTACGCTCTTTGGTAATAAATTGACCTTAGCCAACATATATGCTCCTAACTCCAAACAAATACCCTGGTTGATTAGGGTATTAAACTCACTCAAGGATTTCAGAGAGGGAATATTGATCTTAGGTGGAGATCTGAACCTAGTACTAGATCACCCCATGGACTCTACCTCTGGTGCCCCTAAATATTCTGCTGCACAACTTTGTAAATTACGGAAAGCACTTTCAGCTCACCAAATTACAGACGCCTGGAGACTGGCTCACCCTAGCGACAGAGACTATACATTTTTCTCAGCTGTCCATAGGTCCTTCCAGCGCCTAGACTACCTTTTTCTCTCCAATCATGTACTGGAGAGGATTAAGTCCTCTACTATTGGTCAGATCACTGTTTCTGACCATGCCCCTGTCTCTCTGGTGATCCGGTTGAAAGGCCTTCCTCCTAAAGCTTGGTCGTGGAGACTTAATGAGACCCTTCTAGAAAATGAGGGAGATAGACTCAAGCTGGAGGGAAAACTTGAAGCTTTCTTTGAATTGAACTGCACTCCTCTTATGGATAAAGCCATGATATGGGAAGCTCATAAGGCGTTCATAAGGGGTGAGCTCATATCCTTAGGCACCTGGGTACGTAAGCAAATAGATTCTATTTTAGCCCAAGTCTCTGTCTTAGAAAACATTTCTAAAAGGGATCCCTCAGATGCTCACTATAAGGAAATTCTTAAACATAGAAGCCAGTTAAAGGATTTATTAAACATTAAATCAGCCAAAGCTCTTAGGTCTGCTAAATACAAGCTTTATATATACGGGGATAGATGCTCCAAGCTCCTTTCACAGTTGATCAAAGGTCAAAGAGAGAAAACTTTTATATCCAGCATTAAGTCAGAAAAGGGACATCAGCTTACTAATACCCCTGCGATAGCAGAAGAATTTGCAAAATTTTATTCCTCCCTTTACAATTTAGAATCCAACAGCCCAAACCATACACTAGCCAAAATAAATACCTTTCTGGAAACGGTTAAAGTCCCGACTTTGGATACTGTTGAAAAAGATATGTTACTATCCCCGGTGACAGTAGAGGAGGTATTAGAGGTCCTAGCGAGTATTCCCTCAGGGAAATGCCCAGGCCCAGATGGGCTACCTATAGTATACTATAAAAAGTTTAAGAAAATCCTTGCCCCACAACTAGTAGACTTATGTAATTCCCTGTTAAAAGGGACATCCCTCCCACCACAATCACTAATCGCTCACATAACAGTTATCCCCAAAGAGGGAAAAGACCCCGCCAAATGCAGCAGTTACAGACCAATTTCCCTACTCAATGTTGATGTTAAATTATGGGCCAAACTTTTAAGCCATAGAATAGCAAAATTATTACCTAAGCTGATTGGCGAGGAACAAGTGGGCTTTGTGAAGGGACGCGAAGGTAAACATAATGTCAGCAGAGTCTTACATGCCATTTACTACGCGAAACAACACAAGATCCCATTAACTCTGTTAGGAACTGATGCTGAAAAAGCATTTGACAGGGTTAATTGGATTTTCATAGATAGTGCTTTGCGCCACTTTGGCTTCCCGCCTCTGTTTATCTCGGCCATTTTCTCGCTCTACTCACAACCCTCTGCTAAAGTCCTCATCAACGGTGCCCTATCTCCACCCTTCCGCATATCCAACGGGACAAGACAGGGCTGCCCTCTCTCTCCAGCTCTATTCATTCTGATCCTTGAGTTACTCCTATGCAAATTAAGAACCTCTGAGGTTATTAAAAGCCTGCAAGTGAACGGGAAAACTCACTCCTTGGCAGCCTTTGCGGACGACCTGCTTCTCTTCATAACAAATCCAGTAGTTGCAATCCCAGAGGGGATCAAGATCTTTTTGGACTTTGGAGAAATCTCCAATTTTAAGGTCAACTATGACCAATCTGAAATACTCAATATTTTAACCCCAGTCACATGCTGGAAGTCAAAAAGTGTACTTCCTTCCAATGGCCGAAAGAAGCCATTAAACATTTGGGAATCATGATTCCAGCGAACCCGTTACATTTGTTTAGACTTAACTATGTCCCTTTATTTAGTAAAATCAAGGTCTTCTTGGCCTCTATCAAACTCCCCTTCCTTTCATGGTTGGGTAGGAAAAATCTACTATCTACCTACGTCCTACCACAGATCCTTTACACTTTGAGATGCTTACCTATTCCATTGGCAAACAGGTATTTCTCTGATTTCCGCGTTCTCTTCAGCAATTTTCTTTGGTCCAACAAAAAAACACGCCTAGCATACCCTTTACTCATTAGAAAAAATAATAGAGGTGGGTTATCCCTTCCTGATCTTAAAACCTACCTCCATGCTATACAGTTGGAAAGGGGGATTGAGTTAACTAGACCCTATAACAGTTCATTACATGTTGAATTGTTAAAAGCCCTCATAGTAGAAAACGCTCTTCACAATTTATGGGTCCTCTCCCCCCACCAAAAAGAAAAAAAACCCTCTTAGTGCCTTAACGCGCTGTATGCTCCAATTTTGTAGTGGATCCGAGGCCCTGTCAATGTCTACTAATAAATTATCCCCTATTGCCCCGTTGTCTGTTCTCCCATACTACCTCAATAAAGGAGGAAGCGATTTCCATAAAGCCTGATCTCAAAATTTCTGACCTGGTCAAAGCCATAAATCTTCCGGAATTCCTAAAAAGAGCTCATACTTACATACCTAGGTCTTTACGTTCCAGGCTAGTTGAGTTAGACCTAGAACTTAGTTGCAAAAAATACAGGAAATTTTGTGTGAAGCCTCATAATGACCCCACTTGGCTCGAAAATTACACCCTGCTACCGAATCCCCCCCTAAAACTCTTTCCAAACTATATTCTCAACTTGTACTAGACTCCTCGAGTGGGAAACCCACTTACTTAAGAGCATGGGAACGAGAACTGCAGATCTCTCTCTCAGATGAAGATGTTAAAGCAATTCTAAAACACTCTCATGGATTCTCGAGATGTATACGCATTCAGGAAAATTCCTTTAAAATTTTATCTAGATGGTATAAAACCCCAGACTTCCTATACAGGGCCCATCTCTCTCCCTCAGATAGGTGTTGGCGTTGTCAAGAAGAGCGAGGATCCATCTCACACATTTGGTGGTCCTGTAAGAATATTTCTAACCTCTGGACAGAAGTGGAACATATCATTAACAGAGTCTGCAGTTCTTGTATCTCTCTGACGCCAGCTCTTATACTATTGTGGCTGCCACAAAGTGGTTTCAAGCCTTCCTTTAATAACCTGATCACACATATGATCACTGCAGCTAAATATATTGTCCCCACCAAATGGAAAAACCCCAAACCACCTACCATTAAAGAGTGGCTGGAGAAGATACACCAGATCTGCCTCATGGAAGAAATGATGGGATGGGAAAAAGGAAATAGGAAAGCCTTTCTGAGAACGTGGCAACCATGGTTAGATTTTTACAGGTCTTACAGGTAGATCCAACCCTTCCCCTCCTTTAAAAGAGCATATCAACATGCCTTCACTTGTTTATTTTTAGTCTAGACCTACAAGGCTTAATATATAATGGAACGTTTATTTACCATTTCAGGTGCGATACGTTTAGTGTCCTATTAAAGCCACACACGCTCCAATAATTGCACCCTTATGAGTATATGGTTATATGCCTCTGTCACCTGCCTTTTCTCTACAGTATAAGATTGCTTCCAAGCTACAAGCCCCAGACCTGGAACTACCCATCTGTTATGTTTTCCATCTGTTCTATGTTACTTATGGTTTGACAGTACAGCTATTCTTTGTAAGACGGGTCACTTGATGCGTCCACTATACACCAGTCTAAGGGAATGTACTTCAACTCAAATTTTGCTTCTCACAGACAAGTCTCTGAGAAAAATGTCCATCTATCTTGCCTGTACTACTTACATTTATATGTACCTCCTGAAATGTATACAGGATAGCCTGATCAGTGAATGCCCGTTTAAGTACTCTTATGGCATGCTATGTGACTTACTTGCCTTATTTTACTGTACTTGTCTATCTTTTCTTTGTACTGTTATTGAAAATTCTTCATAAATAAAGAATTTACAAAAAAAAAGGCTTTAATAGGGGTCACCCTTTTGTTCCTTAGTTTTGGATCAAGCCAGTCGGATCCTTATTTGTAACTTCTTGTTTTCTGATACACCATCCGTGACAATTTCTAGTTTAAATTGCACACTGACTAATCCTGCAAAGGCACCAGATGTTGGATATTGCCAAAAATTTGTGTTTTTTCAAAGCCAGAAAATTATTAAAAAATTTTAAAACTTGTTTTTAACAATCACAGATGCAGCAAGGGCTGCAATATTAAGTATTTTACAAAAAAAGTTGTTGTTTTTTACTAACAGAATAGACAGCAGTATATAACGATTGAATTTCACACGTGCAGATGCAGCAAGGGCTGTAAAATAGTGTATTTTGCACAAAAAGGGTGTTTTTAAAAACCCAGAAAATTATGGCTGTATTTCTAGCTTAAATTGCACACTGACTAATGCAGCAAAGGCACCAGATGTTGTATATTGCCCAAAAAGTTTTTTTTTTTTAAAAACCTGATTATTATTGCAGTATTTCAAGCTTGGATTTCAATGTCACAAAAGCACATATGCTGTGCTGGTGCACTGAGCTTGCATAAAATGGCCGCCGCCGCCGCCCACCTAACTAACAGACGGATAAAAGTTCTTTTTCTCTGTCACTGGGCTCAGGGCAGGGTAAAAAGATTGTGCCCTGCACCCACACAACTAAATCTATGTAGATCGCTGAGTTCAATTGGAGTTCTGATCACAGATTCTGTCCTATTCTCTCCCTCACAGCATCCGCATCCTCTCCCTACACTAGTAACAGCAGAGTGACGTGCAGCGCTACGTGACTCCAGCTTATATAGAGTTTGGGTCACATGCTGCTCTGGCCAATCACAGCCATGCCATTAGTAGGCATGGCTGTGATGGCTTCTAAGGTCAGACAGTTAAACGCTTGTTGATTGGCTGCTCTGCAGTCTTTCAAAAAGCGCTAAGAAATCACCGAACACCGAACCCAAACTTTTACTGAAAGGTTCGAGTCCGCGGTCCAAAAATCCTAAAGTTTGGCACGAACCCGAACTTTACAGTTCGGGTTCACTCAACCCTACTCATGACAGCAATTAAACAACTTCCCAGCAGGAAAAGCCCAGGTCCAGATGGCTACCCAGCTTTATATTACCGCACCTTTTGCAACCCTTTAGAACCACACTTACTTTCAATATGCAATAGCTACCTGTCTGATGTGCCATTATCCACAGATATGACTAGAGCACATATCACATTGATTCCCAAAGAAGGGAAAGATGGATCTCAATGTGCTAATTATAGCCAAAAATCTCCCTACTAAATCTGGACTTAAAACTATTAGCTAAAATGCTAGCCACCCACCTTTCCAACTTTCTCCCATGCCTGATCAAAGGAGACCAGGTAGGCTTTGTCAGTGGTATGGAGGGCAGAGATAATACTGCCAAAGTCTTAAATGCTATCTACTTCGCAAAAAATACTAAACACCCTCTTGTCCTCCTCAGCACGTACGCTGAAAAGGCCTTTGATAGGGTCAGCTGGGAATATATGAGAGAAGTACTTTTGGCTTTTAATTTTCCTGACCAATATATCAAAGCTATCTTCTCTCTGTATACTCATGCCTCAGCTTCTATTATCATAAATGATACTTTATCCCCGTCCTTCATTATCCGTAATGGCACCAGACAGGGATGCCCGCTATCTCCTTATTCGTTCTAGTTATGGAAACCCTGCTTCAAACGCTCAGGAGAGAGAAAGAGATTGAAGGCCTTAAAATGGGTCAATGTGAACATAAAGTGGCTGCATTCGCAGACGACCTGCTTATATTGAATACTAACCCAGTTAAAGCTCTCCCACTTATATACAAGATACTAGTACAGTTTAGCCTACATTCCAAATTCTAAATTAACATGAGCAAGTCCCATATCCTCAGTATAGACCTCCCGACTCAAATTAGAAACATAATGAAAACCAACTCCCCCTTTAACTGGGAAACCCCTCATATCACCTACATTGGAGTAAAGATACGATCAGACCCATCATCACTTTTTCGCTTGACCTATACCCCTCTCCTTCAATCAATAACAGACCAACTCACCATTCTAAAAAAAAAAACTATGCTATCATGGTTTGGAAGAAAAAACATTGTCACCTCCCTCGTTCTACCCAGACTGACGTACCTCCAACAGTAACATAGTAACATAGTACATAAGGCCGAAAAAAGACATTTGTCCATCCAGTTCAGCCTGTTATCCTGCAAGTTGATCCAGAGGAAGGCAAAAAAAAACCTGTGAGGTAGAAGCCAATTTACCCCACTTTAGGGGAATAAAAAATTCCTTCCCGACTCCAATCAGGCAAACAGAATAACTCCCTGGGTCAACGACCCCTCTCTAGTAGCTATAGCCTGTAATATTATTACACTCCAGAAATACATCCAGGCTCCTTCTGAATTCCTTTATTGTACTCCCCATCACCACCTCCTCAGGCAGAGAGCTCCATAGTCTCACTGCTCTTACAGTATAGAGTCCACAGTCTCACTGCTCTTACAGTACAGAGTCCATAGTCTCACTGCTCTTACAGTACAGAGTCCATAGTCTCACTGCTCTTACCGTAAAGAGTCCATAGTCTCACTGCTCTTACCGTAAAGAGTCCACAGTCTCACTGCTCTTACAGTATAGAGTCCATAGTCTCACTGCTCTTACAGTATAGAGTCCATAGTCTCACTGCTCTTACAGTATAGAGTCCATAGTCTCACTGCTCTTACAGTATAGAGTCCACAGTCTCACTGCTCTTACAGTATAGAGTCCATAGTCTCACCGCTCTTACAGTAAAGAGTCCATAGTCTCACTGCTCTTACAGTACAGAGTCCATAGTCTCACTGCTCTTACAGTATAGAGTCCATAGTCTCACTGCTCTTACAGTATAGAGTCCATAGTCTCACTGCTCTTACAGTATAGAGTCCACAGTCTCACTGCTCTTACAGTACAGAGTCCATAGTCTCACTGCTCTTACAGTACAGAGTCCATAGTCTCACTGCTCTTACCGTAAAGAGTCCATAGTCTCACTGCTCTTACCGTAAAGAGTCCACAGTCTCACTGCTCTTACAGTATAGAGTCCATAGTCTCACTGCTCTTACAGTATAGAGTCCATAGTCTCACTGCTCTTACAGTATAGAGTCCATAGTCTCACTGCTCTTACAGTATAGAGTCCACAGTCTCACTGCTCTTACAGTATAGAGTCCATAGTCTCACCGCTCTTACAGTAAAGAGTCCATAGTCTCACTGCTCTTACAGTACAGAGTCCATAGTCTCACTGCTCTTACAGTATAGAGTCCATAGTCTCACTGCTCTTACAGTATAGAGTCCATAGTCTCACTGCTCTTACAGTATAGAGTCCATAGTCTCACTGCTCTTACAGTATAGAGTCCATAGTCTCACTGCTCTTACAGTATAGAGTCTATAGTCTCACTGCTCTTACAGTACAGAGTCCATAGTCTCACTGCTCTTACAGTAAAGAGTCCATAGTCTCACTGCTCTTACAGTATAGAGTCCATAGTCTCACTGCTCTTACAGTAAAGAGTCCATAGTCTCACTGCTCTTACAGTAAAGAGTCCATAGTCTCACTGCTCTTACAGTATAGAGTCCATAGTCTCACTGCTCTTACAGTAAAGAATCCTCTTCTATGTCTATGTACAAACCTTCTTTCCTCCAGACGCAGAGGATGTCCCCTCGTCACAGTCACAGTCCTAGGGATAAATAGCTGATGGGAGTGATCTCTGTACTGACCCCTGATATATTTATACATAGTTATTAGATCTCCCCTCAGTCATCTTTTTTCTAAAGTGAATAACCCTAATTTTAATATTCTTTCAGGGTACTGTAGTTGCCCCATTCCAGTTATTACTTTAGTTGCCCTCCTCTGGACCCTCTCCAGCTCTGCTATGTCTGCCTTGTTTACAGGAGCCCAGAACTGTACACAGTCCTCCATGTGTGGTCTGACTAGTGATGTGTAAAGTGGTAGGACTATGTTCTCATCACGGGCATCTATGCCCCTTTTGATGCAACCCATTATCTTATTGGCCTTGGCAGCAGCTGCCTGACACTGTTTTTTGCAGCTTAGTTTGCTGTTTATTAAAATTCCTAGATCCTTTTCCATGTCAGTGTTACCGAGTGTTTTACCATTTAGTATGTACGGGTGACTTGCATTATTCCTTCCCATGTGCATAACTTTACATTTGTCAGTGTTAAACCTCATCTACCACTTATCTGCCCAAGCCTCCAATCTATCCAGATCCCTCTGTAGTAGTGTACTGTCCTCTGTAGTATATATACAGTATACTGTCCGCATCAGTGTTAATTACTTTACACAGTTTAGTGTCATCTGTGAAAATTGATACTTTACTATGCAAGCCTTCTACAAGATCATTAATAAATATATTGAAGAGAATAGGGCCCAATACTGACCCCTGAGGTACTCCACTAGTGACAGTGACCCAATCTGAGTGTGTACCGTTAATAACCACCCTCTGTTTTCTATCCCTCAGCCAGTTACTTACCCACATACAGATGTTTTCTCCCAGTCCGAGCATTCTCATTTTATATACTAACCTTTTATGTGGTACTGTGTCAAATGCTTTGGAGAAGTCCAGATACACGACATCCATTGATTCGCCGCTGTCAAGTCTAGAACTTACCTCCTCATAGAAACTGATTACATTAGTCTGACATGACCGATCCCTCACGAAGCCATGCTGATATGGCGTTATTTGCTTATTTCCGTTAAGATGCTCTAACATAACATCTCTCAGAAAACCTTCAGACAGTTTACCCACAACAGATGTTAAACTTACCGGCCTATAGTTTCCAGGCTCTGTTTTTGGACCCTTTTTGAATATTGGCACCACATATGCCATGCGCCAATCCTGTGGGACATTCCCTTTCAGTATAGAATCTGCAAATATCAGAAATAAGGGTCTGGCTATGACATTACTTAATTCCCTTAGGATACGGGGGTGTATGCCATCTGGTCCTGGCGATTTGTCTATTTTAATCTTTTTAAGTCGCTGATGTACTTCTTCCGGGGTCAGACAGGACACTTCTAATGGGGAATTTATTTTTACATTCTGCATGTCATCTGACAGTTTATTTAACTCAGTGAATACATTGGAGAAAAAAATATTTAACAGCTTTGCTTTCTCCTCGTCGCTCTCTGCGACTCCCCCCTCATTACTCTTTAAAGGGCCGACACCTTCAGATTTATACCGTACTTTTTAACATTTATATAATTGAAGAATATTTTAGGGTTAGTTTTACTCTCTTTGGGAATTAATCTCTCGGTCTCTATTTTGGCCGCTTTTATTTGTTTTTTACATGTTCTATTTTTTTCCTTATAGTTTTTCAGTGCTTCCGTGCTACCTTCCTGTTTTAGTGTTGTATATGCTTTCTTTTTGTCATTTATTGCTTTCTTTACAGTTCTGTTTATCCACATTGGTTTCTTTTTGTTCCATAACCTTTTATTCCCATACGGTATGTACCTCTCACAATGAGATTTTAGGATGCTTTTAAAGATATCCCATTTTGTGGCTGTATTTTTATTTGTGAGGACTTTATCCCATTTAGTTAGGCCTATGGCCTCTCTTAGTTGGCAAAATTTAGCTTTTTTGAAGTTTGGTATTTTTGCTCCTCCCTGTACCTATTCCAGTTCCCAAAACATACTACACTAAAATAAAATGTCAAATCAGCTCATTTATTTGGGCTGGGAAGAGAGCTCGACTGGCTCGCTCTCTTCTTCGTAGACCTAAGCTTTGTGGGGGGATAGGTTTACCTGACCCTGAGCTGTATGGGAGAGCTGTCCTACTGTCAAGAGTGGTCGACTGGCTTGCAGGTCCATTACGGAAGCCCTGGTCTCCATGAAACAGAGTGATCTTGGTTCATATCCTTTAGGCCTCTTGGTAGGGACAGGAAATTTCCCAGCCCAAGACAGATCTCTTAACCCGATCGTAAAGTCGACATTTTTGGCATAGAAGTGGCTCCAAACATCGCGACACGCCATACCACTTCAGTCACCGCTGATCCAAATAAGAGATATCTTAGCCCACACATCGTCTACCTTAAGGGACTGTCTTCCACATTCCATTCGGAACTCTACACTCCCGATACTCTCCTTATATGGAGAAGAGGAAGTAGTCCTAAACAATGAAAATATTTTACAAATTTTCCCAGACTGCAGACCCTTTCCCCCCCGCTATCATTTTTACGTTCTTTTATTTCCATAAAAGTCTCTATGGGGGCCCTACTACGCCCACTGACCTGGTTCGAAGGTTTATTAGTAGAGTTGAGCGGACACCTGGATGTTCGGGTTCAACGGGTTCGGCCGAACTTAGGAAAAAAGTTCGCGTTCGGGACCCGAACTTGACCCGAGCTTGACCCCGAACCCGAAAACCATTGAAGTCAATGGGGACCCAAACTTTTGAGCACTAAAATGGCTGTAAAAATGTCATGGAAAGGGCTAGAGGGCTGCAAATGGCATCAAAATGTGGTTAAGAGCATGGCAAGTGCTCTGCAAACAAATGTGGATAGGGAAATGACTTAAAATAACATAAAATACGTAAAAATAAAAAATAATAATCTTGATCTAGGAGGACCAGGTCCATATGGAGTAGGAGGTTGAGGCGGTGGATGTGGCGGTGTAGGTGGAAGTGGCGGTGGAGGAGGAGGAGGTAGCCTACACTGCTTTTTGTTTTAAAATTTATTTATATTTTTTTTAATTAGGGTGCACCCCAAAACATTGGGAAATATAACCCTCCAGTCGTGCTAAACTCACGTTCAATCAATACGCCGGCTGTAGGGCAGGCCAGCACCTCCAAGGCATAAAGGGTAAGTTCAGGCCATGTGTCCAATTTGGAGACCCAGAAGTTGAAGAGGGCAGACCCATTATTCAGTACGTGTAGGCATGTGCATACTTACTGCCCCACCATGTCGCACGTCCCTGTGATGTTCACGATCCAATTTGATATCTGCTCTATCAACTTTCAATGTTCTTTTATGCGCCTACCATGGTGATTACGGGTGGCGAGGAATCAGGGTTCCAGGCCGGAGAGGAGAAAAAGAGACTAGGGATGAGCGAACTCGAACTGTATAGTTCGGGTTCGTACCGAATTTTGGGGTGTCCGTGACACGGACCCGAACCCGGACATTTTCGTAAAAGTCCGGGTTCGGGTTCGGTGTTCGTCGCTTTCTTCGCGCTTTTGTGACGCTTTCTTGGCGCTTTTTGAAAGGCTGCAAAGCAGCCAATCAACAAGCGTCATACTACTTGCCCCAAGAGGCCATCACAGCCATGCCTACTATTGGCATGGCTGTGATTGGCCAGAGCACCATGTGACCCAGCCTCTATTTAAGCTGGAGTCACATAGCGCCGCCCGTCACTCTGCTCTGATTAGCGTAGGGAGAGGTTGCGGCTGCGACAGTAGGGCGAGATTAGGCAGATTAACTCCTCCAAAGGACTTGATTAACTGATCGATCTGCAGCTGTGGATCATTGAGCTGCTGATCCTCAATTGCTCACTGTTTTTAGGCTGCCCAGACCGTTTGTCAGTCACATTTTTCTGGGGTGATCGGCGGCCATTTTGTGTCTTGTGGTGCGCCAGCACAAGCTGCGACCAAGTGCATTTAACCCTCAATGGTGTGGTTGTTTTTTGGCTAAAGCCTACATCAGGGTGAAGCTGTCACACCAAGTGCATTTAACCAGCAATAGTCTGTTCATTTTTTGGCCATATACTAAATCAGGGGCAAGCTGCGCCCGTCACCAAGTGCATTTAACCCTCAATGGTGTTGTTGTTTTTTGGCTAAAGCCTACATCAGGGTGAAGCTGTCACACCAAGTGCATTTAACCAGCAATAGTCTGTTTATTTTTTGGCCATATCCCAGTCTAATTCTGTCACTAAATCCATACCGGTCACCCAGCGCCTAAATACTAGGCCTCAAATTTATATCCCGCTAAATCTGTCCTTAGTGCTGTAGCTGGGCGAGTTATTTAGTGTCCGTTCAAGCACATTTCTTGTTCTGGGTTGAAATACAATTCCCAATTTAGCAATTTCATAATTTAGTGGTTTCTGCTATATCAGAGCTATTTGAAATCTATCCCTAAAAGGGTATATAATATTCAAGGTGCACATAGGGTCATTCAGAATAACTTCACACACACGCTTCTGTGCATTTCCAAGTCTAATTCTGTCACTAAATCCATACCGGTCACCCAGCGCCTAAATACTAGGCCTCAAATTTATATCCAGCTAAATCTGTCCCTAGTGCTGTAGCTGGGCGAGTTATTTAGTGTCCGTTCAAGCACATTTCTTGTTCTGGGTTGAAATACAATTCCCAATTTAGCAATTTCATAATTTAGTGGTTTCTGCTATATCAGAGCTATTTGAAATCTATCCCTAAAAGGGTATATAATATTCAAGGTGCACATTGGGTCATTCAGAATAACTTCACACACACCCGCTACTGTGTATTTCCAAGTCTAATTCTGTCACTAAACCCATACCTGTCACGCAGCGCCTAAATACTAGGCCTCAAATTTATATCCAGCTAAATCTGTCCCTAGTGCTGTAGCTGGGCGAGTTATTTAGTGTCCGTTCAAGCACATTTCTTGTTCTGGGTTGAAATACAATTCCCAATTTAGCAATTTCATAATTTAGTGGTTCCTGCTATATCAGAGCTATTTGAAATCTATCCCTAAAAGGGTATATAATATTCAAGGTGCACATTGGGTCATTCAGAATAACTTCACACACACCCGCTACTGTGTATTTCCAAGTCTAATTCTGTCACTAAACCCATACCTGTCACGCAGCGCCTAAATACTAGGCCTCAAATTTATATCCAGCTAAATCTGTCCCTAGTGCTGTAGCTGGGCGAGTTATTTAGTGTCCGTTCAAGCACATTTCTTGTTCTGGGTTGAAATACAATTCCCAATTTAGCAATTTCATAATTTAGTGGTTTCTGCTATATCAGAGCTATTTGAAATCTATCCCTAAAAGGGTATATAATATTCAAGGTGCACATTGGGTCATTCAGAATAACTTCACACACACCCGCTACTGTGTATTTCCAAGTCTAATTCTGGCACTAAACCCATACCTGTCACCCAGCGCCTAAATACTAGGCCTCAAATTTATATCCCGCTAAATCTGTCCCTAGTGCTGTAGCTGGGCGAGTTATTTAGTGTCCGTTCAAGCACATTTCTTGTTCTGGGTTGAAATACAATTCCCAATTTAGCAATTTCATAATTTAGTGGTTTCTGCTATATCAGAGCTATTTGAAATCTATCCCTAAAAGGGTATATAATATTCAAGGTGCACATTGGGTCATTCAGAATAACTTCACACACACCCGCTACTGTGTATTTCCAAGTCTAATTCTGGCACTAAACCCATACCTGTCACCCAGCGCCTAAATACTAGGCCTCAAATTTATATCCCGCTAAATCTGTCCTTAGTGCTGTAGCTGGGCGAGTTATTTAGTGTCCGTTCAAGCACATTTCTTGTTCTGGGTTGAAATACAATTCCCAATTTAGCAATTTCATAATTTAGTGGTTTCTGCTATATCAGAGCTATTTGAAATCTATCCCTAAAAGGGTATATAATATTCAAGGTGCACATAGGGTCATTCAGAATAACTTCACACACCCGCTTCTGTGCATTTCCAAGTCTAATTCTGTCACTAAATCCATACCTGTCACCCAGCGCCTAAATACTAGGCCTCAAATTTATATCCCGCTGAATTTGAATACAATACATTGGGCCAAATAATATATTTGTTGTTGTGGTGAACCATAACAATGAGAAAAACATCTAGTAAGGGACGCGGACGTGGACATGGTCGTGGTGGTGTTAGTGGACCCTCTGGTGCTGGGAGAGGACGTGGCCGTTCTGCCACATCCACACGTCCTAGTGTACCAACTACCTCAGGTCCCAGTAGCCGCCAGAATTTACAGCGATATATGGTGGGGCCCAATGCCGTTCTAAGGATGGTAAGGCCTGAGCAGGTACAGGCATTAGTCAATTGGGTGGCCGACAGTGGATCCAGCACGTTCACATTATCTCCCACCCAGTCTTCTGCAGAAAGCGCACAGATGGCGCCTGAAAACCAACCCCATCAGTCTGTCACATCACCCCCATGCATACCAGGGAAACTGTCTCAGCCTCAAGTTATGCAGCAGTCTCTTATGCTGTTTGAAGACTCCGCTGGCAGGGTTTCCCAAGGGCATCCACCTAGCCCTTCCCCAGCGGTGAAAGACATAGAATGCACTGACGCACAACCACTTATGTTTCCTGATGATGAGGACATGGGAATACCACCTCAGCATGTCTCTGATGATGACGAAACACAGGTGCCAACTGCTGCGTCTTTCTGCAGTGTGCAGACTGAACAGGAGGTCAGGGATCAAGACTGGGTGGAAGACGATGCAGGGGACGATGAGGTCCTAGACCCCACATGGAATGAAGGTCGTGCCACTGACTTTCACAGTTCGGAGGAAGAGGCAGTGGTGAGACCGAGCCAACAGCGTAGCAAAAGAGGGAGCAGTGGGCAAAAGCAGAACACCCGCCGCCAAGAGACTCTGCCTGCTACTGACCGCCGCCATCTGGGACCGAGCACCCCAAAGGCAGCTTCAAGGAGTTCCCTGGCATGGCACTTCTTCAAACAATGTGCTGACGACAAGACCCGAGTGGTTTGCACGCTGTGCCATCAGAGCCTGAAGCGAGGCATTAACGTTCTGAACCTGAGCACAACCTGCATGACCAGGCACCTGCATGCAAAGCATGAACTGCAGTGGAGTAAACACCTTAAAACCAAGGAAGTCACTCAGGCTCCCCCTGCTACCTCTTCTGCTGCTGCCGCCTCGGCCTATTCTGCTGCTGCCGCCTCGGCCTCTTCCTCCGCCTCTGGAGGAACGTTGGCACCTGCCGCCCAGCAAACAGGGGATGTACCACCAACACCACCACCACCACCTCCGTCACCAAGCATCTCCACCATGTCACACGCCAGCGTTCAGCTCTCCATCTCACAAACATTTGATAGAAAGCGTAAATTCCCACCTAGCCACCCTCGATCCCTGGCCCTGAATGCCAGCATTTCTAAACTACTGGCCTATGAAATGCTGTCATTTAGGCTGGTGGACACAGACAGCTTCAAACAGCTCATGTCGCTTGCTGTCCCACAGTATGTTGTTCCCAGCCGGCACTACTTCTCCAAGAGAGCCGTGCCTTCCCTGCACAACCAAGTATCCGATAAAATCAAGTGTGCACTGCGCAACGCCATCTGTGGCAAGGTCCACCTAACCACAGATACGTGGACCAGTAAGCACGGCCAGAGACGCTATATCTCCCTAACTGCACACTGGGTAAATGTAGTGGCAGCTGGGCCCCAGGCGGAGAGCTGTTTGGCGCACGTCCTTCCGCCGCCAAGGATCGCAGGGCAACATTCTTTGCCTCCTGTTGCCACCTCCTCCTTCTCGGCTTCCTCCTCCTCTTCTTCCACCTGCTCATCCAGTCAGCCACACACCTTCACCACCAACTTCAGCACAGCCCGGGGTAAACGTCAGCAGGCCATTCTGAAACTCATATGTTTGGGGGACAGGCCCCACACCGCACAGGAGTTGTGGCGGGGTATAGAACAACAGACCGACGAGTGGTTGCTGCCGGTGAGCCTCAAGCCCGGCCTGGTGGTGTGTGATAATGGGCGAAATCTCGTTGCAGCTCTGGGACTAGCCAATTTGACGCACATCCCTTGCTTGGCGCATGTGCTGAATTTGGTGGTGCAGAAGTTCATTCACAACTACCCCGACATGTCAGAGCTGCTGCATAAAGTGCGGGCCGTCTGTTCGCGCTTCCGGCGTTCACATCCTGCTGCTGCTCGCCTGTCTGCGCTACAGCGTAACTTCGGCCTTCCCGCTCACCGCCTCATATGCGACGTGCCCACCAGGTGGAACTCCACCTTGCACATGCTGGACAGACTGTGCGAGCAGCAGCAGGCCATAGTGGAGTTTCAGCTGCAGCACGCACGGGTCAGTCGCACTACAGAACAGCACCACTTCTCCACCAATGACTGGGCCTCCATGCGAGACCTGTGTGCCCTGTTGCGCTGTTTCGAGTACTCCACCAACATGGCCAGTGGCGATGACACCGTTATCAGCGTTACAATACCACTTCTATGTCTCCTTGAGAAAACACTTAGGGCGATGATGGAAGAGGAGGTGGCCCAGGAGGAGGAGGAGGAAGAGGGGTCATTTTTAGCACTTTCAGGCCAGTCTCTTCGAAGTGACTCAGAGGGAGGTTTTTGGCAACAGCAGAGGCCAGGTACAAATGTGGCCAGCCAGGGCCCACTACTGGAGGACGAGGAGGACGAGGATGAGGAGGAGGTGGAGGAGGATGAGGATGAAGCATGGTCACAGCGGGGTGGCACCCAACGCAGCTCGGGTCCATCACTGGTGCGTGGCTGGGGGGAAAGGCAGGACGATGACGATACGCCTCCCACAGAGGACAGCTTGTCCTTACCCCTGGGCAGCCTGGCACACATGAGCGACTACATGCTGCAGTGCCTGCGCAACGACAGCAGAGTTGCCCACATTTTAACCTGTGCGGACTACTGGGTTGCCACCCTGCTGGATCCACGCTACAAAGACAATGTGCCCACCTTACTTCCTGCACTGGAGCGTGATAGGAAGATGCGCGAGTACAAGCGCACGTTGGTAGACGCGCTACTGAGAGCATTCCCAAATGTCACAGGGGAACAAGTGGAAGCCCAAGGCCAAGGCAGAGGAGGAGCAAGAGGTCGCCAAGGCAGCTGTGTCACGGCCAGCTCCTCTGAGGGCAGGGTTAGCATGGCAGAGATGTGGAAAACTTTTGTCAACATGCCACAGCTAACTGCACCACCACCTGATACGCAACGTGTTAGCAGGAGGCAACATTTCACTAACATGGTGGAACAGTACGTGTGCACACCCCTCCACGTACTGACTGATGGTTCGGCCCCATTCAACTTCTGGGTCTCTAAATTGTCCACGTGGCCAGAGCTAGCCTTTTATGCCTTGGAGGTGCTGGCCTGCCCGGCAGCCAGCGTTTTGTCTGAACGTGTATTCAGCACGGCAGGGGGCGTCATTACAGACAAACGCAGCCGCCTGTCTACAGCCAATGTGGACAAGCTGACGTTCATAAAAATGAACCAGGCATGGATCCCACAGGACCTGTCCGTCCCTTGTCCAGATTAGACATTAACTACCTCCCCATAACCATATATTATTGGACTCCAGGGCACTTCCTCATTCAATCCTATTTTTATTTTCATTTTACCATTATATTGCGAGGCTACCCAAAGTTGAATGAACCTCTCCTCTGCCTGTGTGCTAGGCCTAAATATATGCCAATGGACTGTTGCAGTGGTGGCTGACGTGAAGCCTCATTCTCTGCTATGACATGCAGACTAATTCTCTGCTGACATGAAGACAGATTCTCTGTTACGGGACCTCTCTCCTCTGCCTGTGTGTGTGCTGGGCCTAAATATATGCCAATGGACTGTTGCAGTGGTGGCTGACGTGAAGCCTCATTCTCTGCTATGACATGCAGACTAATTCTCTGCTGACATGAAGCCAGATTGTCTGTTACGGGACCTCTCTCCTCTGCCTGTGTGTGTGCCGGGGCCTAAATATCTGACAATGGACTGTTGCAGTGGTGGCTGACGTGAAGCCTCATTCTCTGCTATGACATGCAGACTAATTCTCTGCTGACATGAAGACAGATTCTCTGTTACGGGACCTCCCTCCTCTGCCTGGGTGCTGGGCCTAAATATATGCCAATGGACTGTTGCAGTGGTGGCTGACGTGAAGCCTCATTCTCTGCTATGACATGCAGACTAATTCTCTGCTGACATGAAGACAGATTCTCTGTTACGGGACCTCCCTCCTCTGCCTGGGTGCTGGGCCTAAATATATGCCAATGGACTGTTGCAGTGGTGGGTGACGTGAAGCCTCATTCTCTGCTATGACATGCAGACTGATTCTCTGCTGACATGAAGCCAGATTGTCTGTTACGGGACCTCTCTCCTCTGCCTGTGTGCTAGGCCTAAATATATGCCAATGGACTGTTGCAGTGGTGGCTGACGTGAAGCCTCATTCTCTGCTATGACATGCAGACTGATTCTCTGCTGACATGAAGCCAGATCGTCTGTTACGGGACCTCTCTGCTCTGCCTGTGTGCTAGGCCTAAATATATGCCAATGGACTGTTGCAGTGGTGGGTGACGTGAAGCCTCATTCTCTGCTATGACATGCAGACTGATTCTCTGCTGTCATGAAGCCAGATTGTCTGTTACGGGACCTCTCTGCTCTGCCTGTGTGCTAGGCCTAAATATATGCCAATGGACTATTGCAGTGGTGGGTGACGTGAAGCCTCATTCTCTGCTATGACATGCAGACTGATTCTCTGCTGACATGAAGCCAGATTGTCTGTTACGGGACCTCTCTCCTCTGCCTGGGTGCTGGGCCTAAATTTATGACAATGGACTGTTGCAGTGGTGGCTGACGTGAAGCCTGATTCTCTGCTATGACATGCAGACTGATTCTCTGCTGACATGAAGCCAGATCCTCTGTTACGGGACCTCTCTCCTCTGCCTGTGTGTGTGCTGGGCCTAAATATATGCCAATGGACTGTTGCAGTGGTGGCTGACGTGAAGCCTCATTCTCTGCTATGACATGCAGACTGATTCTCTGCTGACATGAAGCCAGATTCTCTGTTACGGGACCTCTCTCCTCTGCCTGTGTGTGTGCTGGGCCTAAATATATGCCAATGGACTGTTGCAGTGGTGGCTGACGTGAAGCCTCATTCTCTGCTATGACATGCAGACTGATTCTCTGCTGACATGAAGCCAGATTCTCTGTTACGGGACCTCTCTCCTCTGCCTGTGTGTGTGCTGGGCCTAAATATATGCCAATGGACTGTTGCAGTGGTGGCTGACGTGAAGCCTCATTCTCTGCTATGACATGCAGACTAATTCTCTGCTGACATGAAGACAGATTCTCTGTTACGGGACCTCCCTCCTCTGCCTGGGTGCTGGGCCTAAATATATGCCAATGGACTGTTGCAGTGGTGGCTGACGTGAAGCCTCATTCTCTGCTATGACATGCAGACTAATTCTCTGCTGACATGAAGACAGATTCTCTGTTACGGGACCTCTCTCCTCTGCCTGGGTGCCGGGGCCTAAATATCTGAGAATGGACTGTTCCAGTGGTGGGTGACGGGAAGCCAGATTCTCTGCTATGGAACCTCTCTCCAATTGATTTTGGTTAATTTTTATTTATTTAATTTTTATTTTAATTCATTTCCCTATCCACATTTGTTTGCAGGGGATTTACCTACATGTTGCTGCCTTTTGCAGCCCTCTAGCTCTTTCCTGGGCTGTTTTACAGCCTTTTTAGTGCCGAAAAGTTCGGGTCCCCATTGACTTCAATGGGGTTCGGGTTCGGGACGAAGTTCGGATCGGGTTCGGATCCCGAACCCGAACATTTCCGGGATGTTCGGCCGAACTTCTCGAACCCGAACATCCAGGTGTTCGCTCAACTCTAAAAGAGACCAAATTTAAGGGAGATAAATTTATTTTAAAAAAATTGGGATCGAGCAGAAATGTGGGAAAAGCTATTGAGGCGCAAATGTTGGACAAATTACAGAAGCCCAAATGTGGGTCAAAAGAGTCAAGCGGAATTGTGCGAAAAGCTATTGAGGTGCAAATGTTGTCCAAAAGAGTCAAGCGGAAATGTTGGACAAAGTATTGAAGCTTAAATGTGGTACAACTTGTTTAAGTTTAAGCATTGAATGAAAGGAGGTGGTGCACATCAATTAAAGAAGCATTTCAGAAATGTTATTCCCTGTCACCTGTGCAGAGCCGGGGTTTATTCACGTCTGAAATTGTATAATGTCAACCCAAGAATGTAACAGAAAAATTACAGAAATGTATTAACCTGTCTACTTGGTAGAGCAGGGGTCTATGACAGAAAACAATTGTTTATTGTCACCCGAAAATGTTAAATAAGAATTATTATAATTTATTAAGCTGTCAACTAGGTAGAGGAGGTGTATATTACACCCAAAAACTGGCGAATTTGACAATAAAATGTAACTGACAAATGATTTTATTTTTTATTTTTTACTAGTCTAATAGGTATAGCAGTGGTACATCACACCAAAAAATTGCTGATTTCTCCATAAAATATAACTGACAATTTTTTTATTTTTTGTTAACCGGCCTACTAGGTATAGCAGTGGTACAAGTCCTGATCAAAAGTTTAAGACCACTTGAAAAATGGCAAAAAATCATATTTAGCATGTCTGGATCTTAACAAGGCTCCAAGTAGAGCTTCAACATGCAACAAGAAGAAATGAGAGTGAGACAAAACATTTTTTGAGCATTAATGAAAACAACGAATAAACTGAAACAGGCTGTTTTTCAGCTGATCAAAAGTTTAGGACCACACCTCCCAAAAAAAAACTAAACCCCCCCCCCAAAACAGAAATCCAACTTTTTTTTTTTTTTTTTTTTTTTTTTTTTTTTTTTAAGTATTTTATTATACTCTCAAGAAAGCATACAGTGTTACATAACACCAACAGTGGTGTAAATCGGTACCAGACACATAATAAAGTAAACATCTTACAGCACAGGGAGGGAAAGGAGTATCAGAAATTGCAGTCCTATAATATTAATAAAGGGAGCCATCAATTGAGAGATCGCACATCAGATTGGGACCATAATAAACATGCTAGGACCATTATAAACTAGACAGGAACAGTGTAGCCGCTAACAGAGGAGAATGTCCAGTAATACTCAACAGGTTCTCATGACCCAAACCCTGGCCTCCAATCCATTGGGGTGTTCATAGGAGTAGAGGAAGAGAAAAGACACAATCTCATCAAAATTTAGCTTGCAGGCTTAACTAGACATATTGTGGATTGAGAGAGTGAAATAAAGCTATCAGTGCTGGGTGAATCTATATTTAGACCATGGCGCCCATTTTCTCAAGAATGCTAGGTGGGTCCGAGATTCCCAGGAAGCCATTTCTTCGAAGCGGTGGATCTGGTCCACCTTCAGTCTCCATTGCTCCACCGATGGTAAACTGGTTTGTAGCCAGTATTGGGGAACCAAGAGGCGGGCAGCTAACAAGAGTTGCCTAAAAAGATAAGTGGGGAGCAGAGACGACTTATCATCAAAAAAGGAGAGCAAGGCACCATACGGTGATGCCGCAATGTTGGAGGAGCAAATCTGATTGCTTATCTGAAAAATCTCTGCCCACCATTTGCTTATAGTGAGGCACGTCCACCAAATATGGAGAAATGTGCCTAACTAATTTTGGCATCTCCAGCACTCGGCAGAAGTGGGTCTGCTGAAGCGAGCGGTCTTAATTGGGGTAATGTACCACTGCGAGAGAATTTTGTAACCATTCTCTTGAGCCCTAACACACCTAGAGGATTTATGAGGGATGTCAAAGATCGTGGGTAAAGTGTGGATAGGGATATCCACACCTGTTTCCACCTCCCATGAGCGTATGAAAGCTGGTTTGACAATCAAGGGTGGGGATCGTAGCTTATTATAGACCAAGGAGATAGGTCTTCTAGGGGCGGTAGGGTTGGCTATCATTGCTTCGAACCATGTGAGAGGCCGGAGGAGTTAGCCATTCATGTTGTTTTTGTGGATAAAGGATTTGACTAGCGGGATGATAGAAAAATCCCGTGGTTGTGGGCTCAAAAGAGTTTTAACAGTTTCATTGGAAGGTATCAAGCCCTGAGGGTCAAGGAGGAGGGAAATTGACAGGGCTGAGGATCTAATTAGTTTTGAAGAGGAGTCTCTGAGCCCGCTGGCTTGGGAGCTAAGGACATCGCTGACCGTGATGAGAGGGGAAGGGAATGGAGTAGAGCAGTGAGAGAGATTCCACCATTTCCAGGTCTCGACCGTTGCTCTGATGAGTGGAAAGGATTGTGAATAGGTTTGGGGGGGGAGTATGGCAACCCAGACAGAAGGCTCGGGTCGGCATTCCAATAATGTCTTGCTCCATGGCTACCCAGGATTTGCTCTCTGTGTTCCTCAACCAGTCTATTACTCTTGACATAAGTATAGCCTTTCCATATAATTCAGGGTCAGGTAACCCGATCCCACCTGATGAACGGGAGCGAGACAGGAATGAGTAGGAAAGTCTCGCCTTCCTGCCATTCCATATAAATGTTCTGAATCTCTGTTTCAAAGAAGTGTAGTAAGATTTTGGCACTGGGATTGGGAGGACTTGTTGGAGATATGTAATACGTGGAATAATTAGAGCTGAGAGAATATTTTTCCTACCAAACCAAGATAAGGTGGGGGCCGATTTAGTGAGATTGTCAAGAGCTGAAAAAAGGGCCGATTTTAAAGGGACGTAATTAAGCTTGAACAGGTCTGGTATGGAGGGGCTAAGTTTCACTCCTAAGTAGGTAATAGTTGGGGAGGACCAGTTAAAAGGGGAATTTTTCATTAAAGAGCGTTTAAGTGATATTGATAACCCCGTACTAATTATGGTGGACTTATTCTCATTTATCTTGAAATTGGAGACTGCACTATAGGCCTTTAAATGTTCCTGGATTATGGGAAGTGAAAATTTAGGATTAGATGTCATTATCATGACATCATCAGCGAATGCCGCAATTTTATGACTTCTACCCCCCAGAGTTAACCCCTCAATCTTTGTATCTGCTCTAAGTTTAGATAGCAAGGGTTCCATAGCCAAAACAAAGAGTAGGGGGGATAAGGGACAGCCTTGATGGGTTCCGTTTTGAATACGAAAGGGAGAGGATAAATCACCATTGACCATAACTCGAGCTGTGGCCCGATCGTACATTGCAAATACAGCCCTGATATATGGACCAGGTAGGCCAAAGAACTTAAGGACATGGCTCAGGTAGTTCCAATTTATGCGATCGAACGCTTTTTCAGCGTCGGTGCTGAGGAGAACAAGAGGAGTAGATTTATGCCTGGCGTAGGAGAGAGCGTTTATAACTCTAGAGGTGTTATCCCTAACCTCTCTATTACGTACAAAGCCTACCTGATCCATATGCACCAGAAAAGGGAGAAGGACTGCCAGGCGATTAGCCAAAAGCTTCGCTAATAATTTCAGGTCAATATTCAAGAGCGAAATGGGCCTGTAATTCGCACACTGCTTAGAGTCCTTCCCCTCTTTAGGAATCAAGGCTATATGAGCCGAAGTCATGTCCCTGGACAAAGGGGTGCCTTGAAGAGATTGGTTACACACTGCCAACAGATGAGGCATCAGTAACTTTTTGAAGGGCTTTTCCCCTGGGGCATCTGGTCTATAGCCTTAGAGATCTCCTCTAGAGTAAATGGAGCTTTGAGGGCACTCTGTTGATCCACTGATAAAGTTGGGCAGGAGGTAGAATTTAAAAAGGCCTCCACTAGGGAGGAGTGGGCAGATGGGGTCGTGGAGGAAGGCAAATTGTATAGTGCATCGTAGAAATCCCTGAACTGTTTTGCAATCTTTGAGGAAGCAAATATCTTGTCACCGCATGGGGTAGACAACTGGTGAATGTAATTATCAGCTCTTCTGGATTTAATTCTATTCATGAGGAATTTGGAAGCTTTGTCCCCATGTGCAAAGAACTTATATTGGGAGTTGAGATAAAACTTGGCCGAGTTGTTATGTAATAGCGTTTTTAACTCTGCTCTTGCTTTAGACAATTCTTGGAGTTGAATGTCAGAGAGGGACCTTTTATGGGCGGATTCTAGTTGGTTTATTTTAGATAGGAGGGAGTTGATGTTGGTTTCTCTAACCTTTTTAAAATGTGAGCCAATACTAATGAATTCGCCCCTTATATAAGGTTTGTGCGCATCCCAAATGGTCTGCGATGACAGCTCAGGTAGGGAGTTTATGGTAAAGTACTCTTCCAGTTTAGATTCAATTTTCTTCACAGAGTCGGGGTAACCAAGGATAGACTCGTTTAGCCTCCAATGAAAGCTTCTAGCTTTTTGTGTGGGAGAGGAGACCTTAAGAAATATCGGGGCGTGGTCGGAGATATGTATAGACCCAATCTTGGCCATTTGGCACAATTGGAGATGCTCTTTAGCGATAAAGAGGTAATCTATTCGGTGGTAACTATTGTGTACGTGGGAATAAAATGTGTAGTCCAGAGCATCAGGGTAGTGTGTACGCCAGACGTCTACCAGGTGGAGATCCCAAAGGATACTTCTAATAAACTGCAGGGAACGTTTTGAGTGGGAGGTTGTACGAGCCGATGAATCTATTTGAGGATCAACAGCCACATTTAAATCACCCCCTAGTACAACTATACCCTCCTTAAAGGAGGTAATCAAGGGAGCTACAGAGGAAAGCCAATTAGCTTGTTTAGAGTTAGGGGCGTATAGATTTACAAATGTGTATATTTGAACACCAATGTTCCCCTTGACCATAATGAATCTGCCCTCTGGATCTTGCTTGTGGGCAATATATTTAAAGGGAACCTTCCTCTTGAAACCTATACTCACCCCTCCGGACGAGGCGGAACCTCCCCCACAATGAAACCAGAGAGGGTAATGGGAGAACTCCATGTTGGGGTAGTGATTAAACCTAAAGTGAGTCTCCTGGAGGAGCAGCACGTCAGATCCCTCCTTGCGTAAAACTGAAAATATTTGGCTTCTTTTAGAGGGTGAGTTAAAGCCCTTTACATTATATGAGGCTATGAGAATATCAGCCATAATCAAGTGTCATTGTGTAAGAAAGAATGAGATGTGTGCTGGTCCCCCAGGAGAGGGCACTCACGGTTTCAGGAATATCCACCTCGTCCAGGAGGGAAGCGCGGGCTCTTAGATCCTGTGCATCCTTTGACAGTATAGGGAAGTTGTGTGGCAGGTACCTTGAACTAAACAGAGGGAGAGGGAAAACGATGAGAACATATAACAATAAAACAAAAAAATAACTAAGAGAGTGGGTCGGCCCACTAGTGTAAAGCATGGGGGAAATTGGTCAAAGACCTATGAGCATTCCGTTCAGCACATAAGATTGCAATTGGTAAATAAACTAAGCTTAGTCTAAACAATCTAAAGCTTTTTAGGTAGAAGAGAAGGCGATCAGATCATTCTCAGGTAAACTTAGTGGGAACAGGTAGAAAACGGTAGGGAAGGAGCAACTTAATAGGAAGGAAGACAGGAGCATGGTGCAGAAAATTATAGAAGGGAGATGAGAAGCAAAAAAGAGATAAAAGAGATAAAAGAAAAAAGAAAGTCATGATCGTCATAGTGCAGAGGCAATAGCATACTAGTTCAGACTTTAGCCTGGGTCTACTAGCAGGAAGATCAGCTAATAAGGCATATAATAGCCAAAGTCACTTTGTAAAGAGGAAGCAAATTATCTGGATAGACCCAAGGAAGTCCAGGAGAACGGAGATTGCTATCTCTGCATGTGAGAATTTAACCAGTTAAGATCCAGGTAGATTAATCTTGAGATAGTCTCTTGGGAGTTAACTGGCGGTTCCTCTTCCCCACTTTGTGGGCCTTAGGGGTATGTTGCACCGTAAAGGCTTCAACCACTGGAACATCTGGTAAAGCTCCTATGTCCAGGAAAGAGTCCCAATTCTCAATCGGCATAGGCGGGATTTGCAGGTGATCATAAACAGCCTCTAAGTCAGCGTATGTAGAGATGCTTATACGGCGGCCTCCATGGGAAAAAGAGATGCCAAAGGGAAAGTTCCATTTGTAGAGGATTCTGTTCGCCCGTAGCCACTCAGTCAGAGGTTTGAGAAATTTACGCTTCCTTAGGGTTGATGGGGCTAGATCCTGATAAATTGAGATTAGAGCCCCTTCAAACAAGATGTCTTGTCTATTCCTTGCAGCGTCCTGGACAGCAGCCTTGACCTGGAAGTTGAGGAATCTGCATACTATGTCTCTTGGGGGCTCTTCTGGTTTAGGTTTAGGCTTCAGCGCTCTGTGGGCCCTTTCCAGGACGATCTCCTGCGCAAATTCTGGACCCAGAAGTGAGGAACAGAGGGAGACGATCGCAGCCGGGATGTCGCCAGGGAGCACGGACTCAGGAATCCCCCTTATGCGCAGGTTATTCCTGCGACCCCTGTTTTCTTGGTCCTCCAGGGCGTTCTGGAGCTGATTCAGGTATGTACCGCATTTCAGGAGGGAATCAGACGTGGCCCTCTGATGATCCAGCATCTGGACCTGCTGGTTTTCAAGCGATTCCACCCTTTCCCCTATGTGACGCATGTCTTGTCGCATAGCAGCAAACTCACTCAGAAGGGGTTCAAGGGCCTTGCTCAGGGAGTTCTTCAGGTAGTTCCTGGTGATCGGGAGGGCCCCCCTACCTTGCGGTTCCTCATATTCGCTTTCGTCTTCAGATCTGGCCTTCTGCGGCTGAACCGGCGCCATTTTAGATTCGCGGGCTACATATGAGGCGGCCGCTTTCTTCAGGAATTTATCCATTTCGCCTCCCGCTGCTTGACTTTTGCCGGTACCGGAGCTGTTAACCATTTCCTGGCAGATTGCTATTGATAGCTAGTGCTATGAACGGAGTGTAGTACGGAGCTCAGAAACAAGCGGCCATCACAGACCGGCGCTGGCTCCGCCCCCCCAGAAATCCAACTTCTAAACATGAACTCAGTAATGAGTAGCTCTGCCGTTATTGTTGATCACATCAAAAATTTGTTTCAGCATGCTTGATGCAAGCGTTTCCATGAGGTGAGTTGGAACATTTCTCCAAGTGGTGAAGACGGCCGCACGAAGGCCATCTACTGTCTGGAACTGTTGTCCATTTTTGTAAACTTCCCTTGCCATCCATCCCCAAAGGTTCTCAATTGGATTTAGATCAGGGGAACATGCAGGATGGGCCAAAAGAGTGATGTTATTCTCCCGGAAGAAGTCCCTTGTCCTGTGGGCATTGTGTACTATAGCAATGTCCTGTTGAAAAACCCAGTCGTTACCACACAGACGAGGGCCCTCAGTCATGAGGAATGCTCTCTGCAACATCTCGAACATAGCCAGCGGCCGTTTGACGCCCCTGCACTTCCTGAAGCTCCATTGTTACACTGAAGGAAAAAGCACCCCAGACCATTATGGCGCCCCCTCCACCATGGCGCATAGAAAACATCTCAGGTGGGATCTGCTTGTCATGCCAGTAACGTTGGAAACCATCAGGACCATCAAGGTAAAACTTGCTTCCACCTTTGAGTGTCCCATGTTTGGTGCTCTCTTGCAAAGTCCAAACGAGCAGTTCTGTGGCGTTCAAGGAGACGAGGTCTTTGAAGACGTTTTTTGTTTTTGAAGCCCTTCAGTCTCTGATGCCGTCTGATGGTTATGGGACTGCAGTCAGCACCAGTAAGGGCCTTAATTTGGGTCGAGGATCGTCCAGTGTTTTGACGGACAGCCAATTGGATCCTCCGGCTCAGTGCTGGTGAAACTTATTTGGGTCTTCCACTAGACTTTTTTGTTCCATAACCCTCAGGATCATTTAAGAAATTCCAAATGACTGTCTTACTGCGTCCCACCTCAGCACCGATGGCGCGCTGTGAGAGACCCTTCTTATGCAGTTAACAACCCGACCACGTTCAAAAAGGGAGAGTTTTTTTGCCTTTGCCATCACAACATGTGACTACCTGACAGAAAATTGCAATGAATCCACATCTTTGCACAGATTTGGCCTTTTAAAGGCATGTGATCCTAAAATTTGGATCAGCTGAAAAACAGCCTGTTTCAGTTTAATTGTTATTTCCCCCCTCGCCTATGACAGCACCCATGGATAGCATCCGCCCCCTTCCTCAGGACAGGAAACAGGAAGCACAGCCTCTTCAAAAGGGAGGTACAACCCCCATCATGCCAGTTCTATTTCCTGTCCTAAGGGACAGGGTGGATGCACAGCATTTAGGACGGAGCTGCGGGAGCCCATTGGTTGTTACCCGTGGGAGGAGGGCCTACCCGAGCGGCGTAAGTCTTCTTCGGAAGCCGCTGCTGAAGCCTGGACCCTTGGACTCCCCTCTCGTCCGGTCACTCCCCCGGCGGGGCTGCCTTGTGTATCCCCGGCACGGCGAACCTCTGCGGCCGTGCCGTATGTTCGGCTGCCGCTGGCGTTCGCGCGGGGAGCGGCGCAGTCACTTCCGGGTAGGTCAGGCCGGCGCTGACGTCATTAGTCGGCGCTGGATCCTGGCCTCCGGCTTTCAGCAGTGGGAGGAGGCGTGGCCTTGGGCCGGAAGGGGAGGGTGCCGGTGTGCGCCCGGCTAGTTCAAATCCAGCCAGCTCTCACTGCAGGCTGGTGTTTTGGCCTGCAGTGATCTCCATGGATGAAAGCCAGTGGCAGAAAATGGAGCCCACACAGCGCGCAGAACCCACTGAAACCACCAATGAATCCTCGGTACCGGTGGGGGTAAGAGGGGCGGATTGCCCTGCCTTTCCATTTATCTCAGTATCCTGATGGTTGTCTTTGTTTTGTGTGTTTAGACTTCCAAAGAGAGAAGGGGGTCAAGGTCCAAGGAGCGGGGCTGCGCTATTTGCAAGAGAAAGCTACCGTCCAGTTGGGGTAAACCTGCCTGTCTGACCTGCGTGGGCAAGTTGTTGGAGGATGAGGCCCCCTCTCTCTTATCAAGCCTAAAAAGGATTATCAAGGATGAGGTTAAAGAATCAGTGAAAGAATCCTTGAGTAATCTGCTTGTAGATCACCCTAGCACTTCCGCTGCTGTCTCTATTCCCGCTTCAAGTGATCAGGAGTTGTTATCGGGATTAGAGGAGGAGGGAGAACTTCCGTCCTCGGATCATTCCCAGGACGAACAGCTGGCAGGGAGACCCCTGTTCCTCCCAGAGAACATTAATTCCCTAGTCGGGATCGTCAGGGCAACTATGGGGCTTGATGATCAAGCAGAACCCCAGTCCATGAGGGATTCCATGTTCGAGGGCCTAGGTCCTAGGAGGCTAAAGTGTTTCGATGTGCATGAAAACATAACTTTGGTTATTAAGAATGAATAGAGTAAGCCGGATAGAAAAATTTTCGTGCCTTCTGCCTTAAAAAGGAAGTATCCCTTCGAGGACAAAGCCTCAGCTGATTGGGATAGAGCCCCAAAACTGCATGCTCCGGTAGCGAAAATCTCTAAGAGAGCAGCCCTCCCGTTTGAAGACTCGGGAACTCTTAAAGATGCAATGGACAGAAGAGCTGAGGTCTATTTAAAAAAGAACTGGGAGGCGACGGCTGGCTCTTTCAGGCCTGCTATAGCCGCCACTTCTGTTGCCAGGTCTTTAAAGGAGCAGATAAAGAAGGGAGCGCCCGTGGAACAATTGCTCTCGTCATTTCCAACTCTGTATAGTGCCATTGACTTTTTAGCAGATGCCTCAGTGGACTCCCTGAGGCTGTCAGCAAGAGCCGCAGCTCTTTCAAATTCCGCCCGTAGGGCGATTTGGTTAAAGGATTGGAAAGGAGATGCAGGGTCAAAGGCGAAATTGTGTGCTATTCCCTGTCAGGGGGAGTTTCTTTTCGGGCCCACGTTAGACGATCTGCTGGAAAAGGCTTCTGACAGAAAAAAGGGTTTCCCTTCTATACATCAGCAGCCTCCTAAGAAGCCCTTTCGTTCTCAGTCTGCCAGATTTAACTTCAAGAGAAGAGAAACTCCCAGACAGTCTGGTAATGCGGCCAGAAGGAACAAAGGTTTTCTTTTTTTCAGGTGGAGAGGCCTCTAAAAAGCCTCCACAATGACGCCAGATCCCCGGTTGGAGGTCGTCTCTCCCTCTTCGCAGAGCAATGGCGGAAGATCTCGAACAGCCCCTGGATCCTTTCAGTCATTTCAGAGGGCTATTGCCTGAACTTCCTGAAAACTCCTCCAGAAAGGTTCATTTTGACGGACTATCGCTCCAGCCAAAAAGGGTCCTGCAGGAGGTTCCAGCTCAAGAGAGGGAGAGGGGCTATTATTCGACAATTTTCCTTGTAAAGAAGGTAAATGGCACCTTCCGTACCATAATAAATCTGAAGCTGCTCAACAAATACCTGGTGTACGAGAGATTTCGTATGGAGACTATCAGTTCCATAATCCCAAATTTATTCCTGGGCTGCTACATGGTGACCCTGGACCTCAGGGACGCTTATTACCACATCCCAATCCATCCCAGTCACCAGAAGTACCTGAGAGTAGCAGTTCAGTTCCCGGACAGACTCCTACACGTACAGTTTCGGGCCCTGCCGTTTGGGTTGTCTCAGGCACCCAGGCTTTTCACGAAGATTGTAGCAGAGATGATGGCTCATCTGAGGGAGAGGGATCTGATTGTCATTCCCTATCTAGACGATTTCCTCCTTCTCTCTCGGGAACCGGGTCAATTAATCGAACGGATTTCCTGGGTCAGGGAGGTGCTGGTAAAGTTGGGTTGGGAGTTAAATCTCCAGAAATCCAATCTTGTGCCAAGCCAGATATGCACCTTTCTGGGGCTGCTCCTGGACTCCCAGAAGCAAATGTGTTTCCTTCCAACACAGAAAGTTTCTCTGCTAGTCTCCAGGGTTCAGGACATTGTAGCTCGCCGTTCCATCTCTCTAAGAGAGGCTATGTCAGTTCTAGGCCTAATGACGGCCGCAATCCCGGGGGTGGAATGGGCCCACTTCCACTCGAGGTCACTTCAGTTGCAGATCCTGGGGGTTTGGGACAAAGATCCCCTATCCTTGGATTCTCTCTTCTCCCTTTCAACTAAAACGATAAAAGATCTAGAATGGTGGACGGTGCCTTCCAACCTTCAAAAAGGAGTCCCTTGGTCAAGGCAGGATTCCCTCTCTCTGACTACAGACGCAAGCCCTTGGGGTTGGGGAGCTCACACAGATTCTCTACTTCTGCAGGGACAGTGGAATCAGGAGATAGTTCCCAAATCTCACAACTTCAAGGAACTTCTAGCGATCCTCATGGCCTTGAAAAAGAGCCTCCACCTTTTAAAAGGCAGAAATATTTTGATCTAATCGGACAACATGACGGCAGTAGCTCATATCAATCGTCAAGGGGGGACCAGATCTCCAGATCTAATGTCTCTCACCAGAGAGATTTTCGAGATAGCAGAGGGTTTCCTTCCATTGATCAGGGCAGTACACTTAAAGGGAATGGAGAATGTGACGGCAGATTTTCTGAGCAGGCATTGTGTTCGGCAGGGGGAATGGTCCTTAGATCAAGAGGTCTTCAGCGACATTGTGGCTCTTTGGGGTCTCCCGGTGGTAGATCTCTTTGCCACAAGGGAAAACAGAAAAGTGATGAGATTCTTCTCTCTATCCCCACTAGAGCAGCCCACGGCAGTGGACGCATTGGCCCAATCATGGAGAGCAGGCCTCCTGTACGCCTTCCCTCCTATAAAGCTACTCCCGAGAGTCCTGAAGAAGATTCGGGAGGAGAAGGCCCTAGTAATTACTATAGCCCCCTTTTGGCCCAGGAGGGTCTGGTTTTCCTGGCTAAGGAGGTGTCACAACCAGACAGCTGAGAAGCTCTGACAGAGGCCTTTCAGAACCTCCTCCTTGAATTTCTGTGTTGTGGTATTCAGCTCCTCCTCTCGTCAGCCTCTCTCAGCTGTCATGTGTTAATTGCTTCCCTTTAAATGCCTCCCCAGAATGCTTTTCTGGGCGGCTTATATTACTTCCTGGAGTGTGTGTGCACGCTGATCTGTCCTCCTGTTTGCGTCAAAGCTAAGTATACCTTATCTGTTAATATCTGTTTGCTGGATCCCAGGTGACCCTGACTCCCTCCGTGTCTTGTGTAGGGAGCCGGTGGTCGTGTCCCCTCACTATTGTAGAGTGCTCAGGGCTTTATAGTCAAGGTTCGTGGATATGCAAACCTCCACCATTCGGATCTTTGCATAGGCTGAGCAGCCAGGGAAAGTGCCAGGTCTTCTGCAGGGGTCTCCCTTGGTTCCTTAGTTTTTGGATCCAGCGAGTCGTTTATACATGTTGCTTTGCCTTGTTACCTGTACACATTCCGTGACATTATAAGCCGCCTAAACCGTCTTAAGCATGGATCCGGTTTCACTTTTGGCTGAACGCTTCCAGGGTCTTTCATTGGAGGTAGCTGACCTCCGTAAGACTTTTTCTCAGCTTCAAGTGACCGGTTCAGCTTGCGTTCATGGAGCTTGTTCTGAGCCTAAGATCTCGCTCCCGGATACGTTCTCCGGGGGTAGTGAGAATTTTGTGCGTTTTAGAGAGGCTTGCAAACTCCATTTTCGCCTTCTTCCCCATTCTTCTGGTGATGAGGAACGGAGGGTGGGGATCATTATATCGCTGCTCAGGGGTAACGCTCAGTCCTGGGCCTTTTCGCTGCCGGAGGGGGCACGGCCCCTCCGTTCAGTGGATGAATTATTTTTAGCCCTGGGTCAGATATATGATGATCCGGATCGTATTGCTCTGGCGGAGTCTAGACTACGTCTCCTATGCCAGGGTAAACAATCCGCAGAAATATACTGCTCAGAATTTCGGAGTTGGGCAGCTGATACTGGTTGGAATGATGCTGCACTCCGAAGTCAATTTTGCCATGGTCTTTCAGAGGGATTGAAAGATGCATTTGCCTTTCATGAAAGGCCTATTTCTTTGGACTCTGCTATGTCTCAGGCCGTTCGTATTGACAGGCGTCTTAGAGAGAGAGGAGAGATCTCTCCTTCCTGTCATACTCGGTCCCAGGACTGTGCAGCGGTCCCATTCTCTGCGCAGGGGTCTCAGTCGCTATCAGCCCCTTCTGAGCAGGAGCTCATGCAGCTGGGGTTGATTGCTTCTGACAATAGAAGATTCAGCCCGCATGGGAGGGTTTGTTTTTGTTGTGGAGGTATTAATCATTTGGCAAATATTTGTCCCTCTAGGAGATTCAGGCAGTTCTCTGGGTATAATAAAGAAACAAAGAGGAAAAAATCTTTGAAAAATGTTCCGTCTGTTACTATTGGCAGGATTGAGGCGGAGATTGAAGATTTTCCGTTTGCTTGTAGTTCCCGTTTTGTCCTGCCGGCTAGGGTGGCGCTAGAGAGCAAGAACATTTTTTGTGAGATTTTTGTGGATAGTGGAGCAGCGGTCAATCTCATTGATAATCACTTTGCGATAACTCATGGTTTCCAGGTGTGCGCTTTGAGAAAGGATATTCCTGTGTTTGCTATCGATTCCGCTCCACTTTCTCAGAAGTCTTTAAAGGGCATAGTTCACAATATCCGTTTAATTGTGAGTGATGCTCATGTTGAGGATGTGTCATGTTTCGTCCTTAGCGGTTTGCCGACTCCTCTAGTGTTGGGGCTACCCTGGCTCACTAAGCATAACCCCACCATTGATTGGCAAGCGAGGCAAATAAATGGTTGGAGTGACTTTTGCAGAGAGAATTGCCTCACGACATCTGTTTCTGAGGTTGCTACTAAGACTGTACCATCTTTTCTCTCTGAATTTTCGGATGTCTTCTCTGAGAGTGGAGTTCAGGATTTGCCCCCGCACAGGGAGTACGATTGCCCTATTAATCTCATCCCAGACGCCAAGCTGCCTAAATCTCGTTTATACAATCTTTCCCAACCTGAGAGGATCGCTATGCGTACTTATATCTCTGAGAGTCTGAGAAAGGGACACATACGACCCTCAAAGTCACCTGTTGCCGCTGGTTTTTTCTTTGTTAAGAAAAAAGATGGTTCTTTAAGACCTTGTCTGGATTTCAGGGAGCTGAACAATATCACAATTCGTGACCCTTATCCGCTTCCTCTGATCCTGGACCTATTTAACCAGGTTGTTGGGGCTAAAGTCTTTTCCAAATTAGATTTAAGAGGGGCATACAACCTGGTCAGGGTCAGAGAAGGGGACGAATGGAAGACGGCCTTCAATACCCCTGAGGGCCATTTTGAGAATTTGGTTATGCCTTTTGGTTTGATGAATGCCCCAGCCGTTTTTCAGCATTTCGTGAACAGCATTTTTTATCATTTGATGGGAAAATTTGTATTGGTGTATTTGGATGACATTTTGATTTTTTCTCCCGATTTCAAAACTCATAAGGAACATTTACGTCAGGTCTTGCTCATCCTGCGGGAGAATAAATTATATGCGAAACTGGAAAAATGTGTGTTTGCGGTTCCAGAAATTCAATTTCTGGGGTTTCTTCTCTCCGCTTCTGGTTTTCGCATGGACCCCGAGAAGGTCCGCGCTGTGCTTGAGTGGGAGCTTCCTGAGAATCAAAAGGCGCTGATGCGTTTTTTGGGCTTTGCCAATTATTACAGGAAGTTCATTTTGAATTATTCTTCTATTGTTAAACCACTCACTGATATGACCAGAAAGGGGGTAGATTTTTCTTCTTGGTCAGTAGAGGCGCGTAAGGCTTTTTCTGATATCAAGGAGAGTTTTGCTTCCGCTCCCATCTTGGTGCAACCTGATGTTTCGTTACCCTTCATAGTTGAGGTTGATGCTTCTGAGGTGGGTGTGGGGGCGGTCTTGTCTCAGGGTTCCTCTCCTGCCAATTGGCGACCGTGTGCCTTTTTCTCAAGAAAACTCTCCTCCGCAGAGAGAAATTACGATGTGGGAGATAGGGAATTGTTGGCCATCAAGTTGGCTTTTGAGGAATGGCGCCATTGGCTAGAGGGAGCCAGACACCCTATTACCGTATTTACTGACCATAAAAATCTGGCCTACTTGGAGTCAGCCAAGCGTCTGAACCCGAGACAGGCCAGATGGTCGTTGTTCTTTTCTAGGTTTAATTTTGTTGTCACGTTCCGCCCTGGAGTTAAGAATGTGAAGGCAGATGCCCTGTCACGTTGTTTTCCGGGAGGCGGGAATTTTGAAGACCCGGGTCCCATTTTGGCTGAAGGTGTGGTGGTCTCTGCTCTTTTTCCTGAATTGGAGGCAGAGGTGCAGGCAGCCCAGTCAGAGGCTCCTGATCTTTGTCCTCCTGGGAGGTTGTTTGTGCCTCTCGCTTTAAGACACAAGATTTTTAAAGAACACCACGATACGGTCCTTGCTGGGCACCCGGGGGTAAGAGCCACACTGGATCTCATCGCTCGGAGATTCTGGTGGCCTGCGCTTCGTAAGTCGGTTGAGGGTTTTGTGGCAGCCTGCGAGACTTGCGCTCGTGCCAAAGTCCCTCATTCACGGCCATCAGGTCCTCTCCTTCCCTTACCCATTCCTTCCCGTCCTTGGACACATCTGTCCATGGACTTTATCACGGACCTACCTCGTTTCTCGGGGAAGACTGTGATTCTGGTGGTGGTGGACCGTTTTAGCAAAATGGTGCATTTCATACCTTTTCCTGGTTTGCCCAATGCTAAGACGCTGGCGCAGGCATTTGTTGATCACATTGTCAAATTGCACGGTATTCCTTCAGACATAGTCTCTGATAGGGGCACGCAGTTTGTTTCCAGATTCTGGAAGGCTTTCTGTTCTCGCTTGGGGGTTCGGTTGTCATTCTCTTCTGCTTTCCACACGCAGTCGAATGGCCAGACAGAGCGCGTCAATCAGAATCTGGAGACATATCTGCGTTGTTTTGTGGCGGAGAATCAAGAGGATTGGTGTTCTTTTTTGTCCCTTGCTGAGTTTGCTTTAAATAACCGTCGTCAGGAGTCCTCTGATAAGTCACCATTTTTTGGTGCATATGGGTTTCATCCACAGTTTGGGACTTTCTCGGGAGAGGGGTCTTCTGGTTTACCTGATGAGGACAGATTCTCCTCGTCTTTGTCATCTATTTGGCAAAAGATTCAAGATAATCTAAAGAGCGTGAGAGATATAAGCGTGTGGCTGATAAGAGACGTGTGCTTGGTCCGGACCTGAATGTTGGTGATCTGGTGTGGTTGTCTACCAAGAATATCAAATTGAAGGTTCCCTCCTGGAAGTTGGGTCCTAGGTTTATTGGGCCTTACAAAATCCTGTCTGTCATCAATCCTGTTGCATACCGTCTTGATCTTCCTCAGACTTGGAAGATCCATAATGTTTTTAATAAGTCCTTATTGAAACCTTATGTTCAACCCATTGTACCCTCGCCTTTGCCTCCTCCTCCGATTATGGTTGATGGGAATCTTGAATTTCAGGTATCTAGGATTGTGGATTCTCGTCTTGTTCGCGGTTCTCTTCAGTACCTTGTTCACTGGGAGGGGTATGGTCCTGAGGAGAGGATGTGGGTCCCAGTGACGGACATTAAGGCCTCTCGTCTCATCAGGGCTTTCCATAGGTCCCATCCTGAGAAGGTGGGTTCTGAGTGTCCGGAGTCCACTCGTAGAGGGAGGGGTACTGTCACAACCAGACAGCTGAGAAGCTCTGACAGAGGCCTTTCAGAACCTCCTCCTTGAATTTCTGTGTTGTGGTATTCAGCTCCTCCTCTCGTCAGCCTCTCTCAGCTGTCATGTGTTAATTGCTTCCCTTTAAATGCCTCCCCAGAATGCTTTTCTGGGCGGCTTATATTACTTCCTGGAGTGTGTGTGCACGCTGATCTGTCCTCCTTTTTGCGTCAAAGCTAAGTATACCTTATCTGTTAATATCTGTTTGCTGGATCCCAGGTGACCCTGACTCCCTCCGTGTCTTGTGTAGGGAGCCGGTGGTCGTGTCCCCTCACTATTGTAGAGTGCTCAGGGCTTTATAGTCAAGGTTCGTGGATATGCAAACCTCCACCATTCGGATCTTTGCATAGGCTGAGCAGCCAGGGAAAGTGCCAGGTCTTCTGCAGGGGTCTCCCTTGGTTCCTTAGTTTTTGGATCCAGCGAGTCGTTTATACATGTTGCTTTGCCTTGTTACCTGTACACATTCCGTGACAGGAGGATGTCAGTAGCAGATCCCTGGGTACTTCCTGTCTTCCCGCGGCTACTAGTACAAGGGCCGATACTTCATCCACAGTTGGAGAGCCTGCACTTGACAGCCTGGCTGTTGAGAGGCAGATCCTAGAAATGAAGGGTCTTTCCGGGGAAGTGATAGACACCCTTTTGTCCAGCAGGAAAGCTGTTACCTCTAAGATCTATTTGAGGGTTTGGAGGGCCTTCCTTAGATTTGCAAATAAGCCAGTTAATGTCTTGGAACCCCCGGAGTTGCCTCTAGTCCTTAGCTTCCTCCAGGAAGGCTGGAATAAGAAACTGAGGCCTAGTACTTTAAAGGTCCATATCTCTGCCTTAAGTGCTCTCTTTGAGTATAAGTTAACAGACCACCCCTGGATTAAAAGATTTGTAGTTGCAATTTCAAGACTTGCTCCCGTCCAGAAGTCCAGAGTTCCCCCCTGGGATTTAAATCTAGTCCTGTCTGCCTTAACCAGTGATCCCTTTGAGCCCATTGAGGAAATCCCAATTAAGATCTTAACCTATAAATTAGTTTTCTTGCTAGCCATTACTTCAGCTAGAAGAGTGAGTGAGATTTCGGCCTTCTCAATCGAGAGACCGTATCTTAATATTTTAGAAGATAGGGTTATTTTATCTCCTGACCCTGCCTTCCTTCCAAAGGTTTCTTCATGCTTTCACCGGTCTCAGGATATAGTTTTACCTTCCTTCTGTTCCTCACCCAAGAATCAGAAGGAGAGGGAATTCCATTGCCTCGATGTTAGAAGGTGTCTAATTCAATACCTTTCTGCCACTCAGGGCTGGAGGTCGTCCTCTAAGCTTGTGGTTTCCTTTCAGGGACAGAAGAGGGGCTCCCTTGCTTCCTCTCAGTCCATTGCCAGATATATAAAACAGGCTATTTATCTTGCATATTCCTCTAAAGGGGTTCCTCCTCCTGCCGGGTTTGGAGCACACTCAACGAGAGCGGTGTCTACATCCTGGGCAGAAAGATCTTCCGCTTCTATTGACCAGATTTGCAGAGCGGCTACATGAAGTTCTGCTCATACCTTCTTTAAGCACTATAGGCTGCAGCTTCCTTCACAGGAAGGTTTAGGGTTTGGGTGTAAAGTCCTCCAAGCAGTTGTCCCACCCTAGATAATCTCGCCTAGATATCCATGGGTGCTGTCATAGGCGAGGGGGGAAATATAGGATTACACTTACCGGTAATCATTTTTCTTTGAGCCTATGACAGCACCCGCCTAATTCCCTCCCCAAATTTTTTATATTTATATATAGAGAGAGATATATACGTGTGTGTTTGTATGTACTTCTATATACACACGGATATAAGCATTTGTTCTGTGGTGTAGTCTTGTTTTTTGTCTCCTTAGTTCTTGGAATAGGACTGGCATGATGGGGGTTGTACCTCCCTTTTGAAGAGGCTGTGCTTCCTGTTTCCTGTCCTGAGGAAGGGGGCGGATGCTATCCATGGGTGCTGTCATAGGCTCAAGGAAAAACGATTACCGGTAAGTGTAATCCTATATTTTCTATTAATTGAGTGCTCAAAAAATGTTTTGTCTCACTCTCATTTCTTTTTGTTGCATGTTGAAGCTCTAATTGGAACCTTGTTAAGACCCAACAATGTAAAATAAGATTTTTTGCCATTTTTCAAGTGGTCTTAAACTTTTGATCAGGACTGTATAGAAGAGAAGTGTGAACTGATTCTAAGAGTGACACCTGTCACCTGCATGTCATACTGCCTCACAGTATTGTTTCACTACCACAACAGACTCCCTATGCGTGTTACTGCAAGACACAGTGTTTTACACCGCTATACAGGCACAGTGTTCTACACCGCTATACAGGCACAGTGTTCTACACCGCTATACAGGCACAGTGTTCTACATCGCTATACAGGCACAGTGTTCTACACCGCTATACAGGCACAGTGTTCTACACCGCTATACAGGCACAGTGTTCTACACCACTATACAGGCACAGTGTTCTACACCGCTATACAGGCACAGTGCTCTACACCGCTATACAGGTACAGTGTTCTACACCGCTATACAGGCACAGTGTTCTACACCGCTATACAGGCACAGTGCTCTACACCGCTATACAGGCACAGTGTTCTACACCGCTATACAGGCACAGGGTTCTACACCACTATACAGGCACAGGGTTCTACACCACTATACAGGCACAGTGTTCTACACCGCTATACAGGCACAGTGTTCTACACCGCTATACAGGCACAGTGTTCTACATCGCTATACAGGCACAGTATTCTACACCACTATACAGGCACAGTGTTCTACACCGCTATACAGGCACAGTGTTCTACACCGCTATACAGGCACAGTGTTCTACACCGCTATACAGGCACAGTGTTCTACACCGCTATACAGGCACAGTGTTCTACACCGCTATACAGGCACAGTGTTCTACACCGCTATACAGGCACAGTGTTCTACACCGCTATACAGGCACAGTGCTCTACACCGCTATACAGGCACAGTGTTCTACACCGCTATACAGGCACAGGGTTCTACACCACTATACAGGCACAGGGTTCTACACCACTATACAGGCACAGTGTTCTACACCGCTATACAGGCACAGTGTTCTACACCGCTATACAGGCACAGTGTTCTACACCGCTATACAGTGCAGCTGGGAAATAGCTGTTTTTTTACACGATTTGTCACAAATAAATTTGGGAAATTTGGCAAACCGTCCGAATAATTTTTTTTTATTTGCTTATCTCTAACTGCAATCTGCCACCATTTTCTGTTGTACGCTGCTGCTGCTGCCACCCCTCCCTACTCTTTCATGGGGTGACTATTGTCAATGTTGCTGTCCATCCTCCCCACTATTGTCCCTTTTTGTCCGTGTTCACATCACAGTTTATTTTTACCTTCCTCTGATTCGTCAGAATAACAGAAAAAAAGGATTCTGTATATTTATTTTTTTATATATTCTTTATTTTTCGATTTTCTTTGTATAATCACATAACAAAGAAGCGTTAGGATGATACATAGATGAGAACAAAAGGTAACAATACATGGAAATGTCAGCATTTAAGTTCAAATAGTACCAGTCTTTGCTAGATAAGTGTATAGTAGGAACGCCTCCAGCGTTCTCTTAACTGGTCTCACATATTATGCAGTACCATGAAAACTCTTAATAGAAGAAGAGGGAGCGGAAGAGAAGCAAAAATAAAAGAAGAGAGCAGGAAAGAGAGATAGAAAGGGGGGAGGGAGGGGGGGGAGAAGGGGAGGATGCTACTGAGTAGCTACGCCACGAACACAGGTGACGCCGCTCTTGTTTGGCTAGGATCCGTCTACGTCAAGGCTCTCCAAGGGCTCCAAACCTTGGTGAATTGATCATGCGTTCTATCTATCCAGCTGGTCATTTCTTCAAACCTGCAAATTTGAGTCATCTTAGCTTTCATCTCCTGTACAGTAGGAGGGTGAACATCTAGCCAATGTAAAGGTATTAATGCTTTGGCCGAAGCTATGATATGCAAGACCAGATTCTTTTTTTTTTTTTTTTTTTTTTTTAAAGTTTTATTTTACTTTCGGTAAAACATACATTGTAACAGTACGCCAACAGAGGCGTAAAACGGTACCATACACATCATCATAGAGGCACAATATTGTACACAACGGGTTTAGGATAAAATCCTTACAGAAAAGGCAAGAGTTACTCCATAAACGCGGCTAGCATTCCATAGATTAGTGCATATAAGACAGTATCGAGGCATGGCTGCTTAGAAGGATTGTCAATGCAATTAGAGAGAGAGAAAAGCCCAAAGTAATCTGACACAACTTAGTGACCTCGAACCTACCCTATATGTGTATAAGTCATAGTTGGCTCGCAGCCAGGATGGGATATACATCTCCCTCTACCAGTAATTTACCAAGCAGAACTGGTCAGGATTTAAATAGATAGACATATTCACATAGCTAATAGGACCGGGTCGAAAAAAGAGGCCATGTGGTGGTGTGAGGTAGACTAATGCTTAGAAAATCTGTACTCTGCCCAGGGGGCCCACTTTCTCAGGAACATTGGGTGAGACCGTGACTCCCAAGAGGCCATTTCCTCAAAACGGTAAATTTGGTCTACTTTAAGTCTCCATTGCTCCATCGAGGGTAAGGTAGCTTGTAGCCAATGTTTAGGAACCAGGAGACGGGCTGCCAATAAGAGTTGCTTGAAGAGGAACGTGGGAGGGGGCGAGTTGTTATCAGTAAAAAGAGAGAGCAAAGCACCATAGGGGGATAAGGCAATATTTGAGGAGCAAATTAGATTACCGATCCGGAAAATTTCCGCCCACCATTTGTTAATGCTCGTGCACGTCCACCATATATGTAGGAAAGTACCTTTATCCTCTTGACACCTCCAGCACCTTGTAGACGTAGCTCTGGAGAAGTGAGAGGATTTAACCAGGGTGATATACCATTGTGAGAGGATTTTGTATCCATTCTCCTGTGCTCTAACACATCTAGAGGATTTGTGCGGAGTCTCAAATAATGTAGGCAAAATTTGAAGAGGGAGATCAACTCCTGTCTCCTGTTCCCAGGATCGAATGAAAGCTGGCTTAACAATTAGGGGGGGGAGATCTTAGTTTGTTATATATAAGAGAAATCGTTTTTTTAGGAGGGTTAGGGCTAGTTATTAAAGCCTCAAACCATGTAAGGGGGGCGAAGGAGTTCACCGTTCGTGTTGTTCTTATTAACAAACGAATTGATAAGTGGGATGAGGTTAAAATCACATGGTTGTGGGTTGAGAAGAGTATTAATGGTATCATTTGTTGGTGCCAGGCCCTGGGGTTCCAGGAGAAGGGATATTGGCATGGAGGAAGAACCAACTAGTTTAGAGGAGGAGCTTCTAGGCCCGCCCGTGAATGAACCTAATATATCACTAATCGTGACCAGTGGGGACGGGAAGGGAATTGAGCAGTGAGAGAGATTCCACCATTTCCATGCTTCCACTGTGGCCCTAATAATCGGGAAAGGTTGCAAGTTAGTTTGAGGGGGTACTCTATGACCCAGACATAGGGCTCGGGCAGGTTGACCCATAATGCTCCGTTCCATAGCCACCCAGGACTTGCTGTCAGAGTTTCTCAACCAGTCAATGGCTCGGGACATAAGGATAGCCTTTCCATATAGTTCAGGGTCTGGCAGTCCTATGCCACCAGAAGAACGTGACCTAGATAAAAATGAGTAGGATATTCTCGCTCTCCTGCCATTCCATACGAACATTCTGAACTTTTGTTTCAGGGCCGAGTAATAAGACTTTGGGATGGGAATTGGGAGTACTTGTTGGAGGTATGTGAGACGTGGGATAATAAGAGCAGAGAGGATGTTTTTCCTTCCAAACCAGGATAGGGTTGGTGCTGATTTAATGAGTTTTTCCAAAGCTAAGAATAGGGCAGCCTTCAAAGGGACATAATTAAGTTTGAAAAGGTCTGAGATGTTAGGGCTAATTTTCACTCCTAGGTAGGTGATAGTTGGGGAGGACCAATTAAAGTGAGAATCTTTCATTAAGGAGAGTTTGAGTTGTGGCGAAACGCCCGTGCAGATGATGGTGGATTTGCTTTCGTTAATCTTAAAGTTTGAAACTAGACTGTAGTTCTTTAAATGTTCCTGGATTAGAGGGAGGGAAGTCTTAGGGTTTGATGTCATAATCATGACATCGTCTGCAAATGCAGCGATCTTGTGGGTCCTACCTCCTAGAGACAAACCTTTAATTTCAGTATCCATTCTGAGCCCAGATAAAAGGGGTTCCATGGCCAGGATGAATAACAGAGGGGATAGTGGGCAGCCCTGTCGAGTTCCGTTTTGGATCCGAAAGGGAGACGATAGGTCACCGTTGACCATCACACGGGCGGAAGCCTGGTCGTACATGGCAAATACAGCCTTGATATATGGATCAGGTAGGCCAAAGAAGGTTAGAACGTGTCGTAAGTAATTCCAATTTATGCGGTCAAACGCTTTTTCGGCGTCGGTGCTAAGAAGTAAAAGGGGAGTAGAAGTATGTCTGGCATAGCAGAGAGCGTTGATGACTCTGGTTGTGTTATCTCTACCTTCCCTGTTACGCACAAAGCCCACCTGATCCATATGCACCAGCAGAGGGAGAAGGACTGCAAGGCGGTTGGCCAATAGTTTTGCGAGTATTTTTAGATCAATATTCAGGAGAGAAATTGGCCTATAGTTTGCACATTGCTTGGAGTCCTTCCCCTCCTTTGGAATCAAGGCTACATCAGCAGACGTCATATCCCTAGATAAAGGGACACCCTGCAGGGACTGGTTGCAGACCGTAAGGAGATGCGGCAGAAGCTGTTTTTTAAATGTTTTATAGTAAAATGCCGGTAGGCCATCTGGGCCCGGACTTTTCCCCTGGGGCATTTGGGCTAGGGCAAGGGAGATCTCGTCCATGGTAAATGGAGCTTCCAGCGATTGCTTTTGATCTACCGATAGCGTTGGGCAGGTGGTGGACTTAAGATAAGCCTCCACTAATGTGGAGTGAGATGTTGGGAGAACGGTATTGGGGAGGTTGTACAAGGCTTCATAGAAGTCCCTAAATTGTTTAGCAATCTTGAAAGAGTCAAATACTGGGTCGCCCTTAGGGGAGGACAGTTGGTGAATAAAATTATCTGCTCTTCTAGATTTAATTCTATTCATCAGAAATTTTGTGGCCTTATCCCCGTGAGCAAAAAACTTGTACTGGGAGTTGAGGTAGTATTTGGCTGAATTATTGTTTAACAGGGCTTTCAATTCGGCCCGTGCCTTAGAGAGCTCTTGGAGATGGGAGTCAGAAGGGGTAGTCTTGTGGGTAGATTCTAATTTGTTAACCTTAGAGAGGAGATTATTAATATTACTCTCCCTGGCTTTCTTTAGATGCGATCCTAGGCTAATAAGTTCGCCTCTGACGAAAGGTTTATGGGCATCCCAGACGGTTTGGGGCGAGATTTCTGGTAAAGAGTTCAATTTAAAGTATTCGTCTAGTAGAGACGCAATTTTCTTTATGGAATCTCGGTTCCCTAGGATGAATTCATTTAGTCTCCAATTAAAGTTCTTTGGTTTACGAGTGGGGGAGGAGAGCTTCATAAAAATTGGGGCATGGTCAGATAGATGTATGGATCCTATTGTGGCCATTGGGCATAACTGAAGGTGCTCTTTTGAAATAAAAAGGTAGTCAATGCGGTGATAATTATTATGAACATGGGAATAGAAGGTATAGTCTAGGGTGTTAGGGTTGTGGGTGCGCCAAACGTCTATTAAGTGGAGATCCCAGAGAGTGTTTTTAATAAGCTTCAGGGAGCTTTTTGAGTGGGAGGTTTTCCTTGCTGATGAGTCTATCTGGGGATTCAAAGCTATGTTGAGATCCCCACCCAGTACCACAATTCCTTCCTTGAAAGACTTAATAATTGGGGATATGGATGACAGCCAACCAGCTTGTTTGGTATTAGGGGCGTATAAGTTTATAAAGGTATATTTTTGAATCCCAATATTCCCTTTTAGCATAATAAACCTGCCATCAGGGTCTTGTATATGGTTAATGTATTTGAAAGGCACTTTCCTCTTGAATCCAATACTCACTCCCCCAGACGAAGCAGAACACCCCCCACAATGGAACCAGAGTGGATAATGAGAGAATTCCAGATTGGGATAATGATTAAACCTGAAATGCGTCTCCTGGAGAAGTAGCACATCCGAGCCTTCTTTACGTAGGATAGTAAAAATCTGGCTTCTCTTAGAGGGTGAGTTAAAACCCTTCACATTATAGGAAGCTACATGAATGTCAGCCATGAGTTAAGTTTATTGTTTTCGGAAAGGTGCAAAGTGTGCTAGTCCCCCAGGAGAGGACACTCACGATTTTAGGTGGAACTACCCCATCTAGAAGAGGAGCCGGATCTGTCAGGACTGGATTATCCCTCAGAGGATTCAGATAATTGTGTGTCAGGTACCTAGAACTGAACAAAGGGAAAGGGAAAAACAAAACATAGAACCATAAAAGAACCAATTGTGTGGGGTGACCCACCAGTATAAAGCATGGGGGAAAGAATTGGTCAATGACCGGTTAAACAAACCGTACTGCACATAAAATTGCAGCTTGAAAAAGATCTTATGTTACACTAAGCAACCATCGGGAATTCAACAGACAGGGGAAGTTAGCCCTGAACTCTTAGGAAAACCAAAGGGAGAATAAAGGTTAAGGGAGGGGGGAGGAGAGGGATTACGGCATTAGAGATATGACACATTAGTTACAGAGGCAACACGCTATTAAGCTGGACTCATTCCTGGATCTACGAGCAGAGATTAAAGCTAGCTATGCATATTATAGCAAGAGTCCCATGAAAGGAGAGAGCCACTTATCTGGATAGATCTCAGTGAGTCCAGAGAAAAAAAAAAAAGAAAAAAGGAAGCTTCGTGCCTCTGAATAGGAGACCTGTGTTAGGATGCAACAGGAGATTAATCTTGAGACAGTCTCTTCGGTGTCAACTGCCGACTTCTCTTCCCCGCTTTGTGGTTCTTTGGAGTGTGTTGCAGGGCGAAGGCCTCCACCACCGGAACTTCAGGCATAGCACCCAGATCTTGGAATAAGTCCCAGTTCTCGATCTGCAGGGGCGGGATTTGTAGGTGATCATAAACCGCCTCAAGGTCGGCAAACGTGGAGACATTCATGCGAGGACCTCCTTGAAGAAAGGAAAGTCCAAAAGGAAAGTTCCATTTATAAAGGATCCTGTTCGCTCTTAGCCATTCTGTCAGCGGCTTGAGACATCTGCGTTTCCTTAAGGTGGAGGGAGCCAAGTCCTGATAGATTGAGATCTGTGAGCCTTCAATAGCATATCTTGTCTGTTTCTAGCAGCATCCTGGACAGCGGATTTCACTTGAAAGTTCAGGAACTTACAAATAACATCTCTTGGGGGATCTTCTGCTTTAGGTTTAGGACGCAGTGCCCTGTGTGCCCTTTCCAGCACTATCTCCAGAGCGAACTCAGGGCCCAGGAGTGAGGAGCAGAGGGAGATGACTGCAGCTGGAACGTCACCAGGAAGCACGGTTTCAGGGATCCCTCTAATACGCAAGTTGTTTCTGCGGCCTCTATTCTCTTGATCTTCAAGGGCATTCTGCATCTGGTTCAAGTAAGACCCGCACCTCTGGAATGCATTTGAGGTGGCTCTCTGGTAGTCCATCATCTGGACCTGCTGACTCTCCAGGGTCTCAACCCTGTCCCCTATATGGCGCATATCCTGGCGCATGGCTGCGAACTCGCTCAGGAGGGGTTCGAGGGCTTTACCCAGTGTATTCTTTAGGTACTGTCTGGTAATTGGGAGGGCTCCTCTCCCTTGCGGCTCCTCGCCATCGCTTTCCTCCTCCGATCTTGCCCTCTGGGATTGAGCGGACGCCAATTTGGAATCACGGGCCACATATGAAGCGGACGCTTTCTTCAGGAATTTATCCATATCTCCTCCTGCTACTTGACCTTTGTTAGAACTGGGGTGCTCCCCGGCTTTAGGGTTCCCGATCTTGACCATATTTCAAGCGGTATGCTTAAGATAGCTAGTGCAGTAACGGTTTGTAGTGCAGAGCTCAGACACAGGCGCCCATCATATGCCGGCGTAAGTTTCGCCTCCCACTATAATCTTTAATGTACATTAATATTGCATTCTTTATCCAGGAAGCGGTGACACCCCTGTATGGGGTCTGTATCTTTTATTTGCTTCAGGAGCTTGTCCCGACTGCAGCTGGGCACAGTACCTACTGTCAGTACCACTGATATTTCAAAATACCCGCTTCATTTGGGGCCGGCGGATTGATACCTCCAGTGATACGGCTGGAAGGTCCTGCACCGCAGTAATGGTTATCGCTTGCAGCAGGGATATTGGTGATGTATGCTAGTGCCCCCTGGAAGAGGTTGCTCAAGGCACTCACCGCTCCTGCGTTCTCTCCAGAAGGGAAGTCCTGAGTTGTCTTTGCCGGTCTTCTGCCCTCAGGCCAATCGCGGTAAACGACCTGAACTTCTTTCGCCGGTCCCAGGCCTTCTCTCGCCGGCTTCTTGCGGCGCTGACCGCTGTCGGTTCTCCGCTTGCCCGGCGGTGTCTGTGTGCTGTGACCAGCTGTATAAGGCAGATTTCCCGTCCGCTGAGGGCCTCTAATCAATCGGGCGGCAGATGGAACAAAAGCCGCGGGGCACGGCTTCAGTGGCCTGGGTGAGCGTACTAATAAAGTCCGGTGCTCACCTAGTGCTTGTAGGCCGCAGATCACCGCCCTCTCCGATATAGAAAGTAGTTATATTTTCGTGATCCAGGCGATGACCTGGGTCAGAATCTGCTATTACAGGCAAGGAGAAGCCAAGTTTTGCCGAGATAATTCGGTATTTGCCCACTTTTCCTGCAGAGCTCCTGCAAGCAGCTTCTGGTCAGCTCTGCGGTTAGCTCCGCCCCCCCGCGAGACCAGATTCTTTTTTGAAGGTGAATATTGGGGCGTTGGCAGTGCAAGTGCCACCATTTCTAGAGTGAGCTTAAAATTTGGAGTTGCTAACTTTTGAATCAGTGCATTCATCCCTTTCCAGTAGGGCTGAATCTTAGGGCAGTGCCACCAGATATGTGATAAGGAGCCCACGTCAGTTCCACATCTCCAGCATTCCCTTGTAGATGTCAAACCTCTCTTGTAAAGAAAATCTGGAGTTTTATACCACCTCGTCAGTAGCTTATAGTGACTCTCCTGTAGGCGTATGCAGCGGGAGAAGCCATGAGAGCATCGTAATATATGCCTCATTTTAGTGTCTGTTATAGTCCTATCTAATTCTTTCTCCCACTCTCTAATGTAAATTGGCTTCCGTAGTTCACCTTCGCCTCCCACCACCGGGTAGAGTTTTGAGACTTTTTTAGCAGCGATGAGTGGTGATTGAATTAGCTTCTCGAAATCAGTGAAGGGCCTCTGGAGAGGGTATCGTACCCTCATCTACCCACACACAGCTCTAATATGTGGTTTTACCAGGAAGAACCCTGGTGCTTCTGTAATTGAGGATGGAAGCGCCTCTAGGATGTAGGACTCCATATTAGGAGTGGTTTCCCCTAGCTTTACACGGTTAAGGAAGTTCCACATATGTGGTTTGGTACTAGTATCACAGTTTAGGAGGTCAGGTAATAAGTTAACCGGCAATAGGGGGGATGGGTCAGGTGCTAATGTTTTCCGCATTTCCCTCCAAACCTCTCCTATACCACGTATCAGTGGGTCTATAGTCAGGTCTTTTTGGGTATATTTGTCTGGTAGCCATAAGTGTTTCTGAAAGTGTCTTACCAAACTGTGGCGGCAAATGGCCTGAACATCCGGGCGTCTGTTTGGGTTCGCCATCTCCAACCACCTGTTGAGTTGAATTGCTCTGTAGTATCTAGCTACGTCTGGTAAGCCTAATCCTCCCTTCTCTTTGCACCTTATCAAGGTTTCATGGGATATCCTGGGTTTCCTACCATTCCATAAGTATTTAGAAAACATACTCTGGACACTCTTGAAGAACGATTTAGGGAGCTCTATCGGGACTAGCTGCATTACATAAAGAACCTTTGGCATTACGTAGGCCTTCAAAATATTTTTACGTCCCATCCAGGACAAGTAAGGGAGATTATATGCCTGTAATATGCGTTGTAGATCTCCTAAAAGGGGAGTGTAATTATGCTGGTATAGGTCGTTGGTGTCGCTAGGGATTGATATTCCCAGGTATTTAATAGGTCCTTTGGCCCACTTGAATGGGAATCGGGCTCGCAAGGAGGCAATTTTGGGTTTTGGTAGAGAGATGTTCAGTATCTCTGATTTGGTATGGTTGACTTTGAAATCCGATAGAGAACTGTACTGGTCTATGCTTTTCACCAGCGGGTCTAGCCCTTTCTCCGGATTCGTTACCAGAAACAGTAAATCGTCTGCAAACGCAGTACATTTTAATTCCTTTCCATCATATTGAACTCCAGGTATATCGGGGGATTGCCTAACTAATTGCAGTAACGTCTCTATCACTAGTATAAAAAGTGAAGGGGACAGAGGGCACCCCTGTCTGGTACCGTTTGTTATAGCGAAAGATGGTGACAGTGTACCGTTAACTTTTAATCTGGCGTATGGATTTTGGTAAAGGGTAAATATCGCTTTTGTGAAAGTGTCAGGGAAGGCGAAGCGTTGCAGAGTCAACTTCATGAATAACCAGTTGACCCTGTCAAACGCTTTTTCAGCGTCTATACTTAATAGGGCCAGGGGTATCTTTTTCCTATGCGCTATGTGTATAGCATGAAATATCCTATGGGAATTGTCTTTTCCCTCTCGGCCTTGGACAAATCCCGATTGTTCATGGCCTATCAAGTCTGGTAGGAGTTTGCCTAGTCTACATGCTAAAATTTTAGCCCACCATTTTAGGTCCAAGTTCAAGAGGGAAATCGGACGATAGCTTCCAAGACTCTAAACAGACGCTTGTCACTAATGGTCTTCTAGGTCATTTTCACAGGTAAGGTTAGGACATTAGCATTAAGAACAAGTAATGACTTATCTTGCAAACAGTTTTTGTAAGCTATATCTATTATATAGGTGCACTGGGTCAGGTGGATATAGTGAAGTCTTAAGCTACAATAAATGAGTCAGAAACATGGAGCCCGGGTACGATAAGAAGCCTGATCCGAGTCTTGCTCATGATCAAGAAAAAGAAATTACCATTTTGCATACGTGACCCAGACTCCATGCATGCGACGTTTCAGGACAACAGGCAGTATAAGGTAATATAAACATTTGCATCGAAAACTTTGAACTTAAAGTTGTAGTTAAACAAGGTACAAGAGTACCTGAACACTTAATTAAAATAGTGGTTATCATGAGCCCATGATAAGTATTGTGACTAAGTCGCATAGCCTACCGCTGTGGGGAAGTGGAATATTCCACTATACATAAAACTCAGAGATACTCAGAGGACCTGATGGCCGTGAATGAGGGACCTTGGCACGGGCGCAGGTCTCGCAGGCTGCCACAAAACCCTCAACCGACTTACGAAGCGCCGGCCATCAGAATCTCCGAGCGATGAGATCCACTGTGGCTCTTGCCCCCGGGTGCCCAGCAAGGACAGTATCGTGGTGCTCCTTAAAAATCTTGTGTCTTAAAGAGAGAGGCACAAACAACCTCCCAGGAGGACAAAGATCAGGAGCCTCTGACTGGGCTACCTGAACCTCTGCCTCCAATTCAGGATAAAGAGCAGAGACCACCACACCTTCAGCCAAAATGGGACCCGGGTCTTCAAAATTCCCACCTCCCGGAAAACAACGTGACAGGGCATCCGCCTTCACATTCTTAACCACAGGGCGGAACGTGACAACAAAATTAAACCTTGAAAAGAACAAAGACCATCTGGCCTGTCTCGGGTTCAGACGCTTGGCTCACTCCAAGTAGGCCAGATTCTTATGGTCAGTAAACACGGTAATAGGGTGTCTGGCTCCCTCTAGCCAATGGCGCCATTCCTCAAAAGCTAACTTGATGGCCAAAAACTCCCTATCTCCCACATCGTAATTTCTCTCTGCGGGGGGGGAGTTTCTTCGAGAAAAAGGCACACGGTCGCCATTTGGCAGGAGATGTACCCTGAGACAAGACCGCACCCACACCCACCTCAGAAGCATCAACCTCAACTATGAAGGGTAGAGAAATATCAGGTTGTACCAAGATGGGAGCGGAAGCAAAACTCTCCTTGATATTAGAAAAGGCCTTACGCGCCTCTACCGACCAGGAGGAAAAATCTTCCCCCTTTCTAGTCATATCAGTGAGTGGTTTAACAACAGAGGTATAATTCAAAATAAACTTCCTGTAATAATTGGCAAAACCCAAAAAACGCATCAGCGCCTTCTGATTCTCAGGAAGCTCCCACTCAAGCACAGCGCGGACCTTCTCGGGGTCCATGCGAAAACCAGAAGCGGAGAGAAGAAACCCCAGAAATTGAATTTCTGGAACCGCAAACACACATTTTTCCAGTTTAGCGTACAATTTATTCTCCCGCAGGATGAGAAAGACCTGACGTAAGTGTTCCTTATGAGTTTTGAAATCAGGAGAAAAAATCATAATGTCATCTAGATACACTAATACAAATTTTCCCATTCAATGATAAAAAATGCTGTTCAGGAAATGCTGAAAAATGGCTGGGGCATTCATCAAACCAAAAGGCATAACCAAATTCTCAAAATGGCCCTCAGGGGTATTGAAAGCCGTCTTCTATTCGTCTCCTTCTCTGACCCTGACCAGGTTGTATGCCCCTTTTAGATCTAACTTGGAAAAAACTTTAGCCCCACCAATCTGGTTAAACAGGTCCGGGATCAGAGGAAGCGGATAAGGGTCACGAATTGTGATACTGTTCAGCTCCCTGAAATCCAGACATGGTCTTAAAGAACCATCTTTTTTCTTAACAAAGAAAAGAACAGCGGCAACAGGTGACTTCGAGGGTCGTATGTGTCCCTTTCTCAGACTCTCAGAGATATAAGCACGCATAGCGACCCTTTCAGGTTGGAAGAGATTATATAAACGAGATTTAGGCAGCTTGGCGCCTGGGGTGAGATTAATAGGGCAATCGTACTCCCTGTGAGGGGGCAAGTCCTGAACTCCACTCTCAGAGAAGACATCCGAAAATTCAGAGAGAAAAGATGGTACAGTCTTAGTAGAAACCTCTGAAACAGATGTCGTAAGGCAATTCTCTCTGCAAAAGTCACTCCAACCATTTATTTGCCTCACTTGCCAATCAATGGTGGGGTTATGTTTAGTGAGCCCGAGTAGCCCCAACACTAGAGGAGTAGGCAACCCGCTTAGGACGAAACATGACACATCCTCAACATGAGTATCACTCACAATCAAACGGATATTGTGAACTATGCCCTTTAACGATTTCTGAGAAAGTGGAACGGAATCAATAGCAAAAACAGGTATATCCTTTCCCAAAGTTCATACCTGGAAACCATGAGTTATAGCAAATTGATTATTAATGAGATTGACAGCTGCTCCACTATCTACAAAAATCTCACAAAAAATGTTCTTGCTCTCTAGCGCCACCCTGGCAGGTAGGACAAAACGAGAACTACAAGCAAACGGAAAACCTTCAATTTCCGCATCAACCTTGCTAATAGTAACAGATGAAACATTTTTTGAGGATTTTTTTCTTTTTGTTTCTTTATTGCTCTCAAAAAACTGCCTGAATCTCCTAGAGGGACAAACATTTGCCAAATGATTTATACCTCCACAACAGAAACAAACCCTCCTATGAGAGCTGAATCCTCTATTGTCAGAGGCAAGCAAACCCAGCTGCATGGGCCCCTGCTCAGAAGGGATTGAGAGCGACTGAGACCCCTGTGCACTGAATGAGACCGCCGCACTGTCCTTGGACAGGAAGGAGTGATCTCTCTTCTCTCTCTAAGACGCCTGTCAATACGAACGGCCCGAGACATGGCAGAGTCCAAGGAGGTAGGTCTCTCATGAAAGGAAAATGCATCTTTCAATCCCTCTGAAAGACCATGGCAAAATTGACTTCGGAGTGCAGCATCATTCCAACCAGTATCAGCTGCCCATCTCCGAAATTCTGAGCAGTATATCTCTGCGGATTGTTTACCCTGACATAAAAGACGTAGTCTAGACTCAGCCAGAGCAATACGATCCGGATCATCATATATCTGACCCAGGGCTAAAAAAAATTCATCCACTGAACGGAGGGGCCGTGCCCCCACCGGCAGCGAAAAGTCCCAAGACTGAGCGTTATCCCTGAGCAGCGAGATGATGATCCCCACCCTCCGCTCCTCATCACCAGAGGAATGGGGAAGTAGGCGAAAATGGAGTTTGCAAGCCTCTCTAAAACAAACAAAATTCTCACTACCCCCGGAGAACGTATCCGGAAGCGAGATTTTAGGCTCAGAACAAACTCCATGAACGCAAGCAGAAACGGTCACCTCAAACTGAAAGACAGTTTTCCGGAGATCTTCTACCTCCAGTGAAAGACCCTGCATGCGGTCAATCAAGGTTGAAACCGGATTCATGCTTAAGACGGTTTTGGCGGTTTATAATGTCACGGAAGGTATACATAAAACTAGAAGACACAAAATGAAGATCCGACTGACTGGATCCAAAACTAAGGAACCAAAGGGATAGCCCTGCAACAGACCTGGCTCTCTCCCTAACTGCTCAGCCTATGCAAAAATCTCAATGGTAGATGATCGCATATCCTCGTACCTCGACTGTATAACACCTGAACACCCTATAATAGTGAGAGGACACGACCACCGGCTCCCTACACTTGATACGTAGGGAGTCAGGGTCACCTGGGATCTAGCAAACAGGAAAATACAAATAAATGAACAAAACTTATCTGTAGAAGACTCAGTAGTAGCATCCAGCATGCATACACTCCAGGAAGTTGTATAAACCGCAAAGTGATGCAGTATGGGAAGGGATTTAAAGGGATGCAATCAGTGCACCTACATGACAGCTGAGAGAGGCTAACGAGATGAGAAAACAAAAGCAAAACAAAAGGAACCTCAAGGAGGAGGTTCTGAAAAATGTCAGAGCTTCTCAGATGTCTGGTGGTGACAGCACCCCTCCTTCTACGAGTGAACTCCGGACACTCAGAGCCCACCTTCTCAGGATGGGACCTATGGAAAGCCCTGATGAGACGAGTGGCCTTAATGTCCGTCACTGGGACCCACATCCTCTCCTCAGGACCATAACCCTCCCAATGAACGAGGTACTGGAGAGAACCGCGGACAACACGAGAATCCACAATCCTAGAGACCTGAAATTCAAGATTACCATCAACCACAATCGGAGGAGGAGGCAAAGACGAGGGTACAATGGGTTGGACATAAGGTTTTAATAAGGACTTATGAAAAACATTATGGATCTTCCAAGTCTGAGGAAGATCAAGACGATAGGCAACAGGATTGATGACGGACAAGATTTTGTAAGGCCCAATAAACTTAGGACCCAACTTCCAGGAGGGAACCTTCAATTTGATATTCTTAGTAGACAACCACACCAGATCACCAACATTCAGGTCCAGACCAGGCACACGTCTCTTATCCGCCACACACTTATATCTCACACTCATGCTCTTTAGATTATCCTAAATCTTTTGCCAAATAGATGACAAAGACGAGGAGAATCTGTCCTCAACAGGTAAACCAGAAGACCCCTCTCCAGAGAATGTCCCAAACTGCGGATGAAACCCATATGCACCAAAAAATGGTGACTTATCAGAGGACTCCTGGCGACGGTTATTTAAAGCAAACTCAGCAAGGGACAAAAAAGAACACCAATCCTCCTGATTCTCCGCCACAAAACAGCGCAGATATGTCTCCAGATTCTGATTGACGCGCTCTGACTGGCCATTCGACTGCGGGTGGAAAGCAGAAGAGAATGACAACTGAACCCCCAAGCGAGAACAGAAAGCCTTCCAGAATCTGGAAACAAACTGTGTGCCCCTATCAGAGACTGTCTGAAGGAATACCATGCAATTTGACAATGTGATCAATAAATGCCTGCGCCAGCGTCTTAGCATTGGGCAAGCCAGGAAAAGGAATGAAATGCACCATTTTGCTAAAACGGTCCACCACCACCAGAATCACAGTCTTCCCCGAGGAACGAGGCAGGTCCGTAATGAAGTCCATGGACAGATGTGTCCAAGGACGGGAAGGGATGGGTAACGGAAGGAGAGGACCTGATGGCCGTGAATGAGGGACCTTGGCACGGGCGCAGGTCTCGCAGGCTGCCACAAAACCCTCAACCGACTTACGAAGCACCGGCCATCAGAATCTCCGAGCGATGAGATCCACTGTGGCTCTTGCCCCCGGGTGCCCAGCAAGGACAGTATCGTGGTGCTCCTTAAAAATCTTGTGTCTTAAAGAGAGAGGCACAAACAACCTCCCAGGAGGACAAAGATCAGGAGCCTCTGACTGGGCTACCTGAACCTCTGCCTCCAATTCAGGATAAAGAGCAGAGACCACCACACCTTCAGCCAAAATGGGACCTGGGTCTTCAAAATTCCCACCTCCCGGAAAACAACGTGACAGGGAAACCGCCTTCACATTCTTAACCCCAGGGCGGAACGTGACAACAAAATTAAACCTTGAAAAGAACAAAGACCATCTGGCCTGTCTCGGGTTCAGACGCTTGGCTCACTCCAAGTAGGCCAGATTCTTATGGTCAGTAAACACGGTAATAGGGTGTCTGGCTCCCTCTAGCCAATGGCGCCATTCCTTAAAAGCTAACTTGATGGCCAAAAACTCCCTATCTCCCACATCGTAATTTCTCTCTGCGGGGGGGGGGGGGGGGAGTTTCTTCGAGAAAAAGGCACACGGTCGCCATTTGGCAAGAGATGGACCCTGAGACAAGACCGCATCCACACCCACCTCAGAAGCATCAACCTCAACTATGAAGGGTAGAGAAATATCAGGTTGTACCAAGATGGCAGCGGAAGCAAAACTCTCCTTGATATTAGAAAAGGCCTTACGCACCTCTACCGACCAGGAGGAAAAATCTACCCCCTTTCTAGTCATATCAGTGAGTGGTTTAACAACAGAGGTATAATTCAAAATAAACTTCCTGTAATAATTGGCAAAACCCAAAAAACGCATCAGCGCCTTCTGATTCTCAGGAAGCTCCCACTCAAGCACAGCGCGGACCTTCTCGGGGTCCATGCGAAAACCAGAAGCGGAGAGAAGAAACCCCAGAAATTGAATTTCTGGAACCGCAAACACACATTTTTCCAGTTTAGCGTACAATTTATTCTCCCGCAGGATGAGCAAGACCTGTTGTAAGTGTTCCTTATGAGTTTTGAAATCAGGAGAAAAAATCATAATGTCATCTAGATACACTAATACAAATTTCCCCATTAAATGATAAAAAATGCTGTTCACAAAATGCTGAAAGACGGCTGGAGCATTCATCAAACCAAAAGGCATAACCAAATTCTCAAAATGGCCCTCAGGGGTATTGAAAGCTGTCTTCCATTCGTCTCCTTCTCTGACCCTGACCAGTTTGTATGCCCCTCTTAGATCCAACTTGGAAAAAACTTTAGCCCCAACAATCTGGTTAAACAGGTCCGGGATCAGAGGAAGCGGATAAGGGTCACGAATAGTGATACTGTTTAGCTCCCTGAAATCCAGACATGGTCTTAAAGAGCCATCTTTTTTCTTAAGAAAGAAAAGAACAGCGGCAACAGGTGACTTCGAGGGTCGTATGTGTCCCTTTCTCAGACTTTCAGAGATATAAGCACGCATAGCGACCCTTTCAGGTTGGGAGAGATTATATAAACGAGATTTAGGCAGCTTGGTGCCTGGGGTGAGATTAATAGGGCAATCGTACTCCCTGTGAGGGGGCAAGTCCTGAACTCCACTCTCAGAGAAGACATCCGAAAATTCAGAGAGAAAAGATGTTACAGTCTTAGTAGCAACCTCAGAAACAGATGTCATGAGGCAATTCTCTCTGCAAAAGTCACTCCAACCATTTATTTGCCTCACTTGCCAATCAATGGTGGGGTTATGTTTAGTGAGCCAGGGTAGCCCCAACCCTAGAGGAGTAGGCAACCCGCTTAGGACGAAACATGACACATCCTCAACATGAGTATCACTCACAATCAAACGGATATTGTGAACTATGCCCTTTAACGATTTCTGAGAAAGTGGAACGGAATCAATAGCAAAAACAGGTATATCCTTTCCCAAAGTGCCTACCTGGAAACCATGAGTTATAGCAAATTGATTATTAATGAGATTGACAGCTGCTCCACTATCTACAAAAATCTCACAAAAAATGTTCTTGCTCTCTAGCGCCATCCTGGCAGGTAGGACAAAACGGGAACTACAAGCAAACGGAAAACCTTCAATTTCCGCATCAACCTTGCTAATAGTAACAGATGAAACATTTTTAGAGGATTTTTTTCTTTTTGTTTCTTTATTGCTCTCAAAAAACTGCCTGAATCTCCTAGAGGGACAAACATTTGCCAAATGATTTATACCTCCACAACAGAAACAAACCCTCCTATGAGAGCTGAATCCTCTATTGTCAGAGGCAAGCAAACCCAGCTGCATGGGCCCCTGCTCAGAAGGGATTGAAAGCGACTGAGACCCCTGTGCACTGAATGAGACCGCCGCACTGTCCTTGGACAGGAAGGAGTGATCTCTCTTCTCTCTCTAAGACGCCTGTCAATACGAACGGCCCGAGACATGGCAGAGTCCAAGGAGGTAGGTCTCTCATGAAAGGCAAATGCATCTTTCAATCCCTCTGAAAGACCATGGCAAAATTGACTTCGGAGTGCAGCATCATTCCAACCAGTATTAGCTGCCCATCTCCGAAATTCTGAGCAGTATATCTCTGCGGATTGTTTACCCTGACATAAAAGACGTAGTCTAGACTCAGCCAGAGCAATACGATCCGGATCATCATATATCTGACCCAGGGCTAAAAAAAATTCATCCACTGAACGGAGGGGCCGTGCCCCCACCGGCAGCGAAAAGGCCCAAGACTGAGCGTTATCCCTGAGCAGAGAGATGATGATCCCCACCCTCCGCTCCTCATCACCTCATCACCAGAGGAATGGGGAAGTAGGCGAAAATGGAGCTTGCAAGCCTCTCTAAAACGAACAAAATTCTCACTACCCCCGGAGAACGTATCCGGAAGCGAGATTTTAGGCTCAGAACAAACTCCATGAACGCAAGCAGAAACGGTCACCTCAAACTGAGAGACAGTTTTCCGGAGATCTTCTACCTCCAGTGAAAGACCCTGCATGCGGTCAATAAAGGTTGAAACCGGATTCATGCTTTAGACGGTTTTGGCGGTTTATAATGTCACGGAAGGTATACATAAAACTAGAAGACACAAAATGAAGATCCGACTGACTGGATCCAAAACTAAGGAACCAAAGGGATAGCCCTGCAACAGACCTGGCTCTCTCCCTGGCTGCTCAGCCTATGCAAAAATCTCAATGGTAGATGATCGCATATCCTCGTACCTCGACTGTATAACACCTGAACACCCTATAATAGTGAGAGGACACGACCACCGGCTCCCTACACTTGATACGGAGGGAGTCAGGGTCACCTGGGATCCAGCAAACAGGAAAATACAAATGAATGAACAAAACTTATCTGTAGAAGACTCAGTAGTAGCATCCAGCATGCATACACTCCAGGAAGTTGTATAAACTGCAAAGTGATGCAGTATGGGAAGGGATTTAAAGGGATGCAATCAGTGCACCTACATGACAGCTGAGAGAGGCTAACGAGATGAGAAAACAAAAGCAAAACAAAAGGAACCTCAAGGAGGAGGTTCTGAAAAATGTCTGTCAGAGCTTCTCAGATGTCTGGTGGTGACAGTACAGTGGAAAATGGCTGAATCCAAGATGACTGAGGCTATTTATAGGGCTGTGACATTACAGTGCTGGCTGGCTGCTGATTGGCTGCATGAATTGACTTGTGGGTGATTCCTCATTCCCAAAGTTCTTTGCTCTTTGTCCTCACATGTGCAGCAGCCATTTTAGGAAAAAAGATTTGTTACTACGAAGCACAAGGAAATTCGACTTCGGTGAGAATTGAATTTTTTCTGAAAATTGGAACGAATTCCATTTCATCAACTTCAGTTCGCTCATGTCTAATACTGACACACTGTAAATCTACAGCTAACATAAGGGATTAAAAAGCATGTGCTTGCACTGCCACAACATGCATTAAAAGAACATTTTTTTTTTCTCCACATCTTTATTGGCACTCCCTCCATTTCTTTATTTTGTTACACTAAGGATTCATTTGGACACAGCTGTTCCAGAGGCACCCACAGGTTTTTTGCTTTATTGCCGGGTGCTGTGCGCTTTTCTTTTTGTTTAATAGAATGGAATAGCTATGAATCTTGGTGCACTGCACAGTGATGTAGACGGCAATAAATTACACCTATGATACTGACGGCACAGTACCTACAGAACGGATTACCTATGAATGTGGGTGCACTAGAACGTAATGCACACTGCGATATGCTCTCCCTGCAGTTTAAGTTCCAAGTAGAGTTGAGCGAACACCTGGATGTTCGGGTTCGAGAAGTTCGGCCGAACATCCCGGAAATGTTCGGGTTCGGGATCCGAACCCGATCCGAACTTCGTCCCGAACCCGAACCCCATTGAAGTCAATGGGGACCCGAACTTTTCGGCACTAAAAAGGCTGTAAAACAGCCCAGGAAAGAGCTAGAGGGCTGCAAAAGGCAGCAACATGTAGGTAAATCCCCTGCAAACAAATGTGGATAGGGAAATGAATTAAAATAAAAATTAAATAAATAAAAATTAACCAAAATCAATTGGAGAGAGGTTCCATAGCAGAGAATCTGGCTTCCCGTCACCCACCACTGGAACAGTCCATTCTCAGATATTTAGGCCCCGGAACCCAGGCAGAGGAGAGAGGTCCCGTAACAGAGAATCTGGCTTCATGTCAGCAGAGAATTAGTCTGCATGTCATAGCAGAGAATGAGGCTTCACGTCAGCCACCACTGCAACAGTCCATTGGCATATATTTAGGCCCAGCACACACACAGGCAGAGGAGAGAGGTCCCGTAACAGAGAATCTGGCTTCATGTCAGCAGAGAATCAGTCTGCATGTCATAGCAGAGAATGAGGCTTCACGTCAGCCACCACTGCAACAGTCCATTGGCATATATTTAGGCCCAGCACCCAGGCAGAGGAGGGAGGTCCCGTAACAGAGAATCTGTCTTCATGTCAGCAGAGAATTAGTCTGCATGTCATAGCAGAGAATGAGGCTTCACGTCAGCCACCACTGCAACAGTCCATTGGCATATATTTAGGCCCAGCACACACACAGGCAGAGGAGAGAGGTCCCGTAACAGAGAATCTGGCTTCATGTCAGCAGAGAATTAGTCTGCATGTCATAGCAGAGAATGAGGCTTCACGTCAGCCACCACTGCAACAGTCCATTGGCATATATTTAGGCCCAGCACACACACAGGCAGAGGAGAGAGGTCCCGTAACAGAGAATCTGGCTTCATGTCAGCAGAGAATCAGTCTGCATGTCATAGCAGAGAATGAGGCTTCACGTCAGCCACCACTGCAACAGTCCATTGTCATAAATTTAGGCCCAGCACTAGTGTTGAGCGGCATGTCCCATATTCGAATTCGCGAAATTTTGTGAATATTCGAAAGAATATTCGTAAAATATTCGCGATTATTCAAATTCGTTATTATTTCGCATATGCGATAATTCGAATTTTCGCATCGCATAATACATATGCTATGCAAAATTCACATGTGCGCTAATGAAATCGCCTTACGAAGATTCGCAACTCAATTCAATCACTAATGTATGAATGCAATGCCCTTTGCCTCTGTTCTGGGACAAGTGTAGATATTCGCATGTGCGCTAATAAAATCGCCTTACGAAGATTCGCACCTCAATCACTTTCTAGGGAATGTGAGACTTTTGGGAATCAATCGAGATACAGTGGGGGGTGATGACAGTAGTTGACAGAGTACAGATCAATGTAATCTGTAAGGTGGAAAGTAAAATAAAAATACGAATATTCGTAAATCGAATTTTACGAAGTTCTACGTATTCGCGAATATGGTGCTATACTATATGAATGCACAGGCCTTTGCCTCTCTGTTCTGGGGACAAGTGTAGATATTTGCATTTGCGTTAATAAAATCGCCTTACGAAGATTCGCAGCTCAATTCAATCACTAATGTATGAATGCAAAGCCCTTTGCCTCTGTTCTGGGACAAGTGTAGATATTCGCATGTGCGCTAATAAAATCGCCTTACGAAGATTCGCAACTCAATTCACTAATGTATGAATGCAAAGCCCTTTGCCTCTGTTCTGGGACGTGCCGATATTCGCATGTGCGCTAATAAAATCGCCTTACGAAGATCCGCGCCTCAATCACTTTCTAGGCAATGTGAGTAAGATCTGAGCTGTTGGACCTTTGGGAAACAATCAATTATATGTGTACTGTAATTTTGTGGGGGGGGGGGAAAAACAAAAAACGAATATTCGTTTTTACGAATATATAGCACTATATTCGAAATATTCGCGAAATCGCGAAGTTGCGATATTCGCGAAAAAAATTTGCTTTTCGAATATTCGCGCTCAACACTACCCAGCACCCAGGCAGAGGAGAGAGGTCCCGTAACAGACAATCTGGCTTCATGTCAGCAGAGAATCAGTCTGCATGTCATAGCAGAGAATCAGGCTTCACGTCAGCCACCACTACAACAGTCCATTGGCATATATTTAGGCCCAGCACCCAGGCAGAGGAGAGAGGTCCCGTAACAGACAATCTGGCTTCATGTCAGCAGAGAATCAGTCTTCATATCATAGCAGAGAATCAGGCTTCACGTCACCCACCACTGTAAGAGTCCATTTTCATAAATTTAGGCCCAGCACACAGGCAGAGGAGAGAGGTCCCGTAACAGAGGATCTGGCTTCATGTCAGCAGAGAATCAGTCTGCATGTCATAGCAGAGAATCAGGCTTCACGTCACCCAACATTGGAACAGTCCATTGGCATATATTTAGGCCCCGGCACCCAGACAGAGGAGCGGTTCATTCAACTTTGGGTAGCCTCGCAATATAATGGTAAAATGAAAATAAAAATAGGATTGAATGAGGAAGTGCCCTGGAGTCCAATAATATATGGTTAAGGGGAGGTAGTTAATGTCTAATCTGGACAAGGGACGGACAGATCCTGTGGGATCCATGCCTGGTTCATTTTTATGAACGTCAGCTTGTCCACATTGGCTGTAGACAGGCGGCTGCGTTTGAGGCCTAGTATTTAGGCGCTGGGTGACCGGTATGGATTTAGTGACAGAATTAGACTTGGAAATACACAGTAGCGGGTGTGTGTGAAGTTATTCTGAATGACCCTATGTGCACCTTGAATATTATATACCCTTTTAGGGATAGATTTCAAATAGCTCTGATATAGCAGGAACCACTAAATTATGAAATTGCTAAATTGGGAATTGTATTTCAACCCAGAACAAGAAATGTGCTTGAACGGACACTAAATAACTCGCCCAGCTACAGCACTAAGGACAGATTTAGCGGGATATAAATTTGAGGCCTAGTATTTAGGCGCTGGGTGACAGGTATGGGTTTAGTGACAGAATTAGACTTGGAAATACACAGTAGCGGGTGTGTGAAGTTATTCTGAATGACCCAATGTGCACCTTGAATATTATATACCCTTTTAGGGATAGATTTCAAATAGCTCTGATATAGCAGAAACCACTAAATTATGAAATTGCTAAATTGGGAATTGTATTTCAACCCAGAACAAGAAATGTGCTTGAACGGACACTAAATAACTCGCCCAGCTACAGCACTAAGGACAGATTTAGCGGGATATAAATTTGAGGCCTAGTATTTAGGCGCTGGGTGACCGGTATGGATTTAGTGACAGAATTAGACTGGGATATGGCCAAAAAATAAACAGACTATTGCTGGTTAAATGCACTTGGTGTGACAGCTTCACCCTGATGTAGGCTTTAGCCAAAAAACAACCACACCATTGAGGGTTAAATGCACTTGGTGACAGGCGCAGCTTGCCCCTGATTTAGTATATGGCCAAAAAATGAACAGACTATTGCTGGTTAAATGCACTTGGTGTGACAGCTTCACCCTGATGTAGGCTTTAGCCAAAAAACAACCACACCATTGAGGGTTAAATGCACTTGGTGACGGGCGCAGCTTGCCCCTGATTTTGTATATGGCCAAAAAATGAACAGACTATTGCTGGTTAAATGCACTTGGTGTGACAGCTTCACCCTGATGTAGGCTTTAGCCAAAAAACAACCACACCATTGAGGGTTAAATGCACTTGGTCGCAGCTTGTGCTGGCGCACCACAAGACACAAAATGGCCGCCGATCACCCCAGAAAAATGTGACTGACAAACGGTCTGGGCAGCCTAAAAACAGTGAGCAATTGAGGATCAGCAGCTCAATGATCCACAGCTGCAGATCGATCAGTTAATCAAGTCCTTTGGAGGAGTTAATCTGCCTAATCTCGCCCTACTGTCGCAGCCGCAACCTCTCCCTACGCTAATCAGAGCAGAGTGACGGGCGGCGCTATGTGACTCCAGCTTAAATAGAGGCTGGGTCACATGGTGCTCTGGCCAATCACAGCCATGCCAATAGTAGGCATGGCTGTGATGGCCTCTTGGGGCAAGTAGTATGACGCTTGTTGATTGGCTGCTTTGCAGCCTTTCAAAAAGCGCCAAGAAAGCGTCACAAAAGCGCCAAGAAAGCGACGAACACCGAACCCGAACCCGGACTTTTACGAAAATGTCCGGGTTCGGGTCCGTGTCACGGACACCCCAAAATTCGGTACGAACCCGAACTATACAGTTCGAGTTCGCTCATCCCTAGTTCCAAGCCTTCAACTGAAATTGGGCCACCAATTGAGATGACTATGAATAGGCAGAGTGGCCTGGGTATACCTGATTTATTGTTAATCATGACAAATTGATTCATAACAAATCAAATTTCTTGTCAAAGTTCGGTGATTCAGCAAAATCCAAATTTTCTAAACTTCGCTTATCTCTATATATATTTTCAGTATCTCAAAATGTTTTTAAATGTCATCCAGGCAAATTTTTAGGTCTCAAAGTACAAAGATGTAAATGGGCACCTAAACTGCCCAGAGAAGGAGATTAGATTCAAAACGTACGGGAGAGAAAGATCCATTGGATTCTCAGATTAGATACCCGGGTTACTCTTGCAATCAAACTTCTCTTATTTTTATAAATACTATGTGGCCTATGTTTTGTCATATTTATATTGTTGTATTTATGTTATATTTAGATTTTTGAGAAGAAGTTATGTAAACAACATTGGTATCCACCAATTAGGCTAGTAAGGGGTTAACACAGGTGTGTAGTAAAATTAGGTCCCGGAGGTGTACCACCATTTTACGATGTAATTGTACTTCTCCAGGTTCTTTCTTTTAAGATTTTATTTTTGCACATTATAAGTTTATGTAATGATGGAGGGCGGCATGCGTTCGTCTGAAAAGCGTAGCGTGTGATTTAGCACAGTATGCACTTTTTAAGAAATAACCAATAAAGAATTGGTTTTATCAACATGCTGTGCTGGATTTTTCTCATATGTGTAAACCTATAGAGATGGACTTGCGGTTCGCCCGGCGGTCGTTTCGCAGCGAACTTTGCTCCTACGCGATTCGGCGAACATGCGAACATATGGCGACATTAGCACGTGCCATATTTTTTGCATAGCGCCGAACTTTGACCCATGACACATCTATCAGGTGGGACAGGACAGCCAATTGAGATGTTTCAGCACATGGACATACCCCATACCCTATAAATAAACCCGGTCTGGCCGACATTTTATATTCAGTCTTTGCCAGTGTAGGGAGAGGTTGCTGTGTGGAGCAGGGACAGGCGGTTAGGGACACCAAACGCTGGCTAATAGGGCCACAAAAGTCCTTGTAAGCACTAGTATAGGTGTGCTATCGATAGGTTTGACTTACTGAGGGGTGTAATACACTTATGATATACTTTCTAAAACATAAAGTATATTATAGTGCATTTGTATTGTGCAGCAGTTGTGTACGGTTCTGCTGCGATACTGCAGCTATGCAGAGGGACAAACACTATTGGAAAAACTAATTGCAACTGGTGTAACATACCAGTTGCCCCCAAATAAACTGATTAAGGAGTTTGATATACCTGCTTCCAGCAAATACTTATTAAGGGGTTCTATATACCTGCTTCCACAAATACTGCTCTTTTATAGTGACTTTGTCACAGTGTCATTTTGAAAATGACAGGCAGAGGAAGAGGCAGGCCATTCCGCAGGGGTGGTAAGGGTCGGGCAGGTGCACCAGGCCGGAGCCTAAGTGGGAAGTTGGAGAAGGAGCGTGTGATCAAAGGATTTACCAGAGTTGGTTGAGTGGCTCACTCAGCCTTCCGCTTCTGCACCCTCCTCAAAGGAATTATTTTCCCATCCATTCCCAGACCTTACCAATGCGCAGCCATTCTTGGCATCGGATAAGGAAGAGGAGGTAGCAACGGCCACCACCCTCCTTGGTCGGACGACAGTAGCCAGATCAGCCCAAGGAGGGTGGTGCCCGCTGTTGCTGCCTACTCCGAGATCTCTAATGTCAGTGGTGGTGAAAGTGACGATAATGACCTGTCAATGGACATCACGTGGGTGGCCACAAGAGAGGAAGAGGAGGGGAGTTCAGAGGGAGAGACGGAGCAGCAGATAGGGAGGAGAAGGAGGAGAAGCAGGCAGAACTCGCAGTGCACAGGAGGACAAAAGCAGACTGCAAATGTATCTGGAGCGAGCCATCCACCATGCACGGTCACATCTGGCGCTCCCAGGTTGCATGAAATTGCGGACATGTTACCAGCATTTCCAGGCCTTACTTCGAGAGATGCTGCATTCTGCTGTTGAGGGCGCTGGCATAGGAATTTCCACAGTTGCGAAAACCAATCCTACAGCGCGTGCTAGAAGAGGGTAGTTTGAAGATGTGTTGGTCACTTCGGATATAAGATCATTATTGCAGCCAACCCATCGACAGCCACCCTCTGGATCCAGCTTCGGGGAAGGCCTAGACTGACAGGTGTCCGACTACATTGGGTTAACGACTAATGTGGACGCTGTGAGAAGCGAGGAACCCCATGACAACTGGATGTGCAGGCTTGACCTGTGGCCAGAGCTGGCACAATTTGCCATGGAACTCTTGCCCCACGTCAAGTGTCCTATCCGAAAAGACGTTCAGCACAGCAGGGGGGATCATGACCAATAAGTGCACTCGTCTAGCTCACGACAGTGTGGACTACCTTACATTTGTAAAAATGAATGAGGCATGGCTCTCAGAGGAATTCAACACCTGTGATGCCCGAGTTTAATTGAATTTGAGGAACCAGCAGTTATAGCATCTAGCAGTGAGCACAATCCAGGAAGTTGTATAAACCGCAAAGTGATGCAGTATGGGAGGGAATATAAAGGGATGCAATCAGTGCAACTAGATGACAGCTGAGAGAGAGAAACGAGATGACAAAACGAAACCAAAACTAAAGAACCTCAAGCAAGAGGTACTGAAGAACGTCTGTCAAAGCTTCTCAGAGATCTGGCGGTGACAGTACCCCTCCTTCTACGAGTGGACTCTGGACACTCAGAGCCCACCTTCTCAGGATGGGATCTATGGAAACCCCTGATGAGACGAGTGGCCTTAATGTGTGCCACTGGGACCCACATCCTCTCCTCAGGACCATAACCCTCCCAATGAACGAGGTACTGGAGAGAACCGTGGATAATGCGAGAATCCACAATCCTAGAGACCTGAAATTCAAGATTACCATCAACCACAATCGGAGGAGGAGGCAAAGAAGTGGGTACAATGGGTTGGACATAAGGTTTTAACAGGGACTTGTGAAAAACATTATGAATCTTCCAAGTTTGAGGAAGATCAAGACGAAAGGCTACAGGATTAATGACGGACAGAATCTTGTAAGGCCAAATAAACTTAGGACCCAACTTCCAGGAGGGAACCTTCAATTTGATATTCTTAGTAGACAACCACACCAGATCATTCACATTCAGGTCCGGACCAGGCACACGTCTCTTATCCGCCACACGCTTATATCTCTCACTCATCCTCTTCAGAAAACCCTGAATCTTTTGCCAAATAAATGACAAAGACGAGGAAAATCTCTCCTCATCAGGTAAACCAGAAGACCCCTCTCCAGAGAATGTCCCAAACTGCGGATGAAACCCATATGCACCAAAAAATGGTGACTTATCCGAAGACTTCTGGCGATGGTTATTTAAAGCAAACTCAGCAAGGGACAAAAAAGAACACCAATCCTCCTGATTCTCAGTCACAAAACAGCGCAGATATGTCTCCAGATTCTGACTGACGCGCTCTGTCTGACCATTCGACTGCGGGTGAAAAGCAGAAGAGAATGACAACCGAACCGCCAAGCGAGAACAGAAGGCCTTCTAGAATCTGGAAACAAACTGTGTGCCCCTATCCGAGACTATGTCTGAAGGAATGCCATGCAGTTTGACAATGTGATCAACAAATGCCTGCGCCAGCGTTTTAGCATTGGGTAACCCAGGAAAAGGAATGAAATGAAATGCTACCTATCCCTTCCCATACCTGTACCTAAAGTACCAATGAGTGTCCTTAGAGGATATGAACATCCAGCAGAAGCAGAACGGAGCACCACATCAGTGAGTAAATTATATGCACGAAACATCACACATACTTCTCCTCATGGCGGAACTTAAGGTTGCTACCTATAATGTTAGAGGCTTCAAGTCCCCCGTGAAAAGAAGCCAAATCATTAACCAATTACATAGAGAAAATGTTAATATAGTATTTTTACAAGAAACACATTATAAACATAACAAAACTCCGGACTTATCCAAGACTAAATTCAATCTTTGGTTCCATAACACTTCCCCATCCTCCAACAAATCCGGAACTAGTATAGGAATACACAGAAATACCGATTTCTTACACAAATCTACCAAATCAGATGATGAAGGGAGATATATAATGATCAAAGGAGAAATCAATTCCAAGCTGTTCACTTTGGTTAATATATATGCCCCTAATGCGGCTCAAACGAAATGGCTAGATAAATTCTGGCCCGAATTTGAAGCTTTCCGAGAAGGGATAGTCATAGTAGCCGGAGATTTTAACATAACAATAAACCCCTACTTCGACTCCTCAACAGGCAAATCACCTCTTCCAGGCAGATCCCTAAGACTCATAAAAAGATCCCTACACAAAAGTCTCTTGATTGATGTCTGGAGAGCTCTTAATCCAAAAGTAAAAGATTACACACATTATTCTGCGCCGCACAACTCATATCAAAGGCTCGATTATATTTTCGTACCTACTAACATTCTACAGTTCTGCATTGAAACCAAGATAGGCTCTATTATTCATTCGGACCACGCACCAGTCTTCCTCACCTTTAAAACACCTAACTCCATGCCAATTTTTTTTAGCTGGCGCCTAAATGAAACCCTGCTTAGTTCCTCAGATATACAGGAAGCCATAAGCAAGAAATTAATTGATTACTTCAAAGACAATACCCAGGGAGAGACACCCCCACAGTACATTTGGGAAGCTCACAAAGCTGTTATCAGAGGAGAGTTCATCTCTCTGGCCTCAAACTTAAACAAAGCTAGGCAGAAAAAGACCAATGAATTGTTCTCCAAAATATCTAAACTTGAATGTTGCCATAAACGCCTCAAGAAAAATGATACTCTGGATAAACTCAATGAAGCCAGAGAAGAGTTGAAAACCCACCTTAATGCACAAACAGCAAAACTATACCTAGCCTTAAAGCAAAAATTCTTCGCACATGGCAATAGATCCTCTAAATTTATGTTATCTGTGCTCCGCCAACAAAAAACGCAAATCTAGGATTTTAGCCATCAAAACAAGTGATCAATTACTACACAAAGACGATCCTACAATTGCCCAAGCCTTCCATGATTTCTACTCTGAACTTTATAATATTAATACAGCAGACTCTGATAAAACTAACCAGGATAAAAGCAGACTTACCTCTGACTTCTTGGACAAGCTTAATCTACCCAGAATCAGTGATGAGCATAAGCTGAGTTTATGTGCACCGATCTCTGAGGTGGAGATCATGGAAGTTCTGAAATCAATTGCCAAAGGGAAATCCCCAGGACCAGACGGACTACCAGCACTATACTACGCAACATTTAAAGATATTTTAGTCCCCCATATGGCCCAGGTATACAATGCAGCTCTAAAAGGCTTACCCTTTACACCTCAAACATTAAGTGCTCATATAACGTTAATTCCTAAACCCCAAAAAGATCACACGCTCTGCTCCAGCTACAGACCCATATCCTTATTAAACCTAGATCTGAAAATATACGCCAGAATTCTAGCGGCCAGAATAAAACCCTTACTCCAGGATTTGATTAATCCTGATCAAACAGGCTTTGTTTTAGGCAGAGAGGGCAGAGATGGCATGTACAAAATCATCAACTCTATCTCCTTAGCTAAAAAGAACAAAACTCCTATTGTACTGCTCGGGACAGATGCTGAGAAAGCCTTTGATAGAGTGGCTTGGCCCTTTATTAACAACAACTTGGAGAAATTTGGTTTTCCCACCTCATTCATTAAGGCTATTTTCTCTATGTATGCATCCCCTTGCGCTTATATAAAGGTAAATGACATTCTGTCCCGGGCGGTACACATAAACAATGGAACAAGACAGGGATGCCCTTTATCCCCTCTACTGTTTATTTTGTCAATGGAACCCTTATTGCAAGCCATTAGACAAAATACTGATATTAAGGGTTTAAGATGTGGCACCATTGAAATAAAACAAGCCGCATATGCAGACGACCTATTATTAGTAATTTCAAATCCAAAACAAGCTTTCCCTCTTATAATTGATATCCTAGACAAATTTGGAGAAATCTCCAACTTTAAAATAAATATCACCAAATCACAAGCGATGGGTATACTTTATTCCCACAAAGCTCTAAGATCTCTAGAGAAAGATTCACCTTTCCAATGGACCCAAAAATCTCTGAAATTCCTAGGGGTTAACATTCCCCCGGACCTTAATAGGTTATTCACCCTAAATTTCACTCCTCTTATTAAAACTATACCAGACATTTTGAACTCTTGGAATCCTACATTTATCTCTTGGCTTGGACGAAAGAATATGTTCAACACCTTGATCCTACCTAAACTAACATACCTCATACGGATTCTCCCAATCAAACTACCAAAACACTTCTTAACCTCCTTCAAGAAAATCAGCTCTAAATACATATGGGGCAACATAAAACCGAGAATTTCACACAATATTCTAAAATTGCCCATAACCAAAGGAGGAATTGGCGCCCCCTCCCTAAACAAATACATTTATGCTGTCCACTTGAGCAGAATTATAGATTGGTTGAGATACCCTACACATAAAATTTGGATTTCGCTAGAAAAAGAACTAACAGGGTATCCTTTAAAAGGGCTAGTGTCTTCAGATCCCCTTAAAACCCCCCTTGTAAATAAGGACAACTTGTTGGTTCATGCCACCCTATCAGTCTGGAAAATGAAACATATTAGAGATATTTGCTCAGAATTCCCTTCTCATTTAAGTAGGCTCAATGATTTTCTCATTACAATTGGTGAAGGCTACACAACTCTTCCAGCACAAATACCAAACAGTAATGTTGCTCCCTCTGATCTACTAGACCCAGATGGAGCTATATTGAACCTCCAAGATATGAGAAATTATTTTAATACACCCAAACTGAGCTACCTCCAGCACAATATTATATTGAAATCTCTAAGATTAGCCTTAACGCAAGACCGCCAAACCAGAGAACCTTCTTGGTTTGAAAATTTGATTTCTCAAACACAGACACCAAGAACACTCATACATTTGATAAGCGGGAATTTACTTCTAGGAGATTCGCCAAATTCCCTGTACTTTTTGAAAGAATGGGAGAAAGACTTAAACACTACTTTCACGAGTGAAGACATTAAAGAAATCTTACTCTCACCCAAACTCTCCTCAAGATGTACTAATATACAAGAAAGCACATACAAGGTGATATCCAGATGGTATCTCACTCCTGTTAAATTAAGTCGAATGTATAGCACTACCTCTGACATGTGCTGGAGATGCCTTAAAGAGAGAGGCACCTTCTTGCACATATGGTGGTCTTGCCCATTTGCAAAATCCTTCTGGAATCAGATTTTTACTCATATAAATTGCATTTTAGGCAAAAGAGACCCTAAGAAGATTACATGCTGTCCCAAAACCGCTCTACTGAACATGATGCCAAATTCAATATCGGTATCTGAGAAAGGTCTGTTAAGACCCCTTATCGCGGCAGCCAGACTTATTATAGTAACAAACTGGAAGTCAAATGGTCCTTTGTCAGAGACAGTCTGGATTCACAAGGTATCATCGATTTCCAGATTGGAAGAATTGTCTCATTGGGAATTGAGATCACATCACAAATATAGGAAAATCTGGTCCCCCTGGTATAACTGGAGATCCTCATCACCTTAACCCATACTTTACTGCTCGGGCTTACTATCCCATAGTTATAGATATTGACTTTTTATACAGATGATTATCTTGAATGATACAACTCCAGCACATTTCCTCCACTTCATTTTATATCACTCACATAACTTGCTATATAACTCCTGAATTAGGTACCTCAACCCCCCCCCCTCCTTTCCTCCTCTCCCCCCCCCCCACCTGTTTTGTTTTGTTTAGTTTTGTTTCTTTGTCCTCTTTAATCTTTAATCGTTATAGGTTATGATATACTATTCTTTGATTGTAGCCACCATCATTTGTGTGGTAGGTAGCAGGGCATCCCGAATACCCTCGCCGACATCCTCACCTAACAGTCTAATATCACCCTGTGCTATGGTTACCCTTAGTAATCAGAAACAAAGGAGGTCGGTGGAGATATCGGAGCATGAAGTCTTTTATAACCCTCTTGCCTTACTTCCTCTGCTACAATATCATAAGCCATAGGACTGATAATCCAGTTCTTCTAATTTTGGAGGGTGTTAAAGTCCCTTGTTACTTATGCTTCAACTTTCAGGTTATGATTTATACCTGTCTACACACTACTATGCTAACATGTTACTATTACTGCCTTTATGTATTTTGAATATGGCGATTGTAAACCTAATCTGCAAACTGTTTGTACCCCTTCCTTTCTATCTTGAAATCAATAAAAAGATATTGAAAAAGAAAAGAAAAGGAATGAAATGCGCCATTTTGCTAAAACGGTCTACTACTACCAAAATCACAGTCTTCCCCGAGGAACGAGGCAGGTCCGTAATGAAGTCCATGGACAGATGCGTCCAAGGATGGGAAGGAATGGGTAACGGGAGGAGAGGACCAGATGGCCGTGAATGAGGGACCTTGGCACGAGCACAGGTCTCCCAGGCTGCCACAAAACCCTCAACCATCTTACAAAGAGCCGACCACCATAATCTCCTAGAGGGGCAAACATTTGCCAAATGATTTATACCTCCACAACAGAAACAAACCCTCCTCGGAGAGCTGAATCTTCTATTATTTGAGGCAAGCAAACCCAGCTGCATGGGCTTCTCTACAGAGGGGATTGAGAGAGACTGAGACTCCTGAGCACTGAATGAGACAGCCCCACTGTCCTTAGCCTGAATATGACAGGAAGGAGTGATCTCTCCTCTCTTTCTAAAATGCCTGTCAATACGAACAGCCCGAGACATGGCAGACTCCAAGGAGGCAGGTCTCTCATGAAAGGCAAATGCATCTTTCAATCCCTCCGAAAGACCATGGGAAAATTGACTTCGGAGTGCAGCATCATTCCAACCAGAATCAGCTGCCCATCTCCGAAATTCTGAACAGTATATCTCTGCGGACTGTTTACCCTGGCATAAAAGACGCAGTCTAGATTCAGCCAGAGCAATACGGTCCGGATCATGTATCTGACCCAGGGCTACAAAAAATTCATCCACGTATCGGAGGGGCCGTGCCCCCACCGGTAGTGTAAAGGCCCAAGACTGAGCGTTATCCCTGAGCAGCGAGATGATGATCCCCACCCTCTGCTCCTCATCACCAGAGGAGTGGGGAAGTAGATGAAAATGGAGTTTGCAAGCCTCTCTAAAACACACAAAATTCTCACTACCCCAGGAGAACGTATCCGGAAGCGAGATCTTAGGCTCAGTACAAACTCCATGAACGCAAGCAGAACCGGTCATCTGAAACTGAGAGACAGTTTTACGGAGATCTGCTACCTCCAGTAAAAGACCCTGCAAGTGGAGGAGGGGGCGTTTTTTCAAACAGAGGATGGGGCGGCTACCAGCAAGTCCGCCCAACTTGCTGGTAGTGAAGAAATTTACATATAATAATCCTGAGGTAAGAGGGGCATATATGGAATCTGCTTACATTAACAAATATAATAAAACTGAAAATTGGGGGTTGGGGGGTGACAGAAGCCCTTTAAAGGCCTTACAAAGTTTCCTAAGGTTTGCTAATTACTACCGTAAATTCATAAATAATTTTTTGGTAATTGCTAGACCGTTGACCGACCTCACTAAAAGAGGGGCGGATTTGGAAGATTGGTCTACTGAGGCCTTAACTTCATTTGAAACCCTAAAGAAGGCATTCAGTAGCACTCCCATTCTGATCCAGCCAGATCAGGAGAGACCTTTTATTGTGGAGGTGGATGTGTCCGAGGACGGGGCAGGTATGGTCCTCTCACAAGGTCCCTCTAGCCTTACTAACCTGAGGCCTTGCGCTTTCTTTTCCAGAAAATTTTCCCCCACCGAGAGAAACTATGACATAGGGAATTGTGAATTGCTGGCCATAAAATGGGCGTTTGAGGAGTGGAGGCATTTTCTTGAAGGCGCAAAACATTGTGTCACTGTTGTCACTGATCATAAGAACCTAATGTTTCTCAAGTCTGCTAAGAGGTTAAATCCCCATCAAGCCAGATGGGCATTTTTACACGTTTTTACTTTTCCATCAGGCCAGAAAGTCGAAAAGTGAAGGCTGACGCATTGTCTCAGATCTTCTGTGCGTTTCAGCCTACAGATGCACCACCTGAACCCATTCTACCAGCTAATATCTTCGTAGCAGCCTTCCCCAGGATATACCTCTCATTAAGGCTGAACAACATCTGGCCCCGGCGCCCACTCCAACAGGTAAGTTGTTTGTCCCTGTACAGTTTTGTCTCCGACTGTTGGGTGAGTGTCATAATTCTGTTTTGTGTGGACATCCTGGTATTGAGGGCACTAAGGAGCTGGTTTCTAGATCATATTGGTGGCCCACTCTAACTAGGGATGTCAAGTCCTATGTGTCGGCCTGTGAGGTTTGTGCTAGGTCTAAGACCCCAAGGACTCGCCCTGATAGTGACCTGCGACCTCTACCCATTCCTAGTAGACCCTGGTCTCATATCTCGATGGACTTTATCACTGACCTGCCGCCTGCAGAGGGTAAGACTGTGGTTTGGGTAGTGGTCGATAGGTTTAGCAAAATGGCGTCTATATTTGAGAAGCAGATTGTGCGTTTACATGGTATCCCGGAAAATATTGTATCTGACAGGGGTGTGCAGTTTGTGTCCAAGTTTTGGAGGGCTTTCTGTCAGAAATGCCAGATTTCATTGTCTTTTTCGTCCGCCTATCACCCTGAGACTAATGGGCAGACTGAACGCCTCAATCAGTCTGTGGAACATTTTCTCAGGTCATATGTTGCTTATGACCAGCAATTATGGGTTAAATACCTTCCGTTGGCCGAATTTACTCTGAATAACCGTGTTAATTCTTCTGCTGGTGTCTCCCCATTCTTTTGTAATTGTGGTTTCCATCCTCGTTTTCATTCTGGGTCATCTGTCTCCTGGTCTAACCCCGAGGTGGATAAGGTCTCCTCTGAACTGTGCACAGTTTGGAGTTGGGTTCAATCGAACCTATAAAAGGCTCAGAATACTCCGAAAATCAAGGCCAATAGGAGACGTTCTAAGGGGGTGAACTTTGAGGTTGCAGATAAGGTGTGCTTCTCGTTTTATAGGGCCATATAAGATTACGGAGGTAATTACCCCGGTATCGTTTAGGTTGGAACTGCCCGAGTCGTTCCACATTCTTGATGTGTTTCACAAATCTCTATTTAAAAAGTATATTGAAACTGTTGTACCATTGCAAGCTGTGCCTCCGCTGGTTCTTGTTAATGATTCTGTGGAGTATGTGTTGTCTAAGATTGTGGATGTCAGGAGAGTGCGTAATTCTTTACAGTACCTGGTGCACTGGAAGGGCTATGGACCCGAGGAAAAGTTTTTAGTACCAGCTAGGGAGGTTCATGCCCCTAGACTGGTTAGAGAATTTCATGAAGAACATCCTGAGAAGCTGTTGCCTGAAGTCTTGAGTCCGGTGGCCCCGCATAAGGGGAGGGGTACTGTCACAGGGCGCCGACGATGCGTTCACTCTCCACAGCGCCGACGGCAGGGGCGGGACGGACCCTGCAAAGCACGTCTCCTCAGCGTAGCCGATGTCCTCGGTTCCCCCAGCAACCAGAGTAAGTCTGAGCACCGAGCTGGGCACTCAGTGCTCAGCTGTATGCAGCAGGGTGAGTCATGTGACGCTGGCAACGTCACATGACCCCTGCTAGTCAGTATTTAACAGGCAGCCTGCTGGCCACAGGTTGCCTGTTATTTAGGTTCCACCTGCAATTGTGTCTGACCTGGCATACTTACCTCCTGCTGATATCCGACGATCCTCTGCTGCTCCTTGTGTACTTTTGCTGCTCTCCTGGTATTCTGACCCCGGCTTCCTCCTGACGATCCTCTGCTGACTCCTTTGGTACTTTGCGACTCTCCTGGTATTTCTGACCCCGGCTTCTCCTGACTATCATCTTCTTGCTCCATTTGTACTTCGTTGCTCTCCTGGTATTTGACTCGGTCCGTTCACGTTCTGTTGTTTGTCTGGTCTGTCCTCCCTGCAAGTTAGGGACTGCCATCCAGTTGTCCCCTGTCATTAGGACTTGTGAGGCAAGTAGGCAGGACCAGGGGGGAGGGTAGAGCGCAGTGGTCACTTCCTTCCCCCCTGTGTATGTGTGTGTGTATACGTGACCGTTACAGTATGGTGAATGAATAATTTTTGGGGCCTGTAGTCCAGTGACTTGCAGTAAAATTGATATACCTCCGGCCACATAATCACTTGATCTTTTATGTACGGTGAAAGCATAATTTTTGAGGCCTGTAATCTAATATGGTGACCGCCTAATGTACCCCCAACCACATTATCACTTGTTCTTTTCTGTACGGTGAATGAATAATTTTTGGGGCCTGTAGTCCACTGGCCTGCAGTAAAATTGATATCCATTGACAGTCTAATATACCTTTAGCCACATAATCACTTGATGTTTTCTGTCTGGTGAATGCCTAATGTTTGGAGCCTCGGAGGAATTCAACACCTGTGACGACCACGTGTTATTGAATTTCAACTATTATCATTTTTCAACAGGGGGAATTTCGTTGGCCATGTTTTTAATCCAATTTTATATTTTTAGTTATTTTAAACATATGTATTTGACATGTATTAGTACTGGCCTGCAGTAAAATTGATATCAATTGACAGTCTAATATACCTGCGGCCACATAATCACTTGTTCTTTTCTGTACGGTGAATGAATAATTTTTAGGGCCTGTACTCCACTGGCCTGCAGTAAAATTAATATCCAATGACTGTCTAATATACCTCCAGCCACATAATTATGTGTTCCTTTCTGTCCGGTGAATTCCTAATTTTTGTGGCCTGTACTCCACTGACCTGCAGTAAAATTGATATCCAATGACCGTCTAATATACCTACGGTGAATGCCTAATTGTTGGGGCCTTTGAGGAATTCAACCCCTGTGACGACCACGTATTATCTAATTTCACCTATTATCATTTGTTTATTCAAGAGGGGTATTTTGTTAGCCATGTTTTTAATCCAAATTTATATTTTTAGTCCTTTTAAACATATGTATTAGACATGCATTTGTACTGACCTTCAGTAAAATTGACAGTCTAATATACCTCCAGCCACATAATCACTTGATGTTTTATGTCAGGTGATCGCCTAATGTTTGGGGCCTGTACTCCCGTGGCCTAAAATAGAAAATTTCTAGGCTCCAGCAGGGCACATTTTTGAGAGTTTCCCTTTAAGACGCATAAAAATGGCCCTTGATTAAAATACATATTTTTGTGGGAATGTTTGCCTTTGACCCCCCTCTGGTATGTCACTGTCCATGTTGTGGGACTATTTGTGCACTTCTAGTAAGTATTTGGTGGCTGCAAATATGACCTGAAGGTTTTTCAGGTTCGCCTGCCATTAAAGTGAATGGGGCCCGTCGCAAACTTGTGGTTCGCGAACATTTGACCGCGTTCGCAAATCATCCCGGCCAATGTTCGTCCATCACTATAAACCTATATATTAGATATGAGCAAATTATATTTGGAATTCATCCGGCTTGTTTTGCTATTTGTTTTGATTAAATCAAGAAAGATCTGCATGTGAAAAAAGTGCACTTCAACTTTGAATCCAAAAGGATTAAAAAACAACATAGCCATCCAGTCATTGCTTTGCCATTTAAACAGACATGTAGCATAACTAGGAGAACAGCTAAGTCACAGCTACAACTAGCTTTTTTATTTTTAAACCATTCACATGGTCAAAAACATAATATTTTTTTTTTGGGGTGGGGGACCTGACTGCTGTCTGTGATGGATGGTTGAGCCTACAGCTCCATCACACTAAACACTGGAATACCGCCACACAGAGAGCAGTACTTGCTTATAATGGTCAAAACCGGGAGAGAAAAGAGAGATGACATACCCGAAACACCTAAAGCCCATAAAGTCCAGATGGAATTGCAGAAATACTGGAGACAAGCGGGTGCTTGCTCAATGAATAAGTCTTCCAAGATGGCTCCAGGGGCATACAAAGGAGAAGATGGCAACGCGCTTGCTCCTATATCAATGCCATATCTGCAAAAGACATTGTTACAGGCTATGAAACCTGTGTTGTCTGAGCTAGCTGACATTGAGACAGAGGTACAACAGATTGTTCAGCAGATGTAGAGTTTGGAGACCTTGCAAGCTGGAGTGAACACTCTCTCAGGGGTCTTTGCCTCACAGGTGGCCTATCACGCTAATAATATTAGTAGGGCACTAGCTGTTATAGAAGACCAGAAGAACCGTAGCAGGAGGAAGAATATTTTAATTAAATGCCTACCAGAATTCAGGACAGTAGACACATTACCCACCGTGTCAAATCTACCATATGCCTGTAGACCTTGATAAAGCCACCTGGAGTCAATTGGATATGGAACCACTGGAGGTCCTACTCCCTTCATGGCTGCCGTTGCAAGATCAAGAGACTTTGTCATCTTTGCGGAACATGAAGTCCTAGAAGAAAGCCGCCAGTGCCAAGTCTCCTAAAAGGAAGATGTCTTCAGAACATCCTATTTGAGTGATATGCTTGACCTTACTTGGTAGTATTTGGATATTTATGTTGTTTCTTCTAGGTGGTCGGGTATACACCAGTTTGTGTTTTAACCCTTCTGGGCCTAAAGCCTACTACCTCATGGAGATGCAGAGAAGTTGTACTCTATATTTTCTATGGTTTGGGGTTTCTTTACCCACTTGGTCAAGCAAGAATGCTGTACTTGTGATCCCCTGGTTCTCTGACAATTCATGGTGGTGAGTTGTAAAGTCAGTGTAACACCTGTAGCTGGATGTCTGGCTGATAGCCCTGTTTGGTGCACACGCCTTTTATTGGTTTGTGTAGACACTGTTTGCCACCCTAGGCTTGGGGTGTGATGTCCAATTTCACTTTCATTACATAATGGATCATTATGTGCCATTTTTCTAATTAAATTCTGACCTCTTGCCATCATTCCAGTTCATCCAAGCTACCGGGACACACAACGCTGATCACTTCTGACATCTCAGCCTAGCTGACATCTCAGACTATTGCTTGTCCTTCTTGGTGTTGCAATTTCAATGTTGAGGACTAGTGATGGATGAACATCGGCCGGTACGGTTCGTGAACACAATCAAATATTCGCGAACCGCAAGTTTGCGGCGGGCCCCATTCACTTTAATGGCAAGCGAACCTGAAAAACCTTCAGCTCATAATTGCAGCCACCAAATACTTAGTAGAACATGGACAGTGACATACTAGAGGGGGATCAATGACAAAAATTCCAACAAAAAATAGGTATCTTAATCAGGGGACATTTTTATGCGTCTTAAAGGGAAATTCTATGAAATGTGTCTTGTTGAAGCCTAGAATTTTTATATTTTAGGCCACAGGAGTGCGTTATTCCAATGGCGTTTGTCACTCTCTGTAGCTGCAGTAACGCAGCAAAACTGAAAACCAAATGCACTATATAGAAAGTATATTATTGGTATATAACACCCCTGCTTCAATCAGTTTTTTTGGGGAGCAACTGGTTAATCACACCAGTAAAAATTATTTGTTCCAATAGTGTTTGCCCCTCTGTATAGCTGCAGTATCTCAGCAGAACCGCACACAACTGCTGCACAAAACAAATGCACTATAATATACTTTCTATGTTAGAAAGTATATTATAAGTATGTTACACCCCTCTGTGTATCACACCTATCGATAGTACACCTATACCAGTCCTTAAAAGGAATTTGTGGCCCGATTAGCTAGCATTTGGTGTCCCTAACAGTCTGTCCCTGCTCCACACAGCAACCTCTCCCTACACTGGCAAAAGACTGAATGTAAAATGGCGGCAGATCAGGTTTATTTATAAGATAGGGGGTATGTCCATGTGCTGAAACGTCTCAATTGGCTGTCTTGTACCACCTGGTGGATGTGTCATGGGTCAAAGTTCTTCACAATGTAAAAGAATATTGCGGCGGCGGACATCGCCATATGTTCGCCCCTTCGGCGAATCGCGAACGAGCAAAGTTTGCTGCGAAATGATCGCCAGGCGAACCGCAAGGCCATCTCTATTAAGGAGTGTATATTGTTATATGAAATCTTATATTCTTGTATTTATCACATCATATAACCAGTGGACTCTCGGGGCTCAGAACGTCATGTCTGACATTAGGGTACACCATGTGACACTATGAGAAAATCATTTCTGAATCTCAAAGAGAGAAGTTTTCTGTACCTCACATTCATGTAGTCGTTCAGTCCAGGTCTTATGGGAAGTTTTCTCTTGACTTTACTACTAAATAATTGAATATAAAATGTTCTACATGAAACTCTTTTCTCCTGTGTCCTGCAGATCAGCTATGGAGCCACCGAACACTCATTATCCGATAGGTTCCTCTATCCACATGTCTTCAGAACTGTCCAGAATCACCACATCCACAATATGGTCATCACCAAACTGTTGGAGCACTTTGGCTGGACCTGGGTTGGGATTTTAGTGTCGGATGATGATACCGGAGAGAATGAACTGCAAATACTGACAAAGTACATGAGAGAGCACGGGGTCTGTGCCGCCTTCACCATAAAACTTACACAGCAGAATGTCAAGAACAATGAGCGGATTTTACAAGTTTTGAAGAATCCACAAATCAATATCATTATAATGTGTGGGAGCTTATCTCTCAATGGACTTCGATTACTAATTTACCATCCATCTGTATTTATAGACAAAATCCTTATCCTTCCACCATCCTGGGCTTCCAGTTACTTCATTACAGAATGTCAGTACCCAGAACTGAATGGAAGTCTAGCAGTTGAATATTCATTACAAACTTTTCCAGGAGAGGAAGATTTGGTGAGAAAATACAGGAAACTCCCCAATATAGACCATGATGAGTTTATGTGGACATTATTAGATATACTAGCAGGAACTGGAGATAAAGATTCCTTCATTACATATAATTATACTAATATAGAGAATAATGACACTTATACATATACTATGCCAAGTATGAGGAATTACCTCTCGTCAGGGGTCTCTCCACGACTGTATTATGCAGTAGAAGTCCTGGCAAAAGCTCTACATGAAATGTTCTCATTTATAGGAGACCAATATGGAGAAAACTCAATAACCAGAGTCAGACATTACACACGGAGGTTACAGCGCTACATACAATGGATGAAGAATCCACTGGATCCAATGAAACCTTCATATTACTTTAATGAAGAGAGGGAAGCTGTTCACCCATATAAGATAATAAACTGGATAATTATAAATAAGACCACACATAGAGATGTACGTAAGGTGGAAGTAGGAAATTTTACACCATGGGCCGTCAGTGGAGAACAGCTTCACATAAACACCCAGTCAATAACATGGAAACAGACAAAGGAGGTAAGAAGTGTTATACTATGTATGTGATTATGGACTGTCCACCCTCATCATTGTATGGGTAGCAGAATAGTGGGTGCAGCATTTGCAGCGTGCCGCCACCCTGGGGCCGATCGAGTACCGGTGTGCACGAAGGCTGAGTGGTATGTTGTGGCCCTAATAGTTTGTGTCACTGTGCTCCTACCTGGATACTGTCGCTCCCTGGGAATAGGCTCCATAGCAAGAAAAGAGTTGTAGTTGGTGGAGTAAGAGAACAGACTTGGTGAAGTTCATTAGTTTTTCTTGAATAAACTTGCAATAAACTTGTGTCATCCAAACAATACTTGATCCTTCTCTTGGCTCCAGCAATCTAAGGGTAAACTGGCAGGTAGATATGATTACTTTTCTTTCTTCCTCTACTGCTGTGCTAATCTCTGGCTTCAGTCTGGTTACTGGATTTTCTAGCAGTTCTGGTACCGCTGAGTGGGGTGACTTTGGCTGTTGACCCCCTAGGTCGTGGTGCTTTACAAGCTGCTTTTTCTGGAAGAATCCTGCCGCAGGAGGTGGAAACACTCCCCTCAATGCCCAAGCTCTGGTCCCTTTCCAACTCACAACTAACTATATCTTCCTGGAACCCTTTCATTGGTAGGAAGCAGGACTAGCCCACTTCTGCCCAAAAAGGGGGAGAATGTAATGGGCAGTTCCATTCTATATAAAGATACTCTCTGCCAGATACACTGCCACCTGCTGGTGAGCCAGGCACAGTACATGAACATACCAGATTTTGCTGCTGATGGTACAGTTGGTGGTGCAAACCAATACAATGGCGGAAAACAGGCTAGCAACAGGAATGTAGGAGTGGTAGTGTCCCTGTTGTTACAAACATCTCAATAATTTGTCCACCAAACAAATCTGAAGCTTTTGTCATTTGTCATTTGCGTCGGACGCCCAGCACCAATTTACTGTTAATATGGGCAGGGAACACCACAAGAGAGTAAGAAGATTACATGACACTGGGAGTAAGTGGGAGGAGGGTTTGCCCTGATTGGTTCAGAGACTGAAAGCCAACCTCCTCAGCCAATCAGGGGGGCAGAAGGTAGGGAGATGCCCCGTGGCATAACTAGAACTGACTGCTGAGCCCCACAGCAAATTTTTGAACAGGAGAATAGCTTTCATGCCTTTCCAGACATGCAAGCCTCCCATGCCACACGCACTCATGCCACCCCATACCATCAGAGATGCAGGCTTCTGAACTGAGCGTTGATAACAACTTGGGTTGTCCTTGTCCTCTTTGGTCCGGATGATATGGCGTCCCAGATTTCCAAAAAGAACTTCGAATCGTGACTCGTCTGACCACAGAACAGTCTTCCATTTTGCCACACTCCATTTTAAATGATCCCTGGCCCAGTGAAAACGCCTGAGCTTGTGGATCTTGCTTAGAAATGGCTTCTTCTTTGCACTGTAGAGTTTCAGCTGGCAGCGGCGGGTGGCACGGTGGATTGTGTTCACTGACAATGGTTTTTGGAAGTATTCCTGAGCCCATTCTGGGATTTCCTTTACAGTAGCATTCCTGTTTGTGGTGCAGTGTCGTTCAAGGGCCCGGAGATCACGGGCATCCAGTATGGTTTTACGGCCTTGACCCTTACGCACAGAGATTGTTCCAGATTCTCTGAATCTTCGGATGATGTGATGCACAGTTGATGATGATAGATGCAAAGTCTTTGCAATGTTTCGCTGGGTAACACCTTTCTGATATTGCTCCACTATCTTTCTGCGCAACATTGTGGGAATTGGTGATCCTCTACCCATCTTGGCTTCTGAGAGACACTGCCGCTCTGAGAAGCTCTTTTTATACCCAATCATGTTGCCAATTGACCTAATTAGTGTTAATTGGTCTTCCAGCTCTTCGTTATGCTCAAATTTACTTTTTCCAGCCTCTTATTGCTACTTGTCCCAACTTTTTGGGGATTTGTTGACACTGTGAAAATTTGAATCAACGTATTTTTCCTTTAAAATGATACATTTACTCGGATTAAATGTTTGATCTGTCATCTACGTTCTATTACACATAAAATATTGACATTTGCCATCTCCACATCATTGCATTCAGTTTTTATTCACAATTTGTTTAGTCTCCCAACTTTTTGGGAATTCGGTTTGTACCAAAAAGATAGTCACATGGAAAAATGTTGCAAAAAAATTGACGCCAAAAACAAACCAATAGTTCATCAATATAGGAGATGAGTAGTTCATCAATGTATAAATAGATACAGTGCAGACAATTATGGTTTATAGATGTATAGATGAGTCCATGCTGAGAAGAGACATATAAATAGTAAAATGATTAGAATGGATAGAATGTCCACAAAGGGTTAATCATCCGACAGAAAGACTTCCACTTTAGTTCAATGGATTTAAGTCCATCCACAAATATTACCCCTTCATATTCATATAATAAACTATGGTAGATAAAACTTTAAATGGTAAATGTCACTTACAATACTCCCGATATTAGTAGGGGTCAGTAAGATTATTACCTGCCGCTAAAGATGGCCTTGCAGTTCGCACGGCGGTCATTTCGCGGCAAAATTCGCGATTCGCCGAACATGCAAACATATGGTGATATTCGCGCCCGCCATATTCTTTTACATTGTGAAGAACTTTGACCCATGACACATCCATCAGGTGGTACAGGACCGCCAATTGAGACGTTTCAGCACATGGACACAACCCCACCCTCTGGAAAAAAGCTGATCTAGACGCCATTTTACATTCAGTCTTTTGCCAGTGTAGGGAGGAATTACAGAGTAACAGACAGTCTGGTTAAACTAAAAGTTAGAGATACCAAATTTCTTCTAATGCCACAGCGCAAAAGGCACTTCATAGTGTTGCGCCAAGCCACATGCCTCTTCTCCTTCTCCTCTCTCCAACCAGGTGTCCTCCACTCCACCTTCCACCGTGCCGTGATCGCGTTCATCTGGCAAAAGGCAGGCTTCCTTGCCCCAAATGTTCGAGCAAAAAAAGATGATGACGTCGGATAGCCCTCTTGCCCAACGGCTGACCGCTGGCTTGTCAGAACATCTAGCCAGCCAACTACTGACATATAAACTGGTGGACTCGAAGGCCTTTCGAAAATTGGTGGCCATTGGCACACCGCAATGGAAGGTCCCCGGAAGGAAATATTTCTCCCATAAGGGCATCCCAGAGCTATATTGCCACGTTCAGAGGCAAGTGAATGTATCTCTGGCACACAGTGTCTTTGCCAAGATACATCTGACCACAGACACATGGTCTAGCAAACACTGGCAGGGAAGGTACATAACTTTTACTGCCCACTGGGTGAACCTTCTGACGGTGGTCAAGCGGTCAAGCGGTCAACCCGTGGCACCCATGAAGATTTGGTGCTACCGCCACAGATTGCATGCAGGCCTGCCTCTTTTTCTCCTCTTCCTACTCCATACTCCCTCTCCTCTTCGGCTGACTCCTCCTTTTCCGCTGCTACCGTCTCTTCCACTGCACCGCCTAAGCTCCCCAGAACCTATTTGACGTGCCAAGTGAGGCATTGGCATACTGTGCTGCATCTGTTGTGCCTGGAATCCAGGAGCCACACCGGTCCTGCACTGCTTTCAGCTCTGCGGTCACAAGCCGATCAGTGGCTAACCCCGCTCAATTTGACAGTTGGTAAAGTGGTGTGCGACAACGGTGCCAATCTGATTAGTGCGCTGAAACAGGGCAAAATGACACACGTGCCGTGCATGGCACATGTCCTGAACTTAGTCGTGCAGCGATTCGTTGCCAAATACCCCAGGGTCCATGACGTCTTGCGGCAGGCCAGGAAAATCTCTGGCCATTTTAGAAGATCTTACACGGCCATGGCTCGCCTTGCTGACACTCAGCGGCGACACCACCTGCCTGTCAGATGTCTGATTTGTGACTGCCCGATGCGATGGAACTCCACCTTCTATATGCTTGATAAGCTGCTCCAGCAGAAATGTGCAGTTAACAATTACCTGTACGAACTCGGCAGAGATATTAGAGACAGCAAGGGAAGCGGACAGCAATACGAAAGGTAGCTACCGGGCAGACAGAGAGGTAAACAAACAAGGTACCAAAAAACGGGAAGGGCAAGGTGGGTCAACTAGCCGAGGTCAGTCCAGGAGGTCACGTCAGTACAAGGGAGGAGACAGAGACAAATCCGAGAGCGAGCCGAGGTCAAAATCCGAGAGGTCACGTCAGTACCAGGGAGGAGGCAAAGACAAAATCCGAAAGCAAGCCGAGGTCAAAATCCGGGAGGTAGCGTCAAGGTCCAAGGAGCAGGCAGAAGGGGTGTCAGGAAGCAAATCAAGGGTCAAAACAAAAGTCAGATAATAGTAATAATAATACACAGCCTAAGGGACGAAAATCACAGGTAACCTGTGGCCAGCAGGATGCCTGTTTAAACAGTGGAGGGAAGGGGTCATGTGACGTGGCCAGCGTCACATGATCCCTCCTCCCTGACAGTAGCCGAGCGCCTAGCACGGCACTCAGCCCCACCTGGTCCCTATGGTGACGGGGAACGCCGGCTTCTCCTGCAGGAGGAGTGCGGCTGAATGTAACGCCTCTCCTGTCACCATGACAACCAGGACGCCGCAGACAGGAGAGCGCAGCCAGACGCGAGATCGGGGGCAGTCGGCGGAGCAAGGAACGAGAGGTCCACCGCCTGCCTCTCGTGACAGGACCCCCGTGTAAAAAGCATACAGGGCAAGGACCAGTACTGGGTGGCAACTTACTTAGACCCCTGGTACAAACACAAAATGGTGGACATGTTACCAGCATCACAGAGGGCTGTCAGAATGCAGCACTTCCAGGCCTTGCTTCGAGAAATGCTGCATTCTGCTTTTGTGGGCGCTGGCAGAGGAATTTCCACTCACAGAGCTGGCACAATTTGCCATGGAACTCTTGGCTTGCCCCACGTCCAGTGTCCTGTTGGATAGGACGTTCAGCACAGCAGGGGGGATCATGACCTATAAGCGCACTCGCCTAGCTCACGAGAGTGTGGACTACCTCACATTTCTAAAAATGAATGAGGCATGGATCTCGCAGGAATTCAACACATGTGTCGAGTCGACCATGTTTGTTTGAAATTCCTCATGACAGCCCACAAATATCCTCCACCACCCAGAAGAAATCATGGTCCCTGTCTTAGGTAAATACAGCGGCATAAAATGCCTTTTATGTCCGTTGAATGCCTAATTTTTGTGGCCTGTACTGGCCGACAGTTACATATTTATCCTGTGACCGCCTAATGTCCCTCCAGCCACAGAATCCTACAAAGTTGTTTGCTGTCGGGTGAATCCCTATTGGCTAATTTTTGGGGCCTGTACTGGCAAGTTCTCACAACAATACTTAGTGCACCAATCGCTAATATCTCATGAGACCTTATAAAATGTAAAGTTGTGTGTACCGTAAAAACTAAATCGCATCATTAGGGATTTTCGCAATGGAACTTTTTTTTTAAACACTGAATCTGCATGTACAGCGATTGTTATAACATGGATGTGAAATGTAATCAAATACACGGCTTTAATGTCAAATTACTTACAGTGAGAAGTTCTTCCTCAACGCTGTGAAAATTGGTGCCAAATTGCCAACCATCTTTTCTGATCGCATCCAACTTCGATCTGGTGGAAACCAGTTGCTGTAGTAGGCCGCCCCTATTTTGCGCATACGTGAAAATTACTGTACATTGTCGATATTTCGCATTGAAAAAAACTGTGGGACTATTTGTGCACTTCTAGTAATTATTTAGTGGATGCAAATATGACATGAAGGTTTTTCAGGTTCGCCTGCCTTTCAAGTCTATATGGCCCGCTGTGAACACACGGTTTGCGAACATTTGATGTTCCCGGCCAATGTTCGTCCATCACTACCCGCTGCTGCTTTGTGCCGTCTCACGTGTCCGGCTGGGTACATAGAAATGTTTTACCTCTCTCCTGAAGAGTAAAGGATAGGTCGAATTTTATCCTCCAACTGCGCCGCTCCTCACTATTCGCATCGGGTGTCTCACGTGGTTCGATAGTTTAAAGTTTAGACTGTCACGTGTGTCGGCACTGATCTTGCAATCCTGCCGTCAATAGGACATCGGGAGGGAAGTTGTAGATTTTCAAAGCGGCACTTAAATATAGATTTACCGAAGTTTTGTCTCTATTAAATATCCATGGCTAATAAGTGGGAGTACTCCACATTTGCTGGTATATGGGCAAACGCGTTTCGCAGTGTAACCTTACTCCTTCCTCAGTGGTTACCTGCTAATTCTTGACCTCCATTTTTTATAGTCCTCTGGGAAAATGGTTATTCCAAAAATCTGGAGTAGTGGTTGTTTCCCAAACCCGTACTGGATCAACGGATTTAGCGTTGTTATCGCTCTTTCCCACTTCAATATCGTAAATGTAATCTATAGATTATATGTATCATATACATGTGCAAATTCTCCCCCAAAAAAGCATATGCGTTTTTGATGCGGTTCTAAAGCGTTTTTTAGCAAAATTGTGTTTTCATACAGAGGAGTGCTATGTATTTCATTTATACACAATTATGATTATCTTGCCAAATAAACATCCATTTTACCCGCATAAAATCTATCTTATCTATAGGAAAATCGAAGGGTTTTCCCCATTACATCTGATGAATATCATGTCTATTAACATATACAGTAAATCAATTGAGGCAAAGTATACTATATATAAGGCTCATAAACATTTCTTAAAATATCTTATTGGACCAATCTATTGCTGGTGGGTTGCATTCCTCTTCTTAAGTAGTTGAAAAAGGGATTACGTAGTTGACATGTAGTCGAAAGAATGGGGGCCAATATACCTGGGTGCCCATATACCAGCAAATGTGGAGTACTCCCACTTAATAGCCATGGATATTTAATAGAGACAAAACTTCGGTAAATCTTTACACAAGTGCCGCTTTGAAAATCTGCAACTTCCCTCCCGATGTCCTATTGACGGCAGGATGGCAAGATCAGTGCCGACACACGTGACAGTCTGAACTATCGAACCACGTGAGACGCCCGATGCGAATAGTGAGGAGCAGCGCAGTTGGAGGATCAGATTCTACCTATCCTTTACTCTTATTTCTATGTAAACAGCCGGACACGTGGGACGCCACAAAGCAGCGGCGGGTAATAATCCTACTGACCCCTACTAACATCGGGAGTATTGTAAGTGACATTTACCATTTAAAGTCTTATCCACCATAGTTTATTATATGGATATGAAGAGGTAATATTTGTGGATGGACTTAAATCCATTGAACTAAAGTGGAAGTCTGTCTGTGGGATGATTACCCTTTGTGGACATTCTATCCATTTTATCCATTCTAATCATTTTACCGTTTATATGTCTCTTCTCAACGCGGACTCATCTATACATCTATAAACCATCATTGTCTGCAATGTATCTATTTATACATTGATGAACTACTCATCTCCTATATTGATGAACTATTGGTTTGTTTTTGGCGTCCATTTTTTTGCAATATTTTTCCATGTGACTATCTTTTTGGTAGATTTTTTGATATCACTGTCTATGTGATCAATCGGATATATATCTGGACCACAGCAGGAAGTAAATACAGATACAGCAGGAAGTGAATATAGATACAGCAGGAAGTGAATACAGATACAGCAGGAAGTGAATACAGATACAGCAGGAAGTGAATGCAGATACATCAGGAAGTGAATATAGATACAGCAGGAAGTGAATACAGATACAGCAGGAAGTGAATACAGATACAGCAGGAAGTGAATGCAGATACATCAGGAAGTGAATATAGATACAGCAGGAAGTGAATGCAGATACAGCAGGAAGTGAATACAGAGGCTATGCTTGAACCACAATAGGAAGTAAATATATGTATAATTTTATTGTACTTTTGTACTTTTATACTTTGAGTGTTTTTATTGTTTTTTATCAGGTTGATGTGGTAATAAATGTGAATCTTTTGACCTGTTGTCCCCGGTTGGTTGTAGATAATGAGTGCCTGCCGCTATTAATTTTATTTACTTAGCAAAATAAGGTGACGATGATGGAGCAGAGTGAATATGTAGCTGTGGCAGGGTGGAGCAGTGCAGGCTTTGTCCGTTTATAGACAAACATCCAATTTGTCTATGTATTCAATCCCTTCAGTGGTTGCCATCAGGAAATCTTCTGGGCTGCCATCATAGGACCTTGTCGGACATTCTTCTATGATGTGTTTTATAGTCTGGTTATTTACGCAATCACAGAGTGGGGATGGTTTTTTGACCCATTTGTGTAGAAGGTATGCGCAACTCCCATGCTCGGTTCTGATCCTGTTTAGCATGGACCAAGTTTGCGTGACAGGTCGAAACTTGGTGGAGTTTGGGTAATGCATGGTGTAGGCATGTTCTTGTGATGCATGTTATGGACTTGGATCTATGCATTAGTGAGGTTGTGCCCTTCTCTCTTTAGAGAATATTTTCTCCGCAGGTGTGGTGGAGGGATATGGCTTAATGTTGGCAGGCAGTACATGGGGGTTGATTTCACAGTCCCTGTTATCATGCACATAGTGTTGTTCAGTTGGGTGCCTATTTTTTGTATATGTGGGCTGTTAAGCCATACTGGGGCGAAGTATTCAGCTGCAGAGAATACAAGACCCAGGGCCGAGGAGCGCAGAGTGGAGGCCGATGCTCCCTAGGTTGTTCCACACAGCTTCTGGATAATATTGTTTCTTGTTTTTAGCTTTTTGGTTGTTAGGTGATTCTTTTATTCTTTTAGGGTTCTATTTAGGGTTAAGCCTAGGTATTTGGGTGTTTTGGTTGTGCTTTAGGGAGGTGTTTTCAAATTGTATGTTAAGTTCTCTATTAGCTAATTCATTATTAAGGTGGAAACAGGTTACTTCTATTTTAGTGGCATTAGGTTGGAGTCTCCATTTTTTTTAAATATTCTCCCAGCACTTTTAGGTCGGCTGTTAGAATTTCTTCTGTTGTTTCCATTGATGTGCTTCTTGGTGCAAGTAACCAGTCGTCGGCCTATCCAAAATTCCTCGATCTAGTTTGCGGTATATCCGCGATGTACAAGCTAAAGAGTATTGGTGCAAGCACTGACCCTTGTGGTAGTCCGTTCTTTAGCTTCATTTTGGAGCTGGTGTTTGTTCCCATGATTATTTGAAATGTGCGATCATTAAGCATGTTGTCTATTAGGCGGGATAGTGATTTACAGGGGATTACACAGAGAAAGTATCATCCCCTCTCTCCATACTCTATAATAGGCTGTGGACAGGTCTATACAGTTGTGTTCAAAATAATAGCAGTGTGTTTAAAAAAGTGAATAAAGCTCAAAATCCTTCTAATAGCTTTTATTTCCATAAACACAAATGCATTGGGAACACTACTAGAGTTGAGAGAACACCTGGTTGTTCGGGTTCGAGAAATTCGGCAGAACTTCCCGGAAATGTTCGGGTTCGGGATCCGAACCCGACTCGAACTTCGTCCCGAACCCGAACCCCATTGAAGTCAATGGGGACCCGAACTTTTCGGCACTAAAAAGGCTGTAAAACAGCCCAGGAAAGGGCTAGAGGGCTGCAAAAGGCAGCAACATGTAGGTAAATCCCCTGCAAACAAATGTGGATAGGGAAATGAATTAAAATAAAAATAAAATAAATAAAAATTAACCAATATCAATTGGAGAGAGGTCCCATAGCAGAGAATCTGGCTTCACGTCACCCACCACTGTAACAGTCCATTGTCATATATTTTGGCCCCGGCACCCAGGCAGAGGAGAGAGGTCCCGTAACAGAGAATCTGGCTTCATGTCAGCAGAGAATCAGTCTTCATGTCATAGCAGAGAATCATGCTTTACATCACCCAACACTGGAACAGTCCATTGTCAGATATTTAGGCCCCGGCACCCAGGCAGAGGAGAGAGGTCCCGTAACAGAGGATCTGGCTTCATGTCAGCAGAGAATCAGTCTTCATGTCATAGCAGAGAATCATGCTTTACGTCAGCCACCACTGTAACAGTCCATTGTCATATATTTAGGCCCCGGCACCCAGGCAGAGGAGAGAGGTCCCATAACAGAGAATCTGGCTTCATGTCAGCAGAGAATCAGGCTTCATGTCATAGCAGAGAATCAGGCTTCACGTCACCCAACACTGGAACAGTCCATTGTCAGATATTTAGGCCCAGGCACCCAGACAGAGGAGAGGTTCATTTAACTTTGGGTAGCCTCGCAATATAAAGGTAAAATGAAAATAAAAAAAGGATTGAATGAGGAAGTGCCCTGGAGTACAATAATATATGGTTAAGGGGAGGTAGTTAATGTCTAATCTGCACAAGGGATGGACAGCTCCTGTGGGATCCATGCCTGGTTCATTTTTATGAACGTCAGCTTGTCCACATTGACTGTAGACAGGCGGCTGCGTTTGTCTGTAATGACACCCCTGCCGTGCTGAATACACGTTCAGACAAAAAGCTGGCCGACGGGCAGGCCAGCACCTCCAAGGCATAAAAGGCTAGCTCTGGCCACGTGGACAATTTAGAGACCCAGGAGTTGAATGGGGCCAAACCATCAGTCAGTACGTGGAGGGGTGTGCACACATACTGTTCCACCATGTTAGTGAAATGTTGCCTCCTGCTAACACGTTGCGTATCAGGTGGTGGTGCAGTTAGCTGTGGCGTGTTGACAAAACTTTTCCACATCTCTGCCATGCTAACCCTGCCCTCAGAGGAGCTGGCCGTGACACAGCTGCCTTGGCGACCTCTTGATCCTCCTCTGCCTTGGCCTTGGGCTTCCACTTGTTCCCCTGTGACATTTGGGAATGCTCTCAGTAGCGCGTCTACCAACGTGCGCTTGTACTCGCGCATCTTCCTATCACGCTCCAGTGCAGGAAGTAAGGTGGGCACATTGTCTTTGTACTGTGGATCCAGCAGGGTGGCAACCCAGTAGTCCGCACACGTTAAAATGTGGGCAACTCTGCTGTCGTTGCGCAGGCACTGCAGCATGTAGTCGCTCATGTGTGCCAGGCTGCCCAGAGGTAAGGACAAGCTGTCCTCTGTGGGAGGCGTATCGTCATTGTCCTGCATTTCCCCCCAGCCACGCACCAGTGATGGGTCCGAGCTGCGTTGGGTGCCACACCGCTGTGACCATGCTTCATCCTCATCCTCCTCCACCTCCTCCTCATCCTCGTCCTCCTCGTCCTCCAGGAGTGGGCCCTGGCTGGCCACATTTCTACCTGGCCTCTGCTGTTGCAAAAAACCTCCCTCTGAGTCACTTCGAAGAGACTGGCCTGAAAGTGCTAAAAATGACCCGTCTTCCTCCTTCTCCTCCTCCTGGGCCACCTCCTCTTCCATCATCGCCCTAAGTGTTTTCTCAAGGAGACTTAGAAGTGGTATTGTAACGCTGATAACGGCGTCATCGCCACTGGCCATGTTGGTGGGGTACTCGAAACAGCGCAACAGGGCACACAGGTCTCGCATGGAGGCCCAGTCATTGGTGGTGAAGTGGTGCTGTTCCGCAGTGCGACTGACCCGTGCGTGCTGCAGCTGAAACTCCACTATGGCCTGCTGCTGCTCGCACAGTCTGTCCAGCATGTGCAAGGTGGAGTTCCACCTGGTGGGCACGTCGCATATGAGGCGGTGAGCGGGAAGGCCGAAGTTACGTTGTAGCGCAGACAGGCGAGCAGCGGCAGGATGTGAACGCCGGAAGCGCGCACAGATGGCCCGCACTTTATGCAGCAGCTCTGACATGTCGGGGTAGTTGTGAATGAACTTCTGCACCACCAAATTCAGCACATGCGCCAAGCAAGGGATGTGCGTCAAACCGGCTAGTCCCAGAGCTGCAACGAGATTTCACCCATTATCGCACACCACCAGGCCGGGCTTGAGGCTCACTGGCAGCAACCACTCGTCGGTCTGTTGTTCTATACCCCGCCACAACTCCTGTGCGGTGTGGGGCCTGTCCCCCAAACATATGAGTTTCAGAATTGCCTGCTGACGTTTACCCCGGGCTGTGCTGATGTTTGTGGTGAAGGTGTGTGGCTGACTGGATGAGCAGGTGGAAGAAGAGGAGGAGGAAGCCGAGTAGGAGGAGGTGGCAACAGGAGGCAAAGAATGTTGCCCCCCTCTCCGCCTGGGGCCCGGCCGCCACTACATTTACCCAGTGTGCAGTTAGGGAGATATAGCGTCCCTGGCCGTGCTTACTGGTCCACGTATCTGTGGTTAGGTGGACCTTGCCACAGATGGCGTTGCGCAGTGCGCACTTGATTTTATCGGATACTTGGTTGTGCAGGGAAGGCACGGCTCTCTTGGAGAAGTAGTGGCGGCTGGGAACAACATACTGTGGGACAGCAAGCGACATGAGCTGTTTGAAGCTGTCTGTGTCCACCAGCCTAAATGACAGCATTTCATAGGCCAGTAGTTTAGGAATGCTGGCATTCAGGGCCAGGGATCGAGGGTGGCTAGGTGGGAATTTACGCTTTCTCTCAAATGTTTGTGAGATGGAGAGCTGAAAGCTGCCGTGTGACATGGTTGAGATGCTTGATGACGGAGGTGGTGGTGTTGGTGGTACATCCCATGTTTGCTGGGCGGCAGGTGCCAACGTTCCTCCAGAGGCGGAGGAAGAGGCCGAGGCGGCAGCAGCAGAAGAGGCCGAGGCGGCAGCAGCAGAAGAGGCCGAGGCGGCAGCAGCAGAAGAGGCCGAGGCGGCAGCAGCAGAAGAGGCCGAGGCGGCAGCAGCAGAAGAGGCCGAGGCGGCAGCAGCAGAAGAGGTAGCACGGGGAGCCTGAGTGACTTCCTTGTTTTTAAGGTGTTTACTCCACTGCAGTCCATGCTTTGCATGCAGGTGCCTGGTCATGCAGGTTGTGCTAAGGTTCAGAAAGTTAATGACTCACTTCAGGCTCTGATGGCACAGCGTGCAAACCACTCGGGTCTTGTCGTCAGCACATTGTTTGAAGAAGTGCCATGCCAGGGAACTCCTTGAAGCTGCCTTTGGGGTGCTCGGTCCCAGATGGCGGCGGTCAGTAGCAGGCGGAGTCTCTTGGCGGCGGGTGTTCTGCTTTTGCCCACTGCTCCCTCTTTTGCTACGCTGTTGGCTCGGTCTCACCACTGCCTCTTCCTCCGAACTGTGAAAGTCAGTGGCACGACCTTCATTCCATGTGGGGTCTAGGACCTCATCGTCCCCTGCATCGTCTTCCACCCAGTCTTGATCCCTGACCTCCTGGTAAGTCTGCACACTGCAGAAGGACGCAGCAGTTGGCACCTGTGTTTCGTCATCAGAGACGTGCTGAGGTGGTATTCTCATGTCCTCATCATCAGGAAACATAAGTGGTTGTGCGTCAGTGCATTCTATGTCTTTCACCGCTGGGGAAGGGCTAGGTGGATGCCCTTGGGAAACCCTGCCAGCGGAGTCTTCAAACAGCATAAGAGACTGCTGCATAACTTGAGGCTCAGACAGTTTCCCTGGTATGCATGGGGGTGATGTGACAGACTGATGGGCTTGGTTTTCAGGCGCCATCTGTGCGCTTTCTGCAGAAGACTGGCTGAGAGATAATGTGAACGTGCTGGATCCACTGTCGGCCACCCAATTGACTAATGCCTGTACCTGCTCAGGCCTTACCATCCTTAGAACGGCATTGGGCCCCACCAAATATCGCTGTAAATTATGGCGGCTACTGGGACCTGAGGTAGTTGGTACACTAGGACGTGTGGCTGTGGCAGAACGGCCACGTCCTCTCCCAGCACCAGAGGGTCCACTAACACCACCACGACCATGTCCGCGTCCCTTACTAGATGTTTTCCTCATTGTTACCGTTCACAACAATAAGAAAAATATTATTTGGCCCAATGTATTGAATTCAAATTCAGGCCTTTTTTTTACAGACACCGAACACTATCTGGCTATCTATTTAGGTACCGTATTACACTAATACAGGCAAAGCAGTAACGACAGATTTAGCTGAATATAAATTTGAGGCCTAGTATTTAGGCGCTGGATGACAGGTATACGTTTACAGACAGAATTAGACTTGGAAATGCACGGTAGCGTGTGAAGTTATTGTGGATGACCCTATGTGCACCTTGAATCTAATATACCCTTTTATGGATAGATTTAAAGTAGGTCTGATACAGCAGAAACCACTAATTTAGGAAATTGCTAAGTTGGGAATTGTATTTCAACCCAGAACAAAAACTGTGCTTTGACGGACACAAAATAACTTGACCAGCCACAGCAATAAACAAAGATTTAGCTGAATATAAATTTGAGGCCTAGTATTTAGGCGCTGGGTGACAGGTATACGTTTACAGACCGAATTAGACTTGGAATTGCACAGTAGCGTGTGTGTGAAGTTATTGAGAATGACCCCATCAGCACCTTGAATCTAATATACCCTTTTAATGAATAGATTTAAAGTAGGTCTGATACAGCAGAAACCACTAATTTAGGAAATTGCTAAGTTGGGAATTGTATTTCAACCCTGAACAAAAATATATCCTTTGCCAGACAGCAGACAGTATTACAATTGGCTGGCCACAGCTGAAACACCAGATTTAGGGTACTGCTATTTTGGCAATTGTATTTCACCCCTCAATAAAATAGCAAGCACAGCCAAGCCCCTGATGTATGATATAGCCAAAAGATAACCACTCTATTGATGGTAAATGCACTTGGTGACAGCTTGCCCCTGATGTAGGATATAGCCAAAAAACAACCACACTATTGAGGGTTAAATGCACTTGGTGACAGCTTGCCCTATATGTAGGATATAGCCAAAAAAATAACCACACTATTGATGGTTAAATGCACTTGGTGACAGCTTGCCCCTTATGTAGGATATAGCCAAAAAATAACCACACTATTGATGGTTAAATGCACTTGGTGACAGCTTGCCCCTGATGTAGGATATAGCCAAAAAATAACCACACTATTGATGGTTAAATGCACTTGGTGACAGCTTTCCCCTGATGTAGGATATAGCCAAAAAATAACCACACTATTGATGGTTAAATGCACTTGGTGACAGCTTGCCCCTGATGTAGGATATAGCCAAAAAATAACCACACTATTGATGGTTAAATGCACTTGGTGTGACAGCTTGCCCCTGATGTAGGATATAGCCAAAAAATAACCACACTATTGATGGTTAAATGTACTTGGTGGCAGCTTGTGCTGGCGCACCACAAGACACATAATGGCCGCCGATCACCCCAGAAAAAAGTGACTGAAAAACGCTCTGCGCAGCCTAAAAACAGTGAGCAATTGAATAGCAGCAGTTCAATGATCCACAGCTGTAGATCGATCACTGACTTAAGTGTTTTGGAGGAGTTAATCACTGCCTAATCTCGCCCTAACGTCGCAGCTGCAACCTCTCCCTACACTGTTCAGAGCAGAGTGATGTGCGGCGCTACGTGACTCCAGCTTAAATAGAGGCTGGGTCACATGGTGCTCTGGCCAATCACAGCCATGCCAATAGTAGGCATGGCTGTGACGGCCTCTTGGGGCAAGTAGTATGACGCTTGTTGATTGGCTGCTTTGCTGCCTTTCAAAAAGCGACAAGAAAGCGAGGAACACCGAACCCGAACCCGGACTTTTACGAAAATGTTCGGGTTCGGGTCCGTGTCACGGACACCCCAAAATTCGGTACGAACTCGAACTATACAGTTCGGGTTCGCTCATCCCTAAACACTACACATTCTATTCCAAATCAAAACATGAAGAAAAATATATCAAATTTGTGTTGTTCTGTTGAAGAAATGTGATTATTATACTGTTCAAAAAAATAGCAGTGTTTGTATTCTTCTTTACAAACTCAAACAATCACTATATAAACTGAGAAATGTTTAAAGATTTTGCTTTCCTTTGAATCACTTCACTAATACTTAGTTGTATAACTGCTGTTTCTGAGAATTGCTGGACATCTGTGTTGCATGGAGTCACCACCTTCTGGCCCCTGTGAACAGGTATTCCAGCCCAGGAGGATTGGACTACATTCCACAGTTCTTCTCTATTTCTTGTTTTTGCCCCAGAAACTGCATTTTTTATGTCACCCACAAGTTTTCTTGGATTAAGATCAGGCTGGCCGCCCCATAACGTCAATCTTGTTGGTCAATCTTGTTGGTCGTTTACTGGTGTGTTTGGGGTCGTTGTCTTGTTGGAATACCCATTTGGGGCATTTCCTCTTTAGCATAAGGTAGCAGGACCTCTTCCAGTATTCTGATGGATTCAAACTGATCCATGATCCCTGGTCTGCGATAAATAGGCCCAACACCGTAGTATGAGAAGCATCCCCATATCATCATGTGTTGTGCCACCATGCTTCACTGTCTTCACAGTATACTGTAGCTTGAATTCAGTGTTTGGGGGTCGTCTGACAAACTGTCTCCGGCCACTAGACCCAAAAAGAACAATCTTACTTTCATCAGTCCACAGAATGTCTCTTCAGGCCGGTCAATGTGCTCTTTGGCAGATTGTAACCTCTTCAGCACATGTCTTTTTTCCAACAGTGGGACTTTGTGGGGGCTTCTTGCAGATAGCTTGGCTTCACATAGGCGTCTTCTCATTGTAACAGGACTCACAGGGAACTTTACACCTTCTTTCATCTTCCTGGAGCTGATTGTTGGCTCAGTCCTTGCCATTTTGGCTATTCTTCTATCCATTCAAATGGTAGTTTTTCGCTTTCTTCCACGTCTTTCAGGTTTTGGTTGCCACTTTAAAGCATTTGCAATCATTTTAGCTGAGCAGTCTATCATTTTCTGCACTTCTTTATATGTTTTTCACTCTCCAATCAACTTTTTAATCAAGGTACGCTGTTCTTCTAAACAATGTCTGGAACGACCCAATTTCCTCAGAATTTCATAGAGAAATGCACTGTAACCGGCATGTACAACATTTGCTGCCTTCCTTCCTTAAATAAGGGCAATAATTGCCACCTGTTTTTAAAAGAATGAATGACCTCACCCATTGAACTCCACACTACTATTATTTTGAACATGCCCCTTTCAATAAGTGATTGAATTACAGAGAATCAGCAGCATGCATGTCATGACTTTTCGGTCTGTTGGGTTTCTATTACTCTACTACACCTGCTAGTAAATTATTTGCCATGTAGAAATATCATTTCTACCAAAAACAGTGATTGCTCAGGTTAGTGATGTCTGACTGCTATTATTTTGAAAACAACTGTAAATGCAGCAGTGGTTTTCAGTTTTCTTTGGAATCCCACCTCACTACACGTAGTGAGTGATAGGACTTGGTCTGCGCAGCTTCTTTTGGGTCGAAATCTGTCTTTTTCGATGGGTATTGCTTTGAGTATTTCCGGACTGATTCGATTATAGATAAGTCTTTCTAGTAACTTGTACATAGCAGATAACAGGGAGATCGGCCTGTAGCTTTTAGGATTATCTGCTTGTTTTCCAGGTTTTAATATGGCTATTATTTTTGATTGTTTGAATTCCTGAGGAATATTTGCTGTTTGCATTAAGTCTTTAAAGAAATCTGCCATCCATTTTCGTGTGTACTTGCCACTATTTATAAGAAACTCTTGGTGGATGTTGTCAGATCCTGGGGCCTTTCCCGATGTCCCGTCTCTAAGAGCCTGGGAGTTGTCTTCACTTGTAAAGGGAAGTGCGTGTGCAGTTTCTGGTGGCTTCTGCCTTTATCAATTTCAGGTTGCGCTTTGTTTTTATTGTATGAGCCTTGTCTATTGGTGCTTTGGAGGTCGCGACTATGTGTAAGGCCACAGAGTTCGGGCTTACAGCGGTCTTTTTTCTTTGTATGCATCCTTGTATCCTTTCTATGCATCCATGTATCCTTGTAACAATTTTTATAATTTTTATAATGATAGGCTATGGTGTCGCACTGCAACATGCTGCGACTGCGACATGACAGTCGCAAAAAATCCATCCAAGATGAATGCATATAGCAGTGTAAATAATTACAAGAATAGGTGCATGTCACGATCAGTGTGTGAGGGGGGGGGACTCCACACTGAGCACAGGAGAGAAGGGAAACAGTAACTGGGCCTGGAAACTAGGGAAGAAACAGGTAACCTCCTAGACAACCCTAATCCGGGCCCTAACTATCTATCAATATGTAATATACAAAAGAAGGGCAGCAAAGCAAAGAAAAACAAAGTTAAAAAAAGTATTTTGGGTGCCAGCGGCTGGAGGGGCGATCCACCCAACCTACTTACATAAACTATCAAGATTCCACGGCACTTCCATAAATAGTGTAAGTTTATTTCACCAGAAAAAGCAGCAACGTTTCAATCCACTCAGTGGGATCTTTCCCAAGCAGTGATGATAACAGAAATGGTGCTCAAATATAGGTATATATACACACCCACATAATAACTGATTAACAAAGGCACTTAGTACTAATTGCCTTTGTTAATCAATTATTATGTGGGTGTGTATATATACAGTGGATATAAAAAGTCTACACACCCCTGTTAAAATGTCAGGTTTCTGTGCTGTAAAAAAACGAGACAAAAATAAATCATTTCAGAACTTTTTCACCCTTTTATGTGACCTATAAATGTACAACTCAATTGAAAAACAAACTGAAATCTTTTAGGTAGAGGGAAAAAAAAAATATAAAAATAAAATAATATGGTTGCATAAGTGTGCACACCCTTCAACTAATACTTTGTTGAAGCACCTTTTGATTTTATTACAGCACTCAGTCTTTTTGGGTATGAGTCTATCAGCATGGCACACTCTTCTTTGCAAAAACACTCCAAATCTGTCAGATTGCGAGGGCATCTCCTGTGCACAGCCCTCTTCAGATCACCCCACAGATTTTCAATCGGATTCAGGTCTTGGCTCTGGCTGGGCCATTCCAAAACTTTAATCTTCTTCTGGTGAAGCCATTCCTTTGTTGATTTGAGGGTATGCTTTGGGTCGTTGTCATGCTGAACATGAAGCTCCTCTTCATGTTCAGCTTTCTAGCAGAAGCCTGAAGGTTTGGTGCCAATATTGACCGGTATTTGGAACTGTTCATAATTCCCTCAGGCTTAACTAAGGCCCCAGTTCCAGCTGAAGAAAGAACAGCCCCTTGGCATGATGCTGCCACCACCATGCTTCACTGTGGGTATGGTGTTCTTTTGGTGATGTGCAGTGTTGTTTTTGCGCCAAACATATGTTTTGAAATTATGGCCAAAAAGTTCAACCTTGGTTTCATCAGACCATAACACCTTTTCCCACATGCTTTTGGGAGACTTCAGATGTATTTTTGCAAAATGTAGCCTGGCTTGGATGTTTTTCTTCATAAGAAAAGGCTTTCATCTTGCCACTCTACCCCATAGCCCAGACATATGAATACAGGAGTTTGTTGTCACATGCACCACACAGACAGGACTTGCCAGATATTCCTGCAGCTCCTTTAATGTTGCTGTAGGGCTCTTGGTCGCCTCCCAGACCAGTTTTATTCTCATCTTTTCATCAATTTTGGAGGGACGTCCAGTTCTTGGTAATGTCACTGTTGGGCCATATTTTCTCCACTTGATGATGACTTCACTCTGTTCCATGGTATATCTAATGCCTTGGGAATCCTTTTGTCCACTTCTCCTGACTGATACCTTCTAACAATTAGATCCCTCTGATGCCTTGGAAGCTCTCTGTGGACCATGGCTTCTGCTGTGGGATGCAACTAAGAAAATTTCAGGAAAGACCAACTAGAGCAGCTGAACTTTATTTGGGGTTAATCAGAGGCACTTTAAATTATGGCCGGTGTATGCTGACTCCTATTTAACAGGATTGTGAATGTGATTGCTTAATTCTGAACACAGCTACATCCCCAGTTATAAGAGGGTGTGCACACTTACGCAACCACATTATTTTAGTTTTTTTTGTTTTCTTCTCTCTACCTAAAAGATTTAATTTTGTTTTTCAATTGAGTTGTACAGTTTATAGGTCACATTAAAGGTGGAAAAAGTTCTGAAATAATTTACCTTTGTCTAAATTTTTACAGCACAGAAACCTGACATTTTAACAATTTCTGTTATCATCACTGCTTGAAAAATATCCCACTGAGTGGATTGAAACGTTGCTGGATTAAAAGGTAGCCAACTTTTCTATTGGTTGCTAGGGATGTTGCTAAGCTGTGACAAAGCCTTCTCATTGGCCCACAAGCTAGAAAAGTTGGAGGAAGGATCACCTGATGTGTACTGTGTTAAAAAAATAAATAATGATGTGTGAGGAGGACTATGACATAGTGTCACGGTAGGTAGGTAAGCAGGGAAATAACCAAACACAGGGAAAACAAACAGGACAAATGACTAGGCCCAAAAGCTAGGGAGAAAAGGGTCACCTCCTAGCGATCCCTAAGGCTTTCCCTAAACTGTGCACATGTACATACCCTAATGGTGGATATAAACATGCCCTCGTGCCTAAGCCTATACACCCTGGGAAAACCCTGAGCAGTAGGGAAAAGGGAAGAGGCGACCTGCTTCCTCAAACAGGAAGAAGCAAGCGTCTCCCTAGAGGCCTAGATAAAATACACAATAGGAAGAAACAGAGAGGACTTATCTTGAGCTGAGCTGAGCTAGAGCAGACGATCCACAACACATCCAAAGCCCATAGGAATGAACTATAACCCGCACAGGCCACTGGGGGAAGGAGGAATAAATAGCCTCGCTAACAATTAACCCAGTACACCTGAGGAAAGGTGGATCCAGCTCAAACCCAAACCAAAAGAAAGAGAGGAGTCAGACATGTGCAGCCAGTCTGACAGATCTCTGCACATTCACAGGGCAAGGTGTGAGAGTACCCCCTTCTACGGGTGACCTCCTGACACCCTGGATGAACTTTATCCGGGTGTGCCTTGTGAAAGGCCCTCACAAGGCGGCTAGCACTAACATCAGAAGCCGGAATCCACATTCTTTCTTCGGGACCGTATCCCTTCCAGTGCACTAGGTACTGGAGGGAACCCTGAAGAACACGTGAGTCGAGAATCCTAGAGATCTAAAACTCTAAATTGCCATCCACCAGGACAGGGGGAGGTGGCAATGGAGATGGTTCAACAGGTTCCACTTATTTCTTCAGTAAAAACCTGTGAAACACATTATGAATCTTCCAGATCTGCGGAAGATCCAGACGAAACGCCACCATGTTGACCACAGCAGAGATTTTGTAAGGGCCAATAAATCTTGGACTGTTTCCAAGCTGGTATCTTGAGCTTAATGTTTTTAGTGGACAACCACACCGAGTCACCCACACACAGGTCCGGACCAGTCTCCTGTCAGCCATCCGTTTATATTTTTCACCCATCTTTTCTAAATTAACTTGGATCTTCCGCCAGATAGATGACAAGGCGGAAGAGAATCTCTCCACTTCTGACATTCCAGAAGATCCAGTCCCAGAAAAAGTACCAAACTGTGGGTGAAAAACATATGCGCCAAAAAATGGCGACTTATCAGTGGACTCCTGTCTATGGTTATTCAAGGCAAATTCTGCTAGAGACAAGAACGAGGACCAGTCATCCTGGTTCTCGGCAACAAAACACCTCAAATAGGTCTCCAGGTTTTGGTTAGTGCGCTCTGTCTGACCATTCGACTGGGGATGAAAAGCTGAAGAGAAAGACAGTTGAATTCCCAGACGAGAGCAGAACGCCCTCCAAAACCTGGAAACAAATTGCGTCCCCCTATCAGACACTACATCAGAGGGAATGCCATGTAGTTTTACAATGTTATCGATAAACACCTGCGCAAGAGTTTTGGCATTGGGCAAGCTAGGTACAAAGTGGGCCATCTTACTGAAGCGGTCCACTACCACCAAAATCACAGTTTTCCCAGAGGAACTCGATAAATCGGTAATAAAGTCCATGGACAAATGTGTCCAAGGATGAGACGGGATGGACAAAGGAAGAAGGGATCCTGAAGGCCGAGTGTGAGCCACCTTCGCACGTGCACAGGTCTCACAATCTGCCACATAACCCTCCACACCCTTGCGCAACCCTGGCCACCAGAATCTCCGGGAAATAAGATCTATGGTGGATTTGCTTCCAGGATGTCCCACAAGGAACGTATCATGATGTTCCTTAACCCCTTAAGGACACGACCATATTTCACCTTAAGGACCAGGCAATTTTTTGCAAATCTGACCAGTGTCACTTTAAGTGCTCATAACTTTAAAACACTTTGACTTACCCAGGCCGTTCTGAGATTGTTTTTTCGTCACATATTGTACTTCATGACACTGCTAAAATTGGGTCAAAAAAGTAAATTTTTTTGCATAAAAAAATAAAAATTTTATCAAAAATTTTTAAAAATTTGCAAATTTCAAAGTTTCAGTTTCTCTACTTCTGTAATACATAGTAATACCCCCAAAAATTGTGATGACTTTACATTCCCCATATGTCTACTTCATGTTTGTAGCATTTTTGGAATGATATTTTATTTTTTGGGGATGTTACAAGGCTTAGAAGTTTAGAAGCAAATTTCGAAATTTTTCAGAAATCTTCAAAATCCCACTTTTTATGGACCAGTTCAGGTTTGAAGTCATATTGTGAGGCTTAGATAATAGAAACCAATATTTTCCAATATAATAATTTTTTTTCCAGGAGTAAAACAAGGGTTAACTGCCAAACAACACTCAAAATGGGTTGCCCTGATTCTGTAGTTTGCAGAAACACCCCATATGTGGTCGTAAACTACTGTTTGGCTGAACGGGAGCACATAGAAGGAGGGGAACACCCATATGGGTTTTGGAAGGCAGATTTTACAGGACTGATTTTGTTTATACCATGTCCAATTTGAAGCCCCCTGTTGCACCCCTAGAATAGAAATTTCAAAAAAGTGACTCCATCTAAGAAAGTACACCCCTCAAGGTATTCAAAACTGGGTTTACAAACTTTGTTAACCCTTTAGGTGTTCCACAAGAGTTAATGGCAGATGGAGAAACAATTTTGAAATTTCTATTTTTTGGAAATTTTTTTATTTTAACCCTTACTTTTTTACTGGAAAAAATGGGTTAACAGCCAAACAAAACTCAAAATGGGTTGCCCTGATTCTGTAGTTTGCATAAACACCCCATATGTGGTCGTAAACTACTATTTGGCTAAACGGCAGGACATAGAAGACGGGGAACGTCATATGGTTTTTGGAAGGCAGATTTTGCTGGACTGGTTTATTTACACCATGTACCCTTTCAAGCCCCCTGATGCACCCCTAGAGTAGAAACTCCATAAAAGTGACCCCATCTAGGAAACTACGGGATAAGGTGGTGGTTGTTTTGGGACTATTTTAGGGGTAAATTTGATTTTTGGTTGCTCTATATTACTCTTTTTTGAGGCAATTTAACAAAAAAATTAAATTCTAAAATTGTTTCTACATTCGCTATTTAGTTTTGTGGAACACCTAAAGGGTTAACATAGTTTGTAAAGTAACTTTTGAATACCTTGAGGGGTGTAGATTCTTAGATGGGGTCACTTTTTTGGAGTTTCTAGTCTAGGCTACATCAGGGGGGGCTTCTAATGGGACATGGTGTCAAAAAAAAAACAGTCCATCAAAATCTGCCTTCCAGAAACCGTATGGAGTTCCCTTCGTTCTATGCCCTGCCGTGCGGCTATATAGCCATTTACCACCACATATGGGGTGTTTCTGCAAACTACAGAATCGGGGCAATAAATATTTTGTTTTGTTTGGCTGTTAACCCTTGCTTTATTACCGGCAAAATTTATTCAAATTGAAATTTTGCCCAAAAATGGGTGTTTTGGCACCGTTTTTATTTTATATTTTTAACACCGTTCATCCAAGGCGTTTGTTCAAAAGTTAAGCGACGACTTTTACGCACGCAACGATGCCCAATATGTATGGCTCTCAGACTTTGGAGACACTAAGCAGGCATCCTAAAACTGCGACCCTCCAGATGTTGTAAAACTACAATTCCCACCATGCCCTGCTGATGGCTGTAGGTTGTCTGGGCATGCTGGGAGTTATAGTTTTACAACATCTGGAGGGCCGCAGTTTGAGGATGCCTGCACTAAAACTAATATTTTTGGGGGAAAGAATTTTTTTTCCGTGTCTCCAAAGTCTGAGAGCCATAGTGTTTTATGTTCTCTAGTGGACTGTTGGGGATTATAAAAATGTAGTACTCCATGGAAGTGTGATACTCCCTGAAGCAATCGATAACGCAGAGGCCCGGATGATCGGGGCACATTTCACACTGAGTGGTGGTGTCCTTCCGTATCCCCCTCTTGTGACACAATCTGCACTTTTTTGGGGTTCGTCCCTTCTTTCCAGTATGGGGGACCACACCTGGAAAGTGTTGGCCAGGGCGCCTCCAATTCCCGAGGTACTCCGGCCTGCTCTTTCCCGGTCCGAAAAGATCAGGTCCTTGAGGACTGCCTCATAGAACTGGAGGAATGTCCCTGTGCAGCCAGCGCTTCGGGATAGTACAAAAGAGTTGTACAAGGCAACCTGCACCAAGTAGACCGCAACTTTTTTGTACCATGCCCGGGTTTTGCGCATGGCGTTATATGGCTTGAGGACTTGATCAGAGAGATCAACTTCTACCATATACCGATTGTAGTCGACGATGCAATCGGGGTTGAGGACCGTTGCCGTGATACCTCGCACAGAGACTGGGGTGGTGCCGTTACCGTGGATTGTGGACAGCATAAGGACATCCCTCTTGTCCTTATACCTGACCAGCAACAGGTTTCCACTGGTAAGTGCACGGGTCTCACCCCTGGGGATTCGTACCTGGAGGGGGTTGGCAGGGAGGCCGCGTTGATTTTTCCACACGGTCCCACAAGCGAACGTGGATCTGGTGGCAAGGGACCTAAACAAGGGAATGCCGGTATAAAAGTTATCCACGTACAAGTGGTAACCGTTATCCAGCAGTGGGTACATAAGGTCCCACACGAGTTTCCCGCTAACACCCAGAGTGGGGGGACATTCTGGGAGTTGAATACAGGAATCTCGCCCCTCGTATACACAAACTTTGTAAGTGTACCCTGAGGTACTCTCACAAATTTTGTATAGCTTCACGCCATACCTCGCCCGCTTTGTGGGAATATATTGGCGAAAACTGAGTCTCCCCTTGAACGCAACGAGAGACTCATCAACCGCGACCTCTTTTCCAGTTATGTAGGCCTCCATGAATTTGGCCCCAAAGTGATCGATGACTGGCCGTATCTCATAGGCAGGATCACCTCGGGGTGGACATGCTGCATTATCGGAATAATGCAGACATTTCCGGATGGCCTCAAACCGGGAGCGTGTCATGACCATACTGTACAGTGGGGTCTGGTATAGGACGTCCCCACTCCAGTACAGCCTGACACTGGGTTTTTGGACTAGACCCATATGCAGCACGAGGCCCCAAAATGTCCTCATCTCGGCTGCACTGACCGGCGCCCAGCCACCGGGTCTAGCCAAAAATGACCCTGGGTTTTGAGCGACGAGCTGTTGGGCGTACAGATTAGTCTGCTCCACCATCAGATTCACCAGTGGGTTACTAAAAAAAAAAACTAAAATAGTCTATTTCAGTAAACCCCACTGTGGGAATCTGGATTCCAGGATTGCCAGCAAAATCCGGACAAGTGGCGGGGGGGGGTCTGATAGATGGATCAAAGAAAGTTTTGAATAAAAGTACTTTTTCTTTTTTTTTTCCTAACTTTTCCCTTCTTTCCCTGCCTAACGGTGCCTCTCCCTCACTGACCCTAACCTACCTGGGTGGCGATGGGTGCAGGAGGGTGATGGATGCCGATTAGGGGGACGCAGGAGCTGGTGCTGGACGATGCTGCCGGGTGCTCGTGCAGAACAGGAAGAGGAGGGGAGAGAGGAGCGCAGGAAGTTTGAATCTCGCGCCTCTCTCCCCTGCACCAATCAGCACCCTGGACAGCAGTGTTCAGCACCAAGGCCAGCACCGCCTCTGCAAATCTTCACACTGCGATTGGTGGTGTGTAATCACGCCACCGATCGCAGTCTTTTTCCGGTTCATCGGGTCACAGGACACCCGAATGGACCGGAAACGCAGAAAACCGCAGGTCTGAATTGACCTGCGGTTTTCTGTGATCGTCGATACGGGGGGTCAATAGAACCCCCCCCCTGCGTTGTTACGGGATGCCGGCTGAATGATTTTGCGATTAACCCCCGCGGCGCCGGAATCCCGATTTTAAGTTAGGACGTACCGGTACGTCCTGTGTCCTTAAGGACTCGGGAAATAGGGCGTACCGGTACGTCCTGTGTCCTTAAGGGGTTAAACACCTTGTATCGCAGTTCAGCAGGAACAAACAACTTGTCTGGAGGACAGGAATCAGGAGCCTCCTCCTGGGCCCCCAACACCTCCATCTCCAACTCGGGGTGCAGAGCGGAAACCACCACCCCATCGGCCAAAATCGGAGCGGGATCCTCCGTATCACTCCCCCCAGGAAAACTATTTGACAACGCATCTGCCTTGACTTTTTTAACCCCAGGGCAAAAGGTGACCACAAAATTGAACCTATTAAAAAATAGTGACCACCTAGCTTTTCTAGGATTCAGACGCTTAGCAGACTGCAGGTAAGCCAAATTCTTGTGGTCAGTATATGCCGTTATAGGATGAGAAGCCCCTTCCAACCAGTGACGCCATTCTTCAAAAGCCAATTTAATGGCCAGTAATTCTCTATCTCCTACATCACAATTTCTTTCAGTGGCCGAGAGTTTTTTGGAGAAAAAAGCACACGATGCCATTTGCTAGTGGATGGACCCTGCGACAAAACTGCTCCGACCCCCACTTCTGATGCATCATCCTCCATGACAAACGGTTGAGACACATCAGGTTGCATCAGAATGGGAGCAGAGGAAAAACATCTCTTAATAGCAGAAAAGGCCTGTAATGCCTCATCCGACCAGACAGAGAAGTTGGCGCCTTTTTTTGTCATATCTGTCAAAGGTTTTACAATAGTGGAATAATTCAAGATGAATTTTCAGTAGTAATTGGTAAAACCCAAAAACCGCATCGGAGCTTTCTGATTCTCAGGCCAGTCACAATCCAGTACCGCCCGGACCTTTTCGGGGTCCATACGAAAGCAGGTATCCCAAAAACGGTAGCTCCTGGACAGCAAATACACATTTTTCCAATTTAGCATACAATTTATTCTCCCGAAGGATCGACAACACCTGTCTCACGTGATCCTGATGGGTCTCCAAATCGGGTGAGTAAATTAGTATGTCATCAAGGTAAATAACAATAAACCTTCCCACTAAATGATGGAACATATCATTGACAAATCGCTGAAAGACCGCTGGCGCATTAGTTAAACCAAAGGGCATGACAAGATTCTCGAAATGAACTTCGGATGTATTGAAGGCCGTTTTCCACTCATCTCCTTCCTTTATTCTGATCAAAATTATAAGTTCCTCTTAAATCCAACTTGGAGAACACCACCTTGGCTCTGACAATTTGATCAAATAGATCAGAAATCAAAGGAAGGGGATACGGATCACGGACCGTAATGAGATTCAATTCCCGGAAATCTAAACACGGTCTAAGTGATTCGTCTTTCTTTTTTACGAAAAAAGAAGCCAGCGGCCACAGGGTACTTAGATGGCCTAATATGTCCCTTTGCCAAGCTCTCCGCATAGCCTCTCTTTCGGGTTGGGAAAGGTTGTATAGCCGAGATTTTGGCAGTTTAGCTCCAGGGAAGAGACTGACCGGACAATCATATTCTCGGTAGGGGGGGCAGCCCCTGAGCTCCACCCTCTGAGAATACGTCTGCAAAATCAGAGAAAAGCTGAGGTAGGACCGTAGTTGACACCCAGAGATAGAAGCACAGAGACAGTTGTATGTACAAAATTCACTCCAGCTACTGATTTGTCTTGTCTGCCAGTCAATAGTAGGGTTATGCTTTATCAACCATGGTAAACCTAGAACCATCTGAGCAGGCAAGCCCCTCATAACAAAACAAGAAATGGACTCACCCACCCTTAACTGAATGTCATGAACGATATGAGTAAGACTCTTTTGCGAAAGAGGGGAGGAATCAATAGCAAACACTGGTATTACTTTTTTCTAATGTGCTAGTTCTAAAACCAAGATTTTGGAGAAAAGTCAATAAGGTTTACCCCCGCACCACTGTCAACAAATACCTCAAAATAAAAATTTCTTGAGTCTAGCGCCACCATGGCAGGCAGGAGGAGACGGGTATTGCAGGGAGAATGCATATTTGCTTGCTCAGACTCCCCATTCACACTACCAAGAGTCAGGGAAGTTTTTTCTTTCTCTTTATGTGAATACCTCAGTAGTTTTTCATTACCGTTTTGAGGTTTAACAAAAGGACACGCATAAACAAAATGACCTTCTTCACCACAGTAGTAACATAGCTTATTCAGCTAAAATCCCTATCACCTGAGCGAAAGGGAACCTGGCCCAACTGCATAGGCTCCTCTCATGCCCCAGATTCAAATGTCATATTTCCCCGGGGAATAGGTAGGACAGATTCACTTTCAGACAGGACCCCCCTCGAAAGGAATCTTATACCTCTCTCTAAGACGTCTATCAAGCCGCACTGACAAAGACATGGCCGTCTCCAATGAATCGGGATACTCATTAAAAGCAAGGGCATCTTTCAACCTCTCAGATAGCCCCTGACAAAACTGACTCCGGAGTGCAGGATCATTCCACCCCGAGTCAGTTGCCCATCTTCTAAAATCAGCACAATACGACTCTGCAGTACGTTTTCCCTGTAACAAACTGTGCAACTTAGATTCAGCCATAGAGACCCGGTCTGGGTCATCATAAATCAAGCCCAAGGCTCTGAAAAATTAATCCACCGAGGGATGGTGAACCGGTCGGCAGAGAATAAGCCCAGGACTGCGCGTCCCCTTTGAGCAGAGATATAATGATGCCCACTCTTTGATTCTCGTCACCAGTTGAAATTGGCCACAGACGAAAATACAACCTGCAGGACTCCCTGAACTGAATAAAGTCATCACTACCCCCTGAGAACCTATCAGGGAGAGCGACTTTAGGCTCTAAGCAGACCTGATTTTCCCCAACGGCGCCAGACGCCAGAGAATTCTGACACTGTGGAACAGAACTGCAGATCAGCAACCTCCAGCGATAATCCCTGTATGCAAACAACCAAAGCATCTAAAGCTTCCATTTCGCAAACAGCAGGGAAATGATAGTTTTATGGCGGGTTATAATGTCACGGTAGGTAGGTAAGCACGGAAATAACCAAACACAGGGAAAACAAACAGGACAAATGACTAGGCCCAAAAGCTAGGGAGAAAAGGGTCACCTCCTAGCGATCCCTAAGGCTTTCCCTAAACTGCTGTGCACATGTGCATACCTTAATGATGGATATGCACATGCCCTCGTGCCTAAGTCTATACACCCTGGGAAAACCCTGAGCAGTAGGGAAAAGGGAAGAGGCGATCTGCTTCCTCAAACAGGAGGAAGCAAGCGTCTCCCTAGAGGCCTAGATAAAAGACACAATAGAAAGAAACAGAGAGGACTTATCTTGAGCTGAGCTGAGCTGAGCTGGAGCAGACGATCCACAACACATCCAAAGCCCATAGAAATGAACTATAACCTGCAGAGGCCACTGGGGGAAGGAGGAATAAATAGCCTCACTAACAATCAACCCAGTACACCTGAAGGAAGGTGGATCCAGCTCAAACCCAAACCAAAAGAAAGAGAGGAGTCAGACATGTGACGCCAGTCTGGCAGACCTCCGAGCATTCACAGGGCAAGGCGTGACACATAGTGGGAATAACTAAGACATGGCTGGATGAAAGCATTTGACACTGTACCACATAAAAGGTTAGTATATAAAATGAGAATGCTCGGACTGGGAGAAAACGTCTGTAAGTGGGTAAGTAACTGGCTGAGGGATAGAAAACAGAGGATGGTTATTAACGGTACACACTCAGATTGGGTCACTGTCACTAGTGGGGTACCTCAGGGGTCAGTATTGGAGGTGTCACTGTTAGAGTTCAGCGGACACCTGGATGTTCGGGTTCGACGTGTTCGGCCGAACTTCACAAAAAAGTTTGAGTTCAGGACCCGAACTTGACCCGAACTTGACCTCGAACCCCATTGAAGTCAATGGGGACCCGAACTTTTGAGCACTAAAATGGCTGTAAAAATGTCATGGAAAGGGCTAGAGGGCTGCAAATGGCATCAAAATGTGGTTAAGAGCATGGCAAGTGCTCTGCAAACAAATGTGGATAGGGAAATAACTTTAAAAAACATAAAATACGTAAAAATAAAAAATAATAATCTTGATCTAGGAGGACGAGGTCCATATGGAGTAGGAGGTTGAGGAGGCGGTGGATGTGGAGGTGTAGGTGAAAGTGGCGGTGGAGGAGGAGGAGGTAGCCTACACTGCTTTTGGGTTTTAAATTTATTTTTATTTTTTTAAATTAGGGTACACCCCAAAACATTGGGAAATATAACCTCTGATAACCCCCTCCAGTCGTGCTAAACACACGTTCCGATAATACACCGGCTGCAGGGCAGGCCAGCACCTCCAAGGCGTAAAGGGCAAGATCAGGCCATGTGCCCAATTTGGAGACCCAGAAGTTGAAGGGGGCAGACCATGTTGGTAAAATGCTGCCTCCTGCTAAGGCTACTTTCACACTAGCGTTTCACTGATCCTTTTGAAATGCATTTGAAACGGTTCCGTCAATAAAATGACTAAACGGAGACAAGTCTGTATTGCGGATCCGTTTGTCATGTTCGTTTCCGTTTTTGCATCCGTTTAGCGGATCCGTTTTGGAATGAGTAGCATCTCTAGTTTCCCCCATCTTCATGTATTCAGATCCCCAGGGTTGTCATGCTCCTATATTTCTCCAGGGCTATCTTGAAATTCAAAGTTGGTCTGGCTTTGATAATGGACCACACCTTTCGGACTCTTGTACACGACTACATGCACTTAAAGATGTATAGTGTTCGTTAGCAGGCCATATGTCCCTGATCGTCATTGATCGTGCATACAGGAGTACAGAGCATCATGATGCTCACCATGTTGTGCCGCACACTGGGCTATTGTCCCGCACACACTATTAGTGCAAGACTATATCCCCGCGGGCAGCTCAATTTGCACAGAATCATTGTACACTATGATGCTGTGTACTCTCGTGTGCACGATCAATGCCACTACGGGACATATGGCCCGCTCACGGACTGTATGTCTCTGGGGGCATACAGTCGTGTGCAAGAGGCCTTAAAGGGGTTTTCTCATATCATACAATGGGGGCATACCACTAAGATATGCCCACATTGTCTTATAGCTGCGGGTCCCACCGCTGGTACCCTCACATATATTGAGAACGGAGCCAAGAAAGTGGATGAGGGCGCACTGCGCCGCCACCCTCCATTCATTTCTATGGGAAAGGCGGGTATTAGCGCTTGGTGGTGGACGTACCACGGGAAATTTCTTGTCCTCCAGAACCAGTGCTCCCCGCTCTGTTCTCGATATAGGTGCGGGTCCTACCAATGTTACCCACACTTATCAGACAATGGGGGCATATTCAAGCGGAATCCCCCCAAAGTCTATGTGAATACCCCTTTAAAAACTGTATGTCCCTTGCGTGCCCCTTGTGGTAATCACACTAGTTATATTAGAGCGTCATCGGGAAATCATTAAACGGTAAAATTACAATTTGTTTATGAATTCCTGATGATGCTGATGGACCGTGACTCCCACAAGGGCTCATATGAAAGGGCACAAGATTGAACAATGAACAAGCATTTGCTGTTCATGTGCCAATCATAGGGTCTACGATCAATAAAGAGCCAACAGATAGCTGATTATTGATGGTCATGTTAATGGATCTTACGACATTGGCACTAATGCTGTTTTGATATAAAAACTACCAAGGGTGTTACAATAAACGCACAGTAGTGAGACTAGGGTAGTTTTAATTTCAACACAGCTGTAGTGCCAAGGTTACCCGGTACAGGACAATAAAAACACAGACACAGTGCAGGAAACTATAAATAAAAAAATATTTTTAAACATAAAAAATAATAATAATATATAAACATAAATTGTATTTACATTTGTTCATAATGGTGAGGGGAGGTGGACTGTCATGGGGTTGATGGTCTGGGGCTGGCAATGGTAGCCCCCCTGTCCTGGCGATCTACTGAGATGAAACTACGGGCCACAGGAAAGGATGCAGAGCAAAACGCTCCGCTGTCTCAGACAGCCCCTTACACTCAGACAGAGAGAACAGTTGTCCCTCTGACTGTAGGGGGCTGGCCAAAACAGGGGAGCCATACGCTCCGCTGTCTCAGACAGCCCCATACACTCAGACGAGGAGAACAGTTGTCCCTCTGACTGTAGGGGTCTGGCCAAAACAAGGGGGGCCAAACGCTCCGCTGTCTCAGACAGCCCCATACACTCAGACGAGGAGAACAGTTGTCCCTCTGACTGTAGGGGTCTGGCCAAAACAAGGGGGGCCAAACGCTCTGCTGTCTCAGACAGCCCTTTAAACTCAGAAGGAGAGAACAGTTGTCCCTCTGACTGTAGGGGGCTGTCCAAAACAGGGGAGCCAAACGCTCCGCTGTCTCAGACAGCCCCTTACACTCAGACGGAGAGAACAGTTGTCCCTCTGACTGTAGGGGGCTGGCCAAAACAGGGGAGCCAAACGCTCCACTGTCTCAGACAGCCCCTTAAACTCAGAAGGAGAGAACAGTTGTCCCTCTGACTGTAGGGGGCTGTCCAAAACAAGGGAGCCAAACGCTCCGCTGTCTCAGACAGCCCTTTAAACTCAGAAGAAGAGAAGAGTTGTCCCTCTGACTGTAGGGGGCTGGCCAAAACAGGGGAGCCAAACGCTACCGACTCAGACAGCCCTTTACACTCAGACGGAGAGAACTTTTGTCCCTCTGACTGTAGGAGGCTGGCCAAAACAGGGGAGCCATACACTTCGCTGTCTCAGACAGCCCCTTTGCAATTTCTTTTTTTACAGTTGTTAAAAATAATTACCTTCTTGGTGCCATTGCCTTTCGTAGGAACCCCAGGGCCACCGTATGGACGTATGTGGTCCCTGAGGTTCCTCCGGAGCCACTCGGGGCCTGAACCTCCTTGTTAAAATCCCTCCTGAAGCGGTCCCGGATAGATCGCCAACGCGTTGTAACCAGTTTGACTATAGTAAAAAACATAACAAATAAAATCAGCATGATGTAAGGAAAAGAACAATAGTAATGTATTAAAATACATATTGTTTTACTTACCATATTTCTCCTGAGCCGCCGTATTTAGATCCCCCCAGGTCTCAAAAATTTCTGCACAGATGTCCCTCCAGAGCCGCTGGGTCCGATGATGATCAGCGTGGTGGCGGCCGGAGTGGTCCCATAATGATGGACGTGCCTCCACCAGTTGTGTGAGGAGCAGGTTATCTATGGTAGGAAACCCAAACTCCTCATCTTCCCTGGTGGAGCCTCTGGAACCCTGAAAAAAAGAAAATACTAATTTAAATCTAAATCCTAATACAAAATGCTAATTAAAACTACTTAATTCAAGACTTACACGTCTACGACCGCCACTAGGTGCAGATTGCTGAAACAAAAACAAAAAATGTTTTAAACAGAATGTATTTAAATAAAAAAATGTATTATATATATATATATATATATATATATATATTAACTTCTTGACAGCCCCGGTCCGGGCTTGGTCCACCTCCCCTGGACGCTGGCGATTCCAGCACTGGTGGGCGAGCCCCGGCAGAGCCGACAACATCCAGAGAGCCCTCCGATGATGATTAAGAAATCTATAATAAGAGCACATACTGATTAATGCAACGAATCAAACAGTACAAACTCCAAGTGTTGATTTTATACTTACCGGCCACTGAATACGACGGCGCCTTCTGGGTGGGTTTCTCCAATCGATAGATGTCTTCTTTGATGACATCTGTACGCAACAGAATACCAGACAAAATGCAGATAATGTTAAAGGAACTTATTTAGAGCACTATTTCCTCATATATCAACAAAAATTTTTTAATTTTAATACTTACTTTTTAAAATATAGATTGGTGCTTGCCCACCGCAGAACTTTCTAGAAATTCAAAACATTTTTATTTTTTTTGGTGAAGACCCTAAGAATAAAATGATTTAAAAAAATTATCCTACAGGAGCCATAATCCCCACAAGTGCTATAATCAGAGACAGCAGCCCCGCATAGTGCCTGCAGCCCCCCATAGTGCCATCAGCCCCCCACTTCCAAACAACCTTCCCACAGTGACCTCAGCCCCCCCAATGCCAGCAGCCCCCACAGTTCCAGCTACACACACCCCCGCAGTGCCAGCAGACCCCACAGTTCCAGCCACAAACACCCCCGCAGTGCCAGCAGCACCCGCAGTTTGAGCCACAAACACCCCCGCAGTGCCAGCAGCACCCACAGCTCCAACCACATAAACCCCTGCAGTGCCAGAAGCACCTCACAGTTCCAGCCACAAACATCCTCGCAGTGCCAGCAGCCCCCCCCCCCGCCTAGAAATATAGAGATAGATAGATAGATAGAAAAAAAAGAAAGATAGACAAACAAACAAAACTTCATGTACTTACCAGTCTTCATCAAGTCGATAATCCAAAATGGCCGACAATGAGGGGAGAGACAGGAAGTTACTGGGCATGCGCAAAGACGTGAATGGTTTTTAACGGATCCGTGTCAAAGCGGAGCTAGGACAAACGGATCCGTCCCCATTCACTTCAAATATGAGTCCGGACTGATCCGTTTCCTTCTCCTACATCTCCTCCTCATCATCATCCACCTCGTCATCCTCCAGAACTGTGCCCTGGCTGGACAATTGTGTACCTGGCATTTGTGGGTGCAGGAACCAACCCTCTGAGCCACTTGGGAATGACTGGCCGGAAACGCTACAAAATGATCCCTCTTCCTCCTCCTGCGCCACATCCTCTTCCATCATCGCCAGCAGCATTTTCTCAAGGAGGCATAGAATTGGGATAGTAACGCTGAGAATGGTGTTGTCGGCACTGGCCATGTTGGTGGAGTATTCAAAACAGCGCAACAAGGAACACAGGTCTCGCATGGAGGCCCAGTCATCGGTGGTGAAGTGGTGCTGTTCCGCAGAGCGACTCACCCGTGCCTGCTGCTGCTGAAACTCCACTATGGCCTGCTGCTGCTCGCCCAGTCTGTCCAGCATGTGCAAGGTGGAGTTCCACCTTGTGGGCACGACGCATATGAGGCGGTGAGCGGGAAGGCTGAAATTACGCTGCAGCGCTGACAGGTGAGCAGTAGCAGTGTGAGAACGCAGAAAGAGCGCACAGACGGCCCACACTTTATGCAGCAGCTCTAACATATCGAGGTAATTGGGGTTTGTCCCCAAACAGATAAAATTTATAACTGCCTGCTGTTGTTTACCCCTGGATGTACTGAAGTTGGTGGTGAAGGTGTTACGCTGACCAGCGAGGAGGCGGTAGAGGATGAGGAAGCGGAGTAGGAGGATGAAGCAACAGGAGGCAAACTGAAGCGCCCTGCAATCCTCGGTGGTGGAAGGACATGCGCCAAACTGCTATCCGCCTCAGGCCCAGCCGCCACTGCATTTACCCAGTGTGCTGTTATGGAGATATAACGGCCCTGACCGTGCTTACTGGTCCACGTATCCGTAGTGAGGTGCACCTTGCCACAGATAGCGTTGCGCAGTGCACACCTGATTTTGTCCCCCACTTGGTTGTGCAGGGAAGGAATGGCTTGCCGCCTGAAAAAGTAGTGGCGGCTGGGCACGATGTACTGTGGGACAACCACCGCCATAAGGCCTTTAAAACTTTCCGTCTCCACCAGACGGAATGACAGCATTTCAAAGGCCAGTAATTTTGAAATGCTGGCATTCAGGGCCAAGGATCACGGGTGGGTAGGGGGGCACTTCCTCTTCCGCTCCAGTGTTTAGGAGATGGAGAGCTGAACGCTTCCGTGGGACATTGTGGAGATGCTTGGTGGCCCAGGTGGTGGTGTTGCTGGCAGATCCTCTGATTGAGGGGTGGCAGGTTTCACTTTCACTACAGAGGATGAAGAGGCCGAGACTGCAGCAGAAGAGGAAGCAGGAGGAGCCAGAGACCTTTCTTGGTTTTTGAGGTGTCTACTCCACTGCAGCTCGTGCTTTGCACTTAGATGCTGGTCATGCAGGTTGTGCTCACATTGAGAACGTTTATGCCTCGCTTCAGGCTCTGATTGCACAGCGTGCAAACCACTCGTGTCTTGTAGTCAGCACATTGTCTGAAGAACTGCCACGGCAGGGAACTCCTTGGAGCTGGCTTTGGTGTGCTCGGTCCCTTGCTGCGGTGGGCAGTAGCAGGCGTACTGTGTAGGGGACAGCCACTTCGCTTTTAAACTCTGCTCCCTCTTCTGCTGTGCTGGTGGCTCTGTGCGACCACCGCCTCTTCCTCCGAACTACACAGGTCACTCGCATGACCTTGATACCATGTGGGGTCGAGGACCTCATCGTCCTCCACATCATCTTCCACCCAGTCTTCATACCTGCTCTCCTTGTCAGTATGCACAGTTTCGAAAGCCCCAGCAGTTGGCACCTGTGTTTTGACATCATCCGAGACGTGCTGTGATGGTCCTCCCATGTACTCATCTTGAAACATAAGTGGTTGGGCATCGGTGCACTCAATCTCTTCCACCTCTGGGCCAGGGCTAGGTGGATGGCCCTGGGAAACCCTGCTAACAGAGTCATCAAAAAGCAGAAGAGACTGCTGCATGACTTTGGGCTCAGACTGCTTTGCTGCTTTGCAAGGGGGTGAGGTGAAAGACTGAGGGACATCGGCTCCAGGTGCCAACTCTGATCTTTCAGCAGGAGACTGGGTGGGAGACAATGTGAAGTAACTGGAGGCACTGTCAGCAACCCAATCTACTATCGCCTGTACTTGTTCTGGCCTCACCATTCGTAGAGCTGCATTAGGCCCGACCAAATACCGCTGCAGGTTCTGTCTCCTACTCGCACCTGAGGAAGGGGTTTCACTTGTGCGTGTAGTTGGCACAGATCGACCACGTCCTCTCCCTGCAACAGGAGCTCCACCAGCAGCACCACGACCGGGGCCACGTCCCTTATTTGACGCTCTCCTCATATTTCTCAAATTTAGGATCTTGCCCTAAATGGGTGTTTTATTAATAGCAGAATAGAACGACAGTATGTAAAGGGTGTATATCACACGAATAGATGCAAACTAGTCCGCAATTAAAGTTTTATGCCCAAAATGGGTGTTTTATTAATAGCAGACTATGACAACATTATATAACCCTTGAATTTCACACGTGCAGATGCATCAAGGGCTGTAAAATTGTGTATTTTGCCCAAAAAGGGTGTTTTATTGATAGCAGAATAGAACCACAGTATCTAAAGTGTGTATCTTAAAATGACATATGCAGCAAAATTTAGTTTTTTGCCTAAAATGGGTGTTTTTTTTATTAACAGAATATGATAGCAGTATATAACGCTTGAATTTCACACGTGCAGATGCAGCAAGGGCTGTAAAATTGTGTATTTTGCCCAAAATGGGTGTTTTTTAAAACCCAGAAAATTATGGCTGTATTTCTAGCTTAAATTGCACACTGACTAATGCTGCAAATGCACCAGATGTCGTATATTGCCAAAAAAAGGGTGTGTTTTTTTTAAAACCAGATTATTATTGCAGTATTTCAAGCTTGGATTTGAATGTCACAAAAGCACAGATGCTGTGCTGGTGCACTGAGCTTGCATAAAATGGCTGCCGTCGTCGCCCACCTAACTAACAGACGGATAAAAGGTATTTTTCTCTGTCACTGGGCTCAGGGCAGGGTAAAAAGATTGTGCCCTGCACCCACACAACTAAATCTATGTAGATCGCTGAGTTGAATTGGAGTTCTGATCACAGGTTCTCTCCTATTCTCTCCCTCACAGCAGCCGCATCCTCACCCGACACTAAGCACAGCAGAGTGACGTGCAGCGCTACGTGACTCCAGCTTATATAGAGGCTGGGTCACATGCTGCACTGGCCAATCACAGCCATGCCATTAGTAGGCATGGCTGTGATGGCTTCTAAGGTCAGACAGTTTACCGCTTGTTGATTGGCTGCTCTGCAGCCTTTCAAAAAGCGCTAAGAAAGCTCCAAACACCGAACCTGAACTTTTACTGAAATGTCGGGTTCGGGTCCGAGGTCCAAAAATCCTAAAGTTTGGTACGAACCCAAACTTTACATATCGGGTTCGCTCAACCTTAGTCACTGTCACTAGTGGGGTACCTCAGGGGTCAGTATTGGGCCCTATTCTCTTCAATATATTTATTAATGATCTTGTAGAAGGCTTGCACAGTAAAGTATCAATTTTTGCAGATGACACTAAACTGTGTTAGTAATAATTAACACGGAAGAGGACCGTATACTGTATATTTATATACACTCACCTACAGAATTATTAGGAACACCTGGTCTATTTCTCATTATTGCGATTATCTAGTCAACCAATCACATGGCAGTTGCTTCGATGCATGTAGGGTTGTGGTCCTGGTCAAGACAATCTCCTGAACTCCAAACTGAATGTCAGAATGGGAAAGAAAGGTGGGCTACAACAGCAGAAGACCCCACCGGGTACCACTCATCTCCACTACAAATAGGAAAAAGAGGCTACAATTTGCACGAGCTCACCAAAATTGGACTGTTGAAGACTGGAAAAATGTTGCCTGGTCTGATGAGTCTCGATTTCTGTTGAGACATTCAAATGGTAGAGTCTGAATTTGGCGTAAACAGAATGAGAACATGTATCCATCATGCCTTGTTACCACTGTGCAGGCTGGTGGTGGTGGTGTAATGGTGTGGGGGATGTTTTTTCTGGGCACACTTTAGGCCCCTTAGTGCCAATTGGCCATCATTTAAATGCAACGGGCTACCTGAGCATTGTTTCTGACCATGTCCATCCCTTCATGACCACCATGTACCCATCCTCTGATGGCTACTTCCAGCAGGATAATGCACCATGTCACAAAGCTCCAATCATTTCAAATTGGTTTCTTGAACATGACAATGAGTTCACTGTACTAAAATGGCCCCACAGTCACCAGATCTCAACCCAATAGAGCATCTTTGGGATGTGGTGGAACGGGAGCTTCGTGCCCTGGATGTGCATCCCTCAAATCTCCATCAACTGCAAGATGCTATCCTATCAATATGGGCCAACATTTCTAAAGAATGCTATCAGCACCTTGTTGAATCAATGCCACGTAGAATTAAGGCAGTTCTGAAGGCAAAAGGGGGTCCAACACCGTATTAGTATGGTGTTCCTAATAATTCTTTAGGTGAGTGTATATTACAGAGGATAGTACAGTGTATATATATATATTTATGGTCAGGGCTAGGACAACGTCGGCGCACGCAGAGAAACCTGCCCTGAACATAGTGGCTGAATTGTGCCGGGAGCCACGGGCGCGGGTACACCAGTGAAAAAGGGGGCAAAATAACATCAGTTAGGTACAACACTTTATCGCAAACTACAAAGCCAGTGATCGAAAGGCACGAGATATCCCTACTTGAGGATTGGGTATATACCTAGTAAAGCAGGAGGACCGCCACCGCCCCAAGGACCGGATGACATGAGCGGGCACCTGATGCCGAGAAGCAGCGGAGGCTACCCCTATGCGACATGAGTGGCCCGAAATTACCTTGGGGTCATAGCCTAGACCCTGGGCGAGGGCACGGATGAAAGATATAAACTGAGAGGTGCTGAGAGGCTTGCCTGCGTGTGGCAGGAGCGGGCTATCTGGTGATGAACCTTGGATTAGGGCTAGCAGTTGATGCAGCACCTGAACTGGACACCAATCGTTCCACGTGGGATAGAATTTAACCTCGGAAGGGGGTCCCGTCTGATTGGTTTTTGGTGGAAGGTAGCAGGGGAGTGTAATGGCCCTGGCCCCATAACAGATGCTGCTTCAGAGGATGGTTATGGCGATTTGGACCCGCCAGAACCTCCCGGGCCGGAGGAATTCATAAAAGGTGAGAAACATGGCCGCTTTCAAAATCAGGCTAGTGAAGGGCCCAAAAGGATTACCATCCAATGACGAAGAAAGATCCCTGAACGATTTACCGGACACTGGTTGCCTATGGCTCACGGACCCCTTCCCCTCCTTTTGAATACCCCGAAGACAGAACCTGGGCGATCCAGGAACGCTGACAACCTGGGCGATCCAGGAACGCTGACAACCTGGGCGATCCAGGGACGCTGACAACCTGGGCGATCCAGGGACGCTGACAACCTGGGCGATCCAGGGACGCTGACAACCTGGGCGATCCAGGGACGCTGCCAACCTGGGCGATCCAGGGACACTGCCAACCTGGGCGATCCAGGGACACTGCCAACCTGGGCGATCCAGGGACACTGCCAACCTGGGCGATCCAGGGACACTGACAACCTGGGCGATCCAGGGACACTGACAACCTGGGCGATCCAGGGACACTGACAACCTGGGCGATCCAGGGACACTGCCAACCTGGGCGATCCAGGGACACTGCCAACCTGGGCGATCCAGGGACACTGCTAACCTGGGCGATCCAGGGACACTGCCAACCTGGGCGATCCAGGGACACTGCCAACCTGGCGATCCAGGGACACTGCCAACCTGGCGATCCAGGGACACTGCCAACCTGGGCGATCCAGGGACACTGCCAACCTGGGCGATCCAGGGACACTGCCAACCTGGGCGATCCAGGGACACTGCCAACCTGGGCGATCCAGGGACACTGACAACCTGGGCGATCCAGGGACACTGACAACCTGGGCGATCCAGGGACACTGCCAACCTGGGCGATCCAGGGACACTGACAACCTGGGCCATCCAGGGACACTGACAACCTGGGCGATCCAGGGACACTGCCAACCTGGGCGATCCAGGGACACTGACAACCTGGGCGATCCAGGGGACACTGACAACCTGGGCGATCCAGGGACACTGACAACCTGGGCGATCCAGGGACACCGACAACCTGGGCGATCCAGAGAAAAGTGATCACCAACTTCACGGCACAAATTCTGGCAATGTGATGCTGATGCAGAGATGAAAGCGGAGTGACTGTGGAGAATCGTTCCCCCCCCAAAAAGGAATTTTAATTATCATCCCCTCTTTTTTTTTTTATAAAACTGCGCCCTCCCCCCCCCCCCCCCAGTGGGCGAGCTGCCCGCATCACAGAGCCAGAACAACGCCTGAATCACTTGAGCTGACATCAAACAAAAAGATGAGAGGGTGTGTGGGTGGTGAAAATGTGAGGACGACCCTGACTTCCCAAGCGAAGCTCCTCAGAACCCCAGTTGCTCAACACGTGACCGAAAAGTAGTGGACCGGGACGCAGCTTGCCGGCCCTGCAGCCGGAATCCAGCGATCGGCACTGAGCGGCACTGGGGAGAGCGGCACTTAATCTGAACCACCAGGGGGCATGAGCCCAGACGTGAGGCACAGCTGGGACGGCGCCAGCTGCGCCTCGATTACCTGAAGACCGGAGGAGAGAGCGGAGATTACAGACGCCGGCGGTGCGTGGTTGCAGAACCGGAAGGGAGGTCTCGGGTCAGAGAGGAACGGAGCGTGATGCCACAGGAAGCGTGAGGCTCGGGCGCCTGGCTGAGCGGCAGGTAGGGGGATAAATAGCCAGACGCCCCTCCCACAAATGCAGGCTGTTAACAGCCTTATTATATATACTACAGATGACAGTATACTGTACATATATACTACAGAGGACAGTATACTGTATATATATATTACAGAGGATAGTACAGTGTATGTATATATATATATACTACAGAGGACAGTATACTATACATATATACTACAGAGGACAATATAGTGTATATATATATATATATATATATATATACTACAGAGGACAGTATACTGTACATATATACTACAGAGGACAATATAGTGTATATATATATATATATATATATATATACTACAGAGGACAGTATACTGTACATATATACTACAGAGGACAATACAGTGTATATATATATATATATACTACAGAGGACAGTATATATACTACAGATGACAGTATACTGTGTGTGTATATATATATATATATATATATATATATACTACAGAGGACAGTATACTGTACATATATACTACAGAGGACAATATAGTGTATATATATATATATATATACTACAGAGGACAGTATATATACTACAGAGGACAGTATACTGTACATATATACTACAGAGGACAATATAGTGTGTATATATATATATATATATACTACAGAGGAGAGTATATATACTACAGAGGACAGTATACTGTACATATATACTACAGAGGACAATATAGTGTATATATATATATATTACAGAGGATAGTACAGTGTGTATATATATATATATATATATATATATACTACAGAGGACAGTATACTATACATATATACTACAGAGGACAATATAGTGTGTATATATATATATATACTACAGAGGACAGTATACTGTACATATATACTACAGAGGACAATATAGTGTATATATATATATATATATACTACAGAGGACAGTATATTTACTACAGATGACAGTATACTGTGTGTATATATATATATACTACAGAGGACAGTATACTGTACATATATACTACAGAGGACAATATAGTGTATATATATATACTACAGAGGACAGTATATATACTACAGAGGACAGTATACTGTACATATATACTACAGAGGACAATATAGTGTGTATATATATATATATATATATATATTACAGAGGATAGTACAGTGTGTATATACAGGGAGTGCAGAATTATTAGGCAAGTTGTATTTTTGAGGATTAATTTTATTATTGAACAACAACCATGTTCTCAATGAACCCAAAAAACTCATTAATATCAAAGCTGAGTATTTTTGGAAGTAGTTTTTAGTTTGTTTTTAGTTTTAGCTATTTTAGGGGGATATCTGTGTAAGCAGGTGACTATTACTGTGCATAATTATTAGGCAACTTAACAAAAAACAAATATATACCCATTTCAATTATTTATTTTTACCAGTGAAACCAATATAACATCTCAACATTCACAAATATACATTTCTGACATTCAAAAACAAAACAAAAACAAATCAGTGACCAATATAGCCACCTTTCTTTGCAAGGACACTCAAAAGCCGCCATCCATGGATTCTGTCAGTGTTTTGATCTGTTCACCATCAACATTGCGTGCAGCAGCAACCACAGCCTCCCAGACACTGTTCAGAGAGGTGGACTGTTTTCCCTCCTTGTAAATCTCACATTTGATGATGGACCACAGGTTCTCAATGGGGTTCAGATCAGGTGAACAAGGAGGCCATGTCATTAGATTTTCTTCTTTTATACCCTTTCTTGCCAGCCACGCTGTGGAGTACTTGGACGCGTGTGATGGAGCATTGTCCTGCATGAAAATCATGTTTTTCTTACCTTGCAGACTTTTTCCTGTACCACTGCTTGAAGAAGGTGTCTTCCAGAAACTGGCAGTAGGACTGGGAGTTGAGCTTGACTCCATCCTCAACCCACAAAGGCCCCACAAGCTCATCTTTGATGATACCAGCCCAAACCAGTACTCCACCTCCACCTTGCTGGCGTCTGAGTCGGACTGGAGCTCTCTGCCCTTTACCAATCCAGCCATCTGGCCCATCAAGACTCACTCTCATTTCATCAGTCCATAAAACCTTAGAAAAATCAGTCTTGAGATATTTCTTGGCCCAGTCTTGACGTTTCAGCTTGTGTGTCTTGTTCAGTGGTGGTCGTCTTTCAGCCTTTCTTACCTTGGCCATGTCTCTGAGTATTGCACACCTTGTGCTTTTGGGCACTCCAGTGATGTTGCAGCTCTGAAATATGGCCAAACTGGTGGCAAGTGGCATCTTGGCAGCTGCACGCTTGACTTTCCTCAGTTCATGGGCAGTTATTTTGCGCCTTGGTTTTTCCACACGCTTCTTGCGACCCTGTTGACTATTTTGAATGAAACGCTTGATTGTTCGATGATCACGCTTCAGAAGCTTTGCAATTTTAAGAGTGCTGCATCCCTCTGCAGAATATCTCACTATTTTTGACTTTTCTGAGCCTGTCAAGTCCTTCTTTTGACCCATTTTGCCAAAGGAAAGGAAGTTGCCTAATAATTATGCACACCTGATATAGGGTGTTGATGTCATTAGACCACACCCCTTCTCATTACAGAGATGCACATCACCTAATATGCTTAATTGGTAGTAGGCTTTCGAGCCTATACAGCTTGGAGTAAGACAACATGCAGAAAGAGGATGATGTGGTCAAAATACTCATTTGCCTAATAATTCTGCACAAAGTGTATATATATATATATATATATATATATACTACAGAGGACAGTATATATACTACAGAGGACAGTATACTGTACATATATACTACAGAGGACAATATAGTGTATATATATATATATATATATTACAGAGGATAGTACAGTGTGTATATATATAGACCCCCTGACGAAGGCACGCCGAAACGCGCGTTGGGGTAGCGCCATCCTGGTTTTTCTGTTCACACCTGGTCCCATCTTGGTGAGTGTTTGATCACAGTTGTCCAGCCATGGCTATGTGCTGCCAGTGTTGAGCTATTTTGCCCGGTTCATTATTGCAGATCCATTGGTACACTGTCTACATTTAGCATGATCTATGTTCTCTGTACCAGTCATTATGCACTATAGCCATGGCGGTCTGACCCTTTCTTTGATCTCCACTCACCCTTTACCATTATTTATCTGGTCTGCACCTATGGGCTGGTCATTGTACCACATATCATTAGTTGTTTTTCCCATATCTGCAGCAACCTCATTGATAGATTATTACATGTTGTGACCAGTGTGTCCATCCAGGATGGCGCTCGTTTTCTTTTCCTCTGCTCCCTCACCCTATTCTTGGCATCTACTATGTGTATTTTTATCATGAATTTATTAAAAACGTATATTCTTTTAACCAATGGTACTCTCAGCTCTTTTCTTCTGCTTTCTGCCTATATATATATATATACTACAGAGGACAGTATATATACTACAGAGGACAGTATACTGTACATATATACTACAGAGGACAATATAGTGTATATATGTGTATATATATATATATATATATATATATATATATTACAGAGGATAGTACAGTGTGTGTATATATATATATATATATAAATATTAAAAAGATGAGGCAGCACTCCAATACAAAAAGGTGAAAACAATGGACCCCTTTGCAACGTTTCAACATCTCAATGCAGTCTTGATAAAGAGGGGTCAATAAAGGGTCCATAATTTTTCACCTTTTCTATTGGAGTGCTGCCTCATCTTTTTAATATTTATCATTCCATTCGCCGTTGAGTCTGCGGCTGGGAGGATTTTGACTAGAGTTGAGCGAACACCTGGATGTTCGGGTTCGAGAAGTTCGGCCGAACATCCCGGAAATGTTCGGGTTCGGGATCCGAACCCGACCCGAACTTCGTCCTGAACCCGAACCCCATTGAAGTCAATGGGGACCCGAACTTTTCGGCACTAAAAAGGCTGTAAAACAGCCCAGGAAAGAGCTAGAGGGCTGCAAAAGGCAGCAACATGTAGGTAAATCCCCTGCAAACAAATGTGGATAGGGAAATGAATTAAAATTAAAATTAAATAAATAAAAATTAACCAAAATCAATTGGAGAGAGGTCCCATAGCAGAGAATCTGGCTTCACGTCACCCACCACTGTAAGAGTCCATTTTCATAAATTTAGGCCCAGCACCCAGGCAGAGGAGAGAGGTCCCATAACAGAGAATCTGGCTTCATGTCAGCAGAGAATTAGTCTGCATGTCATAGCAGAGAATGAGGCTTCACGTCAGCCACCACTGCAACAGTCCATTGGCATATATTTAGGCCTAGCACACAGGCAGAGGAGAGAGGTCCCGTAACAGAGAATCTGGCTTCATGTCAGCAGAGAATTAGTCTTCATGTCATAGCAGAGAATGAGGCTTCACGTCAACCAACATTGGAACAGTCCATTGGCATATATTTAGGCCCCGGAACCCAGGCAGAGGAGAGAGGTCCCGTAACAGAGAATCTGGCTTCATGTCAGCAGAGAATCAGTCTGCATGTCATAGCAGAGAATGAGGCTTCACGTCAGCCACCACTGCAACAGTCCATTGGCATATATTTAGGCCCAGCACCCAGGCAGAGGAGGGAGGTCCCGTAACAGAGAATCTGGCTTCATGTCAGCAGAGAATCAGTCTGCAAGTCATAGCAGAGAATGAGGCTTCACGTCAGCCACCACTGCAACAGTCCATTGGCATATATTTAGGCCCAGCACACACACAGGCAGAGGAGAGAGGTCCCGTAACAGACAATCTGTCTTCATGTCAGCAGAGAATCAGTCTGCATGTCATAGCAGAGAATGAGGCTTCACGTCAGCCACCACTGCAACAGTCCATTGGCATATATTTAGGCCCAGCACACAGGCAGAGGAGGGAGGTCCCGTAACAGAGAATCTGGCTTCATGTCAGTAGAGAATCAGTCTGCATGTCATAGCAGAGAATCAGGCTTCACGTCAGCCACCACTGCAACAGTCCATTGGCATATATTTAGGCCCAGCACCCAGGCAGAGGAGGGAGGTCTCGTAACAGAGAATCTGGCTTCATGTCAGCAGAGAATCAGTCTGCATGTCATAGCAGAGAATGAGGCTTCACGTCAGCCACCACTGCAACAGTCCATTGTCATATATTTAGGCCCAGCACCCAGGCAGAGGAGAGAGGTCCCGTAACAGACAATCTGGCTTCATGTCAGCAGAGAATCAGTCTTCATGTCATAGCAGAGAATGAGGCTTCACGTCAGCCACCACTGCAACAGTCCATTGGCATATATTTAGGCCCAGCACCCAGCTAGAGGAGAGAGGTCCCGTAACAGAGAATCTGTCTTCATGTCAGCAGAGAATCAGTCTGCATGTCATAGCAGAGAATCAGGCTTCACGTCACCCACCACTGCAACAGTCCATTGGCATATATTTAGGCCCAGCACACACCCAGGCAGAGGAGAGAGGTCCCGTAACAGAGAATCTGTCTTCATGTCAGCAGAGAATCAGTCTGCATGTCATAGCAGAGAATGAGGCTTCACGTCACCCAACATTGGAACAGTCCATTGGCATATATTTAGGCCCAGCACACACACAGGCAGAGGAGAGAGGTCCCGTAACAGACAATCTGGCTTCATGTCAGCAGAGAATCAGTCTGCATGTCATAGCAGAGAATCAGGCTTCACGTCAGCCACCACTGCAACAGTCCATTGTCAGATATTTAGGCCCAGCACCCAGGCAGAGGAGAGAGGTCCCGTAACAGACAATCTGGCTTCATGTCAGCAGAGAATCAGTCTGCATGTCATAGCAGAGAATCAGGCTTCACGTCACCCAACATTGGAACAGTTCATTGGCATATATTTAGGCCCCGGCACCCAGACACAGGAGAGGTTCATTCAACTTTGGGTAGCATCGCAATATAATGGTAAAATGAAAATAAAAATAGGATTGAAAGAGGAAGTGCCCTGGAGTCCAATAATATATGGTTAAGGGGAGGTAGTTAATGTCTAATCTGGACAAGGGACGGACAGATCCTGTGGGATCCATGCCTGGTTCATTTTTATGAACGTCAGCTTGTCCACATTGGCTGTAGACAGGCGGCTGCGTTTGTCTGTAATGACGCCCCCTGCCGTGCTGAATACACGTTCAGACAAAACGCTGGACGCCGGGCAGGCCAGCACCTCCAAGGCATAAAAGGCTAGCTCTGGCCACGTGGACAATTTAGAGACCCAGAAGTTGAATGAGGCCGAACCATCAGTCAGTACGTGGAGGGGTGTGCACACGTACTGTTCCACCATGTTAGTGAAATGTTGCCTCCTGCTAACACGTTGCGTATCAGGTGGTGGTGCAGTTAGCTGTGGCTTGTTGACAAAAGTTTTCCACATCTCTGCCATGCTAACCCTGCCCTCAGAGGAGCTGGCAGTGACACAGCTGCCTTGGCGACCTCTTGCTCCTCCTCTGCCTTGGCCTTGGGCTTCCACTTGTTCCCCTGTGACATTTGGGAATGCTCTCAGTAGCGCGTCTACCAACGTGCGCTTGTACTCGCGCATCTTCCTATCACGCTCCAGTGCAGGAAGTAAGGTGGGCACATTGTCTTTGTACCGTGGATCCAGCAGGGTGGCAACCCAGTAGTCCGCACAGGTTAAAATGTGGGCAACTCTGCTGTCGTTGCGCAGGCACTGCAGCATGTAGTCGCTCATGTGTGCCAGGCTGCCCAGGGGTAAGGACAAGCTGTCCTCTGTGGGAGGCGTATCGTCATCGTCCTGCCTTTCCCCCCAGCCACGCACCAGTGATGGACCCGAGCTGCGTTGGGTGCCACCCCGCTGTGACCATGCTTCATCCTCCTCCACCTCCTCCTCATCCTCGTCCTCCTCGTCCTCCAGTAGTGGGCCCTGTCTGGCCACATTTGTACCTGGCCTCTGCTGTTGCCAAAAACCTCCCTCTGAGTCACTTCGAAGAGACTGGCCTGAAAGTGCTAAAAATGACCCCTCTTCCTCCTCCTCCTCCTCCTGGCCCACCTCCTTTTGCATCATCGCCCTAAGTGTTTTCTCAAGGAGACATAGAAGTGGTATTGTAACGCTGATAACGGCGTCATCGCCACTGGCCATGTTGGTGGAGTACTCGAAACAGCGCAACAGGGCACACAGGTCTCGCATGGAGGCCCAGTCATTGGTGGTGAAGTGGTGCTGTTCCGCAGTGCGACTGACCCGTGCGTGCTGCAGCTGAAACTCCACTATGGCCTGCTGCTGCTCGCACAGTCTGTCCAGCATGTGCAAGGTGGAGTTCCACCTGGTGGGCACGTCGCATATGAGGCGGTGAGCGGGAAGGCCGAAGTTACGCTGTAGCGCAGACAGGCGAGCAGCAGCAGGATGTGAACGCCGGAAGCGCGAACAGACGGCCCGCACTTTATGCAGCAGCTCTGACATGTCGGGGTAGTTGTGAATGAACTTCTGCACCACCAAATTCAGCACATGCGCCAAGCAAGGGATGTGCGTCAAATTGGCTAGTCCCAGAGCTGCAACGAGATTTCGCCCATTATCGCACACCACCAGGCCGGGCTTGAGGCTCACCGGCAGCAACCACTCGTCGGTCTGTTGTTCTATACCCTGCCACAACTCCTGTGCGGTGTGGGGCCTGTCCCCCAAACATATGAGTTTCAGAATGGCCTGCTGACGTTTACCCCGGGCTGTGCTGAAGTTGGTGGTGAAGGTGTGTGGCTGACTGGATGAGCAGGTGGAAGAAGAGGAGGAGGAAGCCGAGAAGGAGGAGGTGGCAACAGGAGGCAAAGAATGTTGCCCTGCGATCCTTGGCGGCGGAAGGACGTGCGCCAAACAGCTCTCCGCCTGGGGCCCAGCTGCCACTACATTTACCCAGTGTGCAGTTAGGGAGATATAGCGTCCCTGGCCGTGCTTACTGGTCCACGTATCTGTGGTTAGGTGGACCTTGCCACAGATGGCGTTGCGCAGTGCACACTTGATTTTATCGGATACTTGGTTGTGCAGGGAAGGCACGGCTCTCTTGGAGAAGTAGTGCCGGCTGGGAACAACATACTGTGGGACAGCAAGCGACATGAGCTGTTTGAAGCTGTCTGTGTCCACCAGCCTAAATGACAGCATTTCATAGGCCAGTAGTTTAGAAATGCTGGCACTCAGGGTCAGGGATCGAGGGTGGCTAGGTGGGAATTTACGCTTTCTATCAAATGTTTGTGAGATGGAGAGCTGAACGCTGGCGTGTGACATGGTTGAGACGCTTGGTGACGGAGGTGGTGGTGGTGGTGTTGGTGGTACATCCCCTGTTTGCTGGGCGGCAGGTGCCAACGTTCCTCCAGAGGCGGAGGAAGAGGCCGAGGCGGCAGCAGCAGCAGAAGAGGCCGAGGCGGCAGCAGCAGAAGAGGCCGAGGCGGCAGCAGCAGAAGAGTTAGCAGGGGGAGCCTGAGTGACTTCCTTGGTTTTAAGGTGTTTACTCCACTGCAGTTCATGCTTTGCATGCAGGTGCCTGGTCATGCAGGTTGTGCTCAGGTTCAGAACGTTAATGCCTCGCTTAAGGCTCTGATGGCACAGCGTGCAAACCACTCGGGTCTTGTCGTCATCACATTGTTTGAAGAAGTGCCATGCCAGGGAACTCCTTGAAGCTGCCTTTGGGGTGCTCGGTCCCAGATGGCGGCGGGCAGTAGCAGGCGGAGTCTCTTGGCGGCGGGTGTTCTGCTTTTGCCCACTGCTCCCTCTTTTGCTACGCTGTTGGCTCGGTCTCACCACTGCCTCTTCCTCCGAACTGTGAAAGTCAGTGGCACGACCTTCATTCCATGTGGGGTCTAGGATCTCATCGTCCCCTGCATAGTCTTCCACCCAGTCTTGATCCCTGACCTCCTGTTCAGTCTGCACACTGCAGAAAGACGCAGCAGTTGGCACCTGTGTTTCGTCATCATCAGAGACATGCTGAGGTGGTATTCCCATGTCCTCATCATCAGGAAACATAAGTGGTTGTGCGTCAGTGCATTCTATATCTTTCACCGCTGGGGAAGGGCTAGGTGGATGCCCTTGGGAAACCCTGCCAGCGGAGTCTTCAAACAGCATAAGAGACTGCTGCATAACTTGAGGCTGAGACAGTTTCCCTGGTATGCATGGGGGTGATGTGACAGACTGATGGGGTTGGTTTTCAGGCGCCATCTGTGCGCTTTCTGCAGAAGACTGGGTGGGAGATAATGTGAACGTGCTGGATCCACTGTCGGCCACCCAATTGACTAATGCCTGTACCTGCTCAGGCCTTACCATCCTTAGAACGGCATTGGGCCCCACCATATATCGCTGTAAATTCTGGCGGCTACTGGGACCTGAGGTAGTTGGTACACTAGGACGTGTGGATGTGGCAGAACGGCCACGTCCTCTCCCAGCACCAGAGGGTCCACTAACACCACCACGACCATGTCCACGTCCGCGTCCCTTACTAGATGTTTTCCTCATTGTTATCGTTCACCACAACAACAAAAATATTATTTGGCCCAATGTATTGAATTCAAATTCAGCTGAATATAAATTTGAGGCCTAGTATTTAGGCGCTGGGTGACAGGTATGGGTTTACTGACAGAATTAGACTTGGAAATGCACAGTAGCGTGTGTGTGTGAAGTTATTCTGAATGACCCTATGTGCACCTTGAATATGATCTACCCTTTTAGGGATAGATTTCAAATAGCTCTGATATAGCAGAAACCACTAAATTATGAAATTGCTAAATTGGGAATTGTATTTCAACCCAGAACCAAAAATGTGCTTTGACGGACACTAAATAACTTGCCCAGCCACAACAGGACAGCGGTAACGAGAGATTTAGCGGGATATAAATTTGAGGCCTAGTATTTAGGCGCTGGGTGACCGGTATGGATTTAGTGACAGAATTAGACTGGGATATGGCCAAAAAATAACCACACTATTGCTGGTTAAATGCACTTGGTGACGGGCGCAGCTTGCCCCTGATGTAGTATATGGCCAAAAAATGAACAGACTATTGCTGGTTAAATGCACTTGGTGTGATAGCTTGACCAACCACACTACTGAGGGTTAAATGCACTTGGTGTGACAGCTTGACCAACCACACCATTGAGGGTTAAATGCACTTGGTGATGGGCGCAGCTTGCCCCTGATGTAGTATATGGCCAAAAAATAAACAGACTATTGCTGGTTAAATGCACTTGGTGTGACAGCTTCACCCTGATGTAGGCTTTAGCCAAAAAACAACCACACCATTGAGGGTTAAATGCACTTGGTCGCAGCTTGGATGCACTTGGTCGCAGCACCGCACAAGACACAAAATGGCCGCCGATCACTCTAGAAAAAAGTGACTGACAAACGGTCTGGGCAGCCTAAAAACAGTGAGCATTTGAATTTCAGCAGCTCAATGATGCACAGCTGCAGATCGATCGATTAATCAAGTGAAGTCCTTTGGAGGGGTTAATCTGCCTAATCTCGCCCTACTGTCGCATCCGCAACCTCTCCCTACGCTAATCAGAGCAGAGGGCGGCGCTATGTGACTCCAGCTTAAATAGAGGCTGGGTCACATGGTGCTCTGGCCAATCACAGCCATGCCAATAGTAGGCATGGCTGTGACGGCCTCTTGGGGCAAGTAGTATGACGCTTGTTGATTGGCTGCTTTGCAGCCTTTCAAAAAGCGCCAAGAAAGCGTCACAAAAGCGCCAAGAAAGCGACGAACACCGAACCCGAACCCGGACTTTTCAGAAAATGTCCGGGTTCGGGTCCGTGTCACGGACACCCCAAAATTCGGTACGAACCCGAACTATACAGTTCGAGTTCGCTCATCCCTAATTTTGACCCCTTACTATTGGACTAGTGCTGCTGTTTAATTTTTGTTTGCTATATATATATATATATATATATATATACCTACACTACAGAGGACAGTATACTGTGTATATATATATATATACTACAGAGGACAGTATACTGTATATATACTACAGAGGACAGTATACTGTATATATACTACAGAGGACAGTATACTGTATATATATACTACAGAGGACAGTATACTGTATATATATTACAGAGGACAGTATACTGTATATATATACACTACAGAGGACAGTATACTGTGTATATATATATATATATATATATATACTACAGAGGACAGTATACTGTATATATACTACAGAGGACAGTATACTGTATATATATTACAGAGGACAGTATACTGTATATATATACACTACAGAGGACAGTATACTGTGTATATATATATATATACTACAGAGGACAGTATACTGTATATATATATACTACAGAGGACAGTATACTGTATATATACTACAGAGGACAGTATACTGTATATATATTACAGAGGACAGTATACTGTATATATATACACTACAGAGGACAGTATACTGTGTATATATATATATATATATACTACAGAGGACAGTATACTGTATATATATACTACAGAGGACAGTATACTGTATATATACTACAGAGGACAGTTTACTGTATATATACTACAGAGGACAGTATACTGTACATATATACACACTACAGAGGACAGTATACTGTGTATATATATATATATATACTACAGAGGACAGTATACTGTATATATACTACAGAAGACAGTATTGTGTGTGTATATATATATATATAAATATATACTGTACATAAAGATAAAACGTAACCTTTAATAATGTTACTATGAGGGTCCATTCACACGTCCGTAAGTGTTTTGCGGATCCGCAAAACACGGACACCGGCAATGTGCATTCCGTAATTTGTGGACCGCACATCGCTGGCACTATAATAGAAAATGTCTAATCTTGTTTACTCTGCAATTGCGGACAAGAATAGGACATGTTCTATTTTTTGGCGGAAACGGCAGCACAGATGCGGAAGTGCGGATCCGCAAATGCAGATGCAGACAGCACTTTCCGGCCCTAATGAAAATGAATGGGTCTGCACCCGTTCCGCAAAATTGTGGAACGGATGCGGATCCATTTTGCGGACGTGTGAATGGAAAAGATATCCCTCAAAATGAAAATAAATTAAATTATTAAAAGTTAAGCAAAAAGCATAGATGTGGTCGGCAATAACAAGTGCTCGGCGGCACTAAATCAGGTGCTCGGCAGCACCAAATCAGAAGCCATATGTCCTACCACAATCCGGGGGGTTCCAGTGCACATCCATGAATCCCGGAGGGAAAGCAAAAAACATATCTCCCTGGGCTAGATGATGATGTGGTATTGAAGGACAGGGTGAGCAAAGAACTGTCCCTGATATTGCCCTACAGGGGGTGCTATTCTGGCCCTGATAGCCTAACCACAGACCACCCGCCCTGATAAGAGCGACCCCGTCCAGAACCTTACCCTATATAAAAATAGCCCTAGTAAGCCCCGAGGCCCCTGACTTCCAGGTGATCACTATAGAGATCTATGTGTTTTTGACTCATTATAAAAGTATATTATAAGTATATCACACCCCTCTGTGTATCACACCTATCTATAGCACAGCTATACTACTGCTTACAAGGACTTTTGCGGCCCTATTAGCTAGCGTTTGGTGTCCCTAACAGCCTGTCCCTGCTCCACACAGCAACCTCTCCCTACACTGGCAAAACACTGAATGTAAAATGGCGGCCAGATCGGGTTTATTTATAAGGTAGGGGGTGTTCATGTGCTGAAACGTCTCAATTGGCTGTCCTGTACCACCTGATGGACGTGTCATGGGTCAAAGTTTTTCACAATGTAAAAAAATATGGGGGGCACGAATTTCTCCATATGTTTGCATTTTCGGCAAATCGCGAACACGCAAAGTTCGCAGTGAAATGTCCGCCGGGCGAACCGCAAGGCCATCTCTAGCTGACATGCAAGAGGAGGATAGCGACCGTGATGCCCATTGTTAAAGAACATCTGCAAAGAGCTCAGGAGGCTCAAAGCAGAATCTATAACGGGTCTGCCAAGGTAAGGGACTTTAATCCCGGGAAAGGCTCCTGATTCTAGTTCCCACTGTAGAAAGTAAGTTTCTGGCAAAGTGGCAGAGTCCCTACGAGGTTGTGGAAAAAGTGGGCGAGGTGAACTATAAGGTGCACCAACCAGGAAGGAGAAAACCATACCAGATTTACTACGTAAATCTGATCAAGCCATGGAAAGATCGGGAGTCATTGGTGGCCGCACAGACCATGAGTAAGGAGGTGTCACCACCAATTCCTCCGGTAAAAATTAGTGAGGCATTGTCAGTACCCCAGAAACAAGAAGTAAAGGAGTTTCTACAGAAAAATTGAGGAAGGTTTTCTGACCTACCAGGCCGTACCCACCTGATAAAACATTCAGTGAGAACTGAACCCCACAGTAAGGTGAATCTAAAGCCCTACAGGATACCAGAAGCACACAGAAAAGCTGTATCCTCTTAGGTCAGGCGCATGCTTGAGTTAGGGGTCATTGAGGAATCTACCAGTGAGTGGTCAAGCCCTATTGTCTTAATCCCGAAGCCTTATGGGATTTGGAGATTTTGTAATGATTTCCGGAGGCTAAATGAGGTGTCAAAATTCGATGCGTACCCCATGCCCAGAGTAGACAAATAATTGAGAGGCTTGGGAAAGCAAGGTACATCACGACCCTTGACCTTACAAAATGGTATTGGCAGATACCAATATAAGATGATGCGATAGAAAACACTGCATTCTCTACTCCAGAACACAGTGATGCTGTTCGGGTTACATGGAGCCCCTGCTACATTTCAGAGGTTGATGGACCTGATCTTGAAACCACATCGTGACTATGCAGCCGCTTACCTTGATAATGTGGTCATTTTTTCAAATGATTGGAGAAGTCACCTCTGGAAGGTACAGGCCGTTATAGACTCCATTAGTTATGCTGGCCTAACCATAAACCCTGAGAAATGTGCAGTGGGTCTAGAGGAAGCAAAATACCTGGGCTACATTATTGGTAAAGGGCTGGTTAAACCCCAGATCAATAAAGTAGAGGCGATACAAGACTGGCCTAGGCCCTTAACGAAGAAACAAGTCAAGGCCTTCCTTGGCATAACAGGGTACTAGCACAGGTTCCTACTGGATTTTGCCTCGATGGCAGCATCATTGACTGACTTAACAAAAGGTCCTAAGTCAGTAATGCTGAAGTGGACCCCAAAGGCAGAAAAGGCCTTTCAAAGCCTAAAGGCTGCTCTCTGTCAACAGCCAGTGTCCGGATTTCAGAAAAGAGTTTCTGGTCCAGACTGATGCATCTGAGACAGGCTTGGGAGCGGTCCTGTCACAAGTGATAAATGGGGAGGAGCACCCAGTGATGTACCTAAGTAGGAAGTTGACCCCGGCAGAAAAAAAAATATGCCATAGTGGAACGAGAGTGTCTAGCCATTAAATGGGCTCTGGAGTCACTTAAATATTACCTGCTGGGTAGGAAATTTCTGTTGGTAACAGATCACGCTCCTTTAACTTGGATGAAACAAAACAGGGAGAAAAACGCAAGAGTGACCGGGTGGTTTCTCTCCCTGCAAAATTTTAATTTCAAGGTTGAACATAGGCCGGGGAAATTACAGGGGAACGCAGATGCTTTGTCCAGGATACACTGCTTGTTGGCTAAAAATCTCCGGTCTGGAGAAGGGGGGGGGGGGGGATATGTGGAAGGTGAACAGAAAAGTGTATGGTAAAGTCCTGGAAGGGGTGTATATCCCACCCAGCTTCCTCAATGGGGAGAGGTAAATAAAATCCAGAAGGTTAAAATGATCTCAGCAATGTGTAGGTTGCTGAGACAGTTTTGTTAAGTTTATGGGCTGGATTTTATTGGATTGGTAGAGGGACCTCCGCAGTCCACCCCATTCCGGGACAGGTTTTCCCCTAGCCTGAGGGATCCCCAGCTGAAGCCAGCTGGGATCATCAAGGGGAAATAAAGCGCAGTCCAGGCTGTCAGTCTAGTTGAGTGAGGTCTCGAGAAAGTCTGGGAAGATGGCTGCCCTGCTGGCTAGAGAAGCCAAGTTCTCTGTGTGAACTGTGTTCAATAGCTGACTTAGGAACTTCACTGTATTAGCCAGAGCCCAGACGGGCAGGTGTTTATTTTGGTTTATGTTTTGTGGTGCTGGACCTTCACCTTACCCAGTGATTTATAACTGGGTTGCCTGTATTGCCGGAGTGTGATAAATAAAGCAACATTTGGACTTTAACCCTGTGGTCTGCAAAAGAATCTGTAATCGCCGCCCTACCTGAGAGTGTAACCCCTACACTTTGTATGGCTTGATAAAGTCTTATATGAAAGGGGTATTCCACATAGAGAAAGTGATCCCCTTTAAATGGAGATGTCGCTATGCTTCATATATGTCTGTAACCTGAAGCTAGAAGAAATCGGACCTGCTGGCGTCACTCTTCTATGTAATATTTGGGGAACCGCTGGTGCTGTCTTCATTTACTTCTTATGATGGTGACGTCACTTTCTGTAGTCCACCCTTCTAGGTCTCCTCATCACTATTATCACATTTGTGCATTTTCTCTTTTCCATCAGGTCCCGGTATCCCGCTGCTCAGACCCGTGTTTACCTGGAAGCCGGAAAATGGCGAGACCAACAATTCACACCTGCTGCTATGACTGCGTCCCATGTTCAGAAGGAGAGATATCCAATATAACCGGTATGTGGGAGTATGAGTTGTAGTACTGTGTTACCAGTGGTGGTGATGAGCGAATCAAAGCTGATGAAGTGGAATTCGATCCGAATTTCAGGAATTATTCGATTCACACCGAATCCGAATTTCCTCACGATTCCTGGTAATGAATCACATTTTTTCCTAAAATGGCTGCTGCACATGTGAGGACATGGAGCAAAGAACTTTGGGAACGCGGGATCACCCACAATGCCATGCATGCAGCCAATCAGCAGCCAGCCCTGTGATGTCACAGCCCTATATATAGCCTCAGCCATCTTGGATTCTGCCATTTTACAGTGTACTTAGTGCAGGGAGAGACGTCAGCAGGCGCTAGGGACAGTGTAAGGAAAAACGTAATTGTGCTAAAAAAAACGATTTACAAGTTCAGGGTGTAACGGGGTTCCAAAGGCGCACTCGGTCTCCCATCAGCCACAGACCTGCTGCTTAGCTTCGGGAGCGAGGATCTGTGTTTGACCTCGTTCTCAGGGCGGCTTTGCTAGCTGGGAGGTTCTCTGCTCCTAGGTCTGCCTTGAGCGCCGAGCTGATCACTCGGTGCTCGACTGGTCGGTCTGTCGGTCATGTGACGCTGGCCACGTCACATGACCCTCACTCCCCACTATAAATACAGGCAGCCTGCTGGCCACAGGTTGCCTGTTAATTCTAGGTTCCTGGCATTTTGTTGGACTACTGTGTACTTACCTGATCCTGTTCCCTGACAATCCTTTGCCTGCTCCTCCTGTACTGCGTATCCTTCCTGGTATATTGACCTCGGCTTCCACCTGACTATTCTTTGCGGACTCCTTTGGTACTTCTCGACTCTCCTGGTATTTATGACCCCGGCTTCTCCTGACCATTCTTTGCTTATCCCTCTGTACTGCGTTGTCCTCTAGGTATTGACCCGGTCCGTTCACGTTCCGTTGTACGTCCTATTAGTCGTTCTGCGGTGAATTTGATTGTTATATTTCTTTTTTTGGGGTGTAGAAATGGGAAAAAAACGAGTGAAGGCGGATGCTCAACAGACAGAGACAAAATAATCAGTGACGTCAACACAGACTTACTGCTGACCCCCTCTCCACTCTGTCGGGGGCTCTACTTGTATAAGGGGTTAATAGAACAGGTTCTGTAGACATCTATGTGGAATCAGCTGACGACGGTGTAAAAGGAGTGCACTTCTTCTTGGCCCTAACATCGACCTGTAAGGCTAATTTCATACTTGAGTTATTTGGTCAGTTATACAGGCACAGTGCTCCACACCGCTATACAGGCACAGTGCTCCACACCGCTATACAGGCACAGTGCTCCACACCGCTATACAGGCACAGTGCTCCACACCGCTATAAAGGCTCTCTGCATGTGATTCGCCGAGAGACTGTAGGGACAGTGCAGGCTGAATTTAATGGACTTGTGCATCTTGTTCACCTGCTGCGCTTCTCATACTTTATCTGTTGTGTTATACATAGACTTACTGTGCATCAGACTCATTGTCACCATTCAGTCTAATCTATTTCTGTGTTTATCTTGTTCACCTGCTGCAGCATTCATACTTAATATGTTCTAATTAGAGGTGGGACGACAAATCCGTCAAATCCACGAATCCCTCGAATCTTGTTGGATTTGTGGGGTTCTTGTACTCGAATCCTGGCGTAATTTAGTAAAATTCGAATCCGATGAATCCTGCGGCACGATATGGCGATTTGACCCAAAAATGCTGCGATTAGTTTACCTAATGATACACGGCCACTGCCATGCCGCACAGAGCGGTGGGCGCGTGTATCAACAGAGGGAGGAGAGGCTGGGGCCGGCATCTGGATTAGGAATGACAGCGGGGACCGGTGCAGTCCCTGTATTCTACTGCACCGGCCCCGCTCACTGTTGTATAATCTCATCTAACCTGTAGGCATTGGTAATATATAATAATCATTTGTAATCCAGCTGTATTACTTACAACTAAGCTCCGGAGAGGAGGCAGGTCGGGAGGGCGGACGGGCGGTGTGTCACTCACTACGTTATGCACCTGTGCCGCCCTCTTTATGAATGAATCAGGCGGCGCAGGCATGTGACGTAGTGAGTGACGCGTCTCTGCTCGCCCTCCGGGCCTGCCTCCTCTCTGTTACGGAATTTAGTTGTAAGTAATACAGCTGGATTACAAATGATTATTAAATTTAAAAATGCCTACAGGTTAGATAAGATTATACAACAGTGAGCAGGGCCGGTGCAATAGAATACAGGGATTGCACCAGTCCCCACTGTCATTCCTAATCCAGATGCTGGCCCCTGTATTGGGGGTCATTCACACTGCAGGGACACTGTTATGGGGGGATCTGTGGATGGCACATAGCATAAGGTGCTATATGTGTCATCCACAGATCCCCCCCCCCCCATAACAGTGCCATCCAGAGATCCCCCATAACAGTGCCATCCAGAGATCCCCCATAACAGTGCCATCCAGAGATCCCCCATAACAGTGCCATCCAGAGATCCCCCATAACAGTGCCATCCAGAGATCCCCCATAACAGTGCCATCCAGAGATCCCCCATAACAGTGCCATCCAGAGATCCCCCATAACAGTGCCATCCAGAGATCCCCCATAACAGTGCCATCCAGAGATCCCCCATAACAGTGCCATCCAGAGATCCCCCATAACAGTGCCATCCAGAGATCCCCCATAACAGTGCCATCCAGAGATCCCCCATAACAGTGCCATCCAGAGATCCCCCCCACATAAGTGTTTGGATCACTTTGTTTCTTACACCGTTCACACAATTCTTATTCACAGGATTTGTAGGAGTAAAGATTCGAAAGATTCTATATATTCGAGAACCTTTACGGATTCTGATTCGAAAAAATTGGGTTTGTCCCGCCTCTAGTTCTCATATTCAAAAAAATTACTGTGTGACTCACCTGCTACAGCATTAATATTAAACTGTGTGTGTATATGTATGTATGTATATATATATATATATATATATATATATATATATATATATATATATATACAGTTGCAAGAAAAAGTATGTGAACCCTTCGGAATGATATGGATTTCTGCACAAATTGGTCATAAAATGTGATCTGATCTTCATCTAAGTCACAACAATAGACAATCACAGTCTGCTTAACCTAATAACACACAAAGAGTTAAATGTTACCATGTTTTTATTGAACACACCATGTAAACATTCACAGTGCAGGTGGAAAAAGTATGTGAACCCTTGGATTTAATAACTGGTTGAACCTTCTTTGGAAGCAATAACTTCAACCAGACGTTTCCTGTAGTTGCAGATCAGACGTGCACAACGGTCAGGAGTAATTCTTGGCCATTCCTCTTTACAGAACGGTTTCAGTTCAGCAATATTTTTGGGATGTCTGGTGTGAATCGCTTTCTTGAGGTCCTGCCACAACATCTCAATCGGGTTGAGGTCAGGACTCTGACTGGGCCGCTCCAGAAGGCGGATTTTCTTCTGTTTAAGCCATTCTGTTGTTGATTTACTTTTATGCTTTGGGTCGTTGTCCTGTTGCAACACTCATCTTCTGATGAGCTTCAGCTGGTGGACAGATGGCCTTAAAGAGGACCTTTCACTTGTATAAACTATGTGAACTGAGTATGCTGCCATATAGAGCGGCGCCCGGGGATCTCACTGCACTTACTATTATCCCCGGGAGAAAAAAACCTCCCAGGCTGTGAGCTGTGCGCTGTGATTGGCCAGCGCTGCAGCCTAGGAGAAGGAGACGCCCACAGGACAAGGGAAGACCTGCCTACTATAACTTAAGGAGCAAAGGTACCGGAGCCTATAACGGGAGAACGGAGCGGCGCCCGGGGATAATAGTAAGTGCAGTGAGATCCCCGGGCGCCGCTCTATATGGCAGCATACTTAGTTCACATAGTTTATACAAGTGAAAGGTCCTCTTTAAGTTCTCCTGCAAAATGTCTTGATAAACTTGGGAATTCATTTTTCCTTCGATGATAGCAATCCGTCCAGGCCCTGACGCAGCAAAGCCGCCCCAAACCATGATGCCCCCACCACCATACTTCACAGTTGGGATGAGGTTTTGCTGTTTGTGTGCTGTGCCTCTTTTTCGTCACACAACGCCACACAACTCAACTTCTAAACAACTCAACTTTGGTTTAACTGTCCACAGAATATTTTGCCAGTACTGCCGTGGAACATCCAGGTGCTCTTGTGCAAACTGTAAACGTGCAGCAATGTTTTTTTGGACAGCAGTGGCTTCCTCTGTGGTATCCTCCCATGAAATCCATTCTTGTTTAGTGTTTTGTAAGTCTTTAGCTGACACTCTAGGATTCTTCTTCACCTCATTGAGCAGTCTGCGCTGTGCTCTTGCAGTCATCTTTACAGGACGGCCACTCCTAGGGAGAGTAGCAGCAGTGCTGAACTTTCTCCATTTATAGACAATTTGTCTTACCGTGGACCGATGAACAGCAAGGCTTTTGGAGATACTTTTATAACCCTTTCCAGCTTTATGCAAGACAACGATTCTTAATCGTAGTTCTTCTGAGAGCTCTTTTGTGCGAGGCATCATTCACATCAGGCAATGCTTCTTGTGAAAAGCAAACCCAGAACTGGTGTGTGTTCTTTATAGGGCAGGGCAGCTGTAACCAACACCTCCAATCTCATCTCATTGATTGGACTCCAGTTGGCCGACACCTCACTCCAATTAGCTCTTGGAGATGTCATTAGTCTAGGGGTTCACATACTTTTTCCACCTGCACTGTGAATGTTTACATGGTGTGTTCAATAAAAACATGGTAACATTAACTCTTTGTGTGTTATTAGTTTAAGCCGACTGTGATTCTCTATTGTTGTGACTTAGATGAAGATCAGATCACATTTTATGACCAATTTGTGCAGAAATCCATATCATTCCAAAGGGTTCACATACTTTTTCAGGCAACTGTATATATTGTGGTAATGTGTATGGTAAAGTGCAGGACGACGTGTGTATCTCACCCAGATATCTCAGCTGAGTGAGGTAACTGAAATCCAGAAAGCTGCAGTGGTTTCGGACAAGTGTAGTTTGCCGGGACAGGTTTGTTTAGGTTCTGTACTGGACTGGATTTTATTTGGACTGGTAGGTAGGTTTGGTAGTGGGACCTCCCAGTCTATACCCCTCCAGTAAACGTTCTTTCACTAGCTGGAGATGATCCCAGGTGAGGCTTGCTGACATCATCATTGGGGGAAATAAAAGGGATCCCACACTGTCAGTCTGAGGGAGTTATGACTGGAAAGCTAACCTACATGGTTACAGCCTAGGAAACTGGTGGACTTGCTAACTGTTGAAGCCTTATTCCTCGTGTGTGAACAGCGCTCTGTAGGTGAAATAGAGACGACTAGTGATGGACGAACACAAGCCGGGATGTTTTGCGATCAAATGTTCGCGAACCGCGTGTTTGCGGCAGGCCTTATTGACTTTAACGGCAGGCAAACCTGAAAAACCTTCAGGTCATATTTTCAGCCACCAAATAATTACTAGAAGTGCACAAATAGTCCCACAACATGGACAGTGACATACTAGAGGAGGATCATTGGGAAAAATTCCCACAAAAAATATGTATTTTAATCAGGGGCCATTTTTATGGATCTTAATGGGAAACTCTCAGAAATGTGCCCTGCTGGAGCCTAGAATTTTTTTTTTTTTTTTAGGCCACGGGAGTACAGGCCCCAAGAACTAGGCATTCAGCTGACAGAAAAGATGTGATGATGTGGCTGGAGGTACATTAGGCGGTCACTGAATACAAATTGTACTGTCGGCCAGTACAGGTCCCAAAAAATAGGCATTCACCTGACAGAAAAGGCCTTTTATGCCGCTGTATATACATAAGACAAGGACCATTATTTGTTTTAGGTGGTCGTGGATTTGTGTGGGCTGGCATGAGGAAATTTAATTACACGTGATCGTCACAGGTGTTGAATTCCTCCGAGATCCATGCCTCATTCATTTTTAGAAATATGAGGTAGTCCACACTCTCGTGAGCTAGGCGAGTGCGCTTATCGGTCACAATCTTCCCTTGCTGCAGGAACGTCCCTTCGGACAGGACACTCGACGAGGGGCAAGCCAAGAGTTCCATGGCAAATTGTGACAGCTCTGACCACAGGTCAAGCCTGCACACCCAGTAGTCCAGGGCTTCCTCGCTTCTCAGAGTGTCCACATAGGCTGTTAACCCGATGTATTCGGACACCTGTCTGTCTAGGCGTTCCCTAAGGCTGTATCCGGAGGGCGGCTGTTGATGGGTTGGCTGCAAGAATGATCTCATATCCGAAGTGACCAAAACATCTTCAAATCACCCTCTTCTTGCAGGTGCGGGAGGATTTTTCACAAAAGCAGAATCCAGCATCTCTCGCAGCAAGGCCTGGAAATGCTGCATTCTGCCAGTCCTGTGGATGGCACTGTTATGGGGGATCGGTGGAGGGCACTGTTATGGGGGCATATGTGGATGACACTCTGTTATGGGGATCTGTGGATGACACACTGTTGTGGGGAATCTGTGGATGACACTGTTATGGAGTGGGATCTGTGGATGAAACACTGTTATGGGGGAATCTGTGGATGAAACAGTTATGGGGGAATCTGTGGATGAAACAGTTATGGGGGAATCTGTGGATGAAACACTGTTATGGGGGATCTGTGGATGACACACTGTTATGGGGGATCTGTGGATGACACACTGTTATGGGGGATCTGTGGATGACAAACTGTTATGGGGGATCTGTGGATGACACACTGTTATGGGGGATCTGTGGATGACACACTGTTATGGGGGATCTGTGGATGACACACTGTTATGGGGGATCTGTGGATGACACACTGTTATGGGGGATCTGTGGATGACACACTGTTATGGGGGATCTGTGGATGACACACTGTTATGGGGGATCTGTGGATGACACACTGTTATGGGGGATCTGTGGATGACACACTGTTATGGGGGATCTGTGGATGACACACTGTTATGGGGGATCTGTGGATGACACACTGTTATGGGGGATCTGTGGATGACACACTGTTATGGGGGATCTGTGGATGACACACTGTTATGGGGGATCTGTGGATGACACACTGTTATGGGGGATCTGTGGATGACACACTGTTATGGGGGATCCGTGGATGACACACTGTTATGGGGGATCCGTGGATGGCACTCTGTTATGGGGGCTCTGTGGATGGCACTGTTATGGGGGGATCTGTGGATGACACTCTGTTATGGGGGCATATGTGGATGACACTGTTATGGGGGGATCTGTGGATGACACATTGCATCTTATGTTATATATGTGTCATCCACAGATCCCCCCCCCATTGCAGTGTTCCTGTGTAAATAGTGACCTCCCAATACACAGCAGTCTGTATATGTAAAGTGTAGGCATAATCCTTAACCTGTGCTTAGTTACAGGCGGTGGTCTGTACTAGACGGGGGGTACAGGGCCTCGTGTGACAAGGGCTGTGTCATGATCTGATCATCGAAATGGTGAAACATAAGGCTGTGGACAGACAGTGAGGGGAAGAGGTGTCACAGCAGTGCAGAGTATTTCTGCAGTGTTATCTGTCCACTCAAATGGTTAAATGCACGAGGAAGGGAATGGAGGCAGGTGGGGGGGGGGGCATAGATTTGAATGGAAGGGGCTTCACAGCAGTACAGAGTGTTTCAGTGTAGTGGTCTAGCGAGATGCAGGGATCTGTCCAGTCATCTGATTTGCAATGAGTAGGATGGAGTGGAGACAACATGGAGATCACAGACAGTTAATGGAAGAGGATTCACAGCAGCACAGAGTATTTCAGTGCAGTGGTCTAGCGTGGTGCAGTAATCTGTCCACTCACCTGATTAAATGCATATTAGGAGGGGGATGGGGACAACATGGAGATCACAGACAATCTGTGAATGGAAGGGGCGTCACAGCAGCACATAGAATGTCATAGAATGCCCATTTAGAAGGAAAAAACATTACAGGAGACATTATACTGTATGGGGGCAGCCACAAGGAGACGTTATACTGTATGGGGGCAGCCACAAGGAGACGTTATACTGTATGGGGGCAGCCACAAGGAGACGTTATACTGTATGGGGGCAGCCACAAGGAGACGTTATACTGTATGGGGGCAGCCACAAGTAGACACTATACTGTGTGGGGGGCAGCCACAAGGAGACGTTATACTGTATGGGGGCAGCCACAAGGAGACGTTACACTGTATGGGGGGCCACAAGGAGACGTTACACTGTATGGGGGGCCACAAGGAGACGTTATACTGTATGGGGGCAGCCACAAGGAGACGTTATACTGTATGGGGGCAGCCACAAGGAGACGTTATACTGTATGGGGGCAGCCACAAGGAGACGTTATACTGTATGGGGGCAGCCACAAGGAGACGTTATACTGTATGGGGGCAGCCACAAGGAGACGTTATACTGTATGGGGGCAGCCACAAGGAGACGTTATACTGTATGGGGGCAGCCACAAGGAGACGTTATACTGTATGGGGGCAGCCACAAGGAGACGTTATACTGTATGGGGGCAGCCACAAGGAGACGTTATACTGTATGGGGGCAGCCACAAGGAGACGTTATACTGTATGGGGGCAGCCACAAGGAGACGTTATACTGTATGGGGGCAGCCACAAGGAGACGTTATACTTAGAGTTGAGCGAACACCTGGATGTTCGGGTTCGAGAAGTTCGGCCGAAACTCCAGGAAATGTTCGGGTTCGGGTTCCGAACTTCGTCCCGAACCCCATTGAAGTCAATGGGGACCCGAACTTTTCGGCACTAAAAAGGCTGTAAAACAGCCCAGGAAAGGGCTAGAGGGCTGCAAAAGGCAGCAACATGTAGGTAAATCCCCTGCAAACAAATGTGGATAGGGAAATGAATAAAAATAAAAATAAAATAAATAAAAATTTACCAATATCAAATGGAGAGGTCCCATAGCAGAGAATCAGGCTTCACGTCACCCACCACTGGAACAGTCCATTCTCAGATATTTAGGCCCCGGCACCCAGGCAGAGGAGAGAGGTCCCGTAACAGAGAATCTGGCTTCATGTCAGCAGAGAATCAGTCTGCATGTCATAGCAGAGAATCAGGCTTCACGTCAGCCACCACTGCAACAGTCCATTGGCATATATTTAGGCCCAGAACACACACAGGCAGAGGAGAGAGGTCCCGTAACAGAGATTCAGGCTTCATGTCAGCAGAGAATCAGTCTGCATGTCATAGCAGAGAATGAGGCTTCACGTCAGCCACCACTGTAACAGTCCATTGTCAGATATTTAGACCCAGGCAGAGGAGAGAGGTCCCGTAACAGAGAATCTGGCTTCATGTCAGCAGAGAATCAGTCTTCATGTCATAGAAGAGAATCAGGCTTCACGTCACCCAACATTGGAACAGTCCATTGGCATATATTTAGGCCCCGGCACCCAGACAGAGGAGAGGTTCAATCAACTTTGGGTTGCCTCGCAATATAATGGTAAAATGAAAATAAAAATAGGATTGAATGAGGAAGTGCCCTGGAGTACAATAATATATGGTTAAGGGTAGGTAGTTAATGTCTAATCTGGACAAGGGACGGACAGGTCCTATGGGATCCATGCCTGGTTCATTTTTATGAACGTCAGCTTGTCCACATTGGCTGTAGACAGGCGGCTGCGTTTGTCTGTAATGACGCCCCCTGCCGTGCTGAATACACGTTCAGACAAAACGCTGGCCGCCGGGCAGGCCAGCACCTCCAAGGGTGCTAGCTCTGGCCACGTGGACAATTTAAAGACCCAGAAGTTGAATGGGGCTGAACCATCAGTCAGTACGTGGAGGGGTGTGCACACGTACTGTTCCACCATGTTAGTGAAATGTTGCCTCCTGCTAACACGTTGCGTATCAGGTGGTGGTGCAGTTAGCTGTGGCGTGTTGACAAAACTTTTCCACATCTCTGCCATGCTAACCCTGCCCTCAGAGGAGCTGGCCGTGACACAGCTGCCTTGGCGACCTCTTGCTCCTCCTCTGCCTTGGCCTTGGGCTTACACTTGTTCCCCTGTGACATTTGGGAATGCTCTCAGTAGCGCGTCTACCAACGTGCGCTTGTACTCGCGCATCTTCCTATCACGCTCCAGTGCAGGAAGTAAGGTGGGCACATTGTCTTTGTAGCGTGGATCCAGCAGGGTGGCAACCCAGTAGTCCGCACACGTTAAAATGTGGGCAACTCTGCTGTTGTTGCGCAGGCACTGCAGCATGTAGTCGCTCATGTGTGCCTCATCCTCATCCTCCTCCACCTCCTCGTCCTCCTCGTCCTCCAGTAGTGGGCCCTGGCTGGCCACATTTGTACCTGACCTCTGCTGTTGCAAAAAACCTCTCTGAGTCACTTCGAAGAGACTGGCCTAAAAGTGCTAAAAATGACCCCTCCTCCTCCTCCTCCTCCTGGGCCACCTCCTCCTCCTCCTCCTCCTGGGCCACCTCCTCTTCCTCCTCCTGGGCCACCTCCTCTTCCATCATCACCCTAAGTGTTTTCTCAAGGAGACATAGAAGTGGTATTGTAACGCTGATAACGGCGTCATCGCCACTGGCCATGTTGGTGGAGTACTCGAAACAGCGCACACAGGTCTCGCATGGAGGCCCAGTCATTGGTGGTGAAGTGGTGCTGTTCCGCAGTGCGACTGACCCGTGCGTGCTGCAGCTGAAACTCCACTATGGCCTGCTGCTCACACAGTCTGTCCAGCATGTGCAAGGTGGAGTTCCACCTGGTGGGCACGTCGCATATGAGGCGGTGAGCGGGAAGGCCGAAGTTACGCTGTAGCGCAGACAGGCGAGCAGCGGCAGGATGTGAACGCCGGAAGCGCGAACAGATGGCCCGCACTTTATGCAGCAGCTCTGACATGTCGGGGTAGTTGTGAATGAACTTCTGCACCACCAAATTCAGCACATGCGCCAAGCAAGGGATGTGCGTCCAACCGGCTAGTCCCAGAGCTGCAACGAGATTTCGCCCATTATCGCACACCACCAGGCCGGGCTTGAGGCTCACCGGCAGCAACCACTCGTCGGTCTGTTGTTCTATACCCCGCCACAACTCCTGTGCGGTGTGGGGCCTGTCCCCCAAACATATGAGTTTCAGAATGGCCTGCTGACGTTTACCCCGGGCTGTGCTGAAGTTGGTGGTGAAGGTGTGTGGCTGACTGGATGAGCAGGTGGAAGAAGAGGATGAGGAAGTCGAGTAGGAGGAGGTGGCAACAGGAGGCAAAGAATGTTGCCCTGCGATCCTTGGCGGCGGAAGGACGTGCGCCAAACAGCTCTCCGCCTGGGGCCCAGCTGCCACTACATTTACCCAGTGTGCAGTTAGGGAGATATAGCGTCCCTGGCCGTGCTTACTGGTCCACATAACTGTGGTTAGGTGGATCCTGCCACAGATGGCGTTGCGCAGTGCACACTTGATTTTATCGGATACTTGGTTGTGCAGGGAAGGCACGGCTCTCTTGGAGAAGTAGTGCCGGCTGGGAACAACATACTGTGGGACAGCAAGCGACATGAGCTGTTTGAAGCTGTCTGTGTCCACCAGCCTAAATGACAGCATTTCATAGGCCAGTAGTTTAGAAATGCTGGCATTCAGGGCCAGGGATCGAGGGTGGCTAGGTGGGAATTTACGCTTTCTCTCAAATGTTTGTGAGATGGAGAGCTGAACGCTGCCGTGTGACATGGTTGAGATGCTTGGTGACGGAGGTGGTGGTGTTGGTGGTACATCCCCTGTTTGCTGGGCGGCAGGTGCCAACATTCCTCCAGAGGCGGAGGAAGAGGCCGAGGCAGCAGCAGAAGAGGCCGAGGCGGCGGCAGCAGCAGAAGAGGCCGAGGCGGCAGCAGCAGAAGGGGTAGCAGGGGGAGCCTGAGTGACTTCCTTGGTTTTAAGGTGTTTACTCCACTGCAGTTCATGCTTTGCATGCAGGTGCCTGGTCATGCAGGTTGTGCTAAGGTTCAGAACGTTAATGCCTCGCTTCAGGCTCTGATGGCACAGCGTGCAAACCACTCGGGTCTTGTCGTCAGCACATTGTTTGAAGAAGTGCCATGCCAGGGAACTCCTTGAAGCTGCCTTTGGGGTGCTCGGTCCCAGATGGCGGCGGTCAGTAGCAGGCGGAGTCTCTTGGCGGCGGGTGTTCTGCTTTTGCCCACTGCTCCCTCTTTTGCTACGCTGTTGGCTCGGTCTCACCACTGCCTCTTCCTCCGAACTGTGAAAGTCAGTGGCATGACCTTCATTCCATGTGGGGTCTAGGACCTCATCGTCCCCTGCATCGTCTTCCACCCAGTCTTGATCCCTGACCTCCTGTTCAGTCTGCACACTGCAGAAAGACGCAGCAGTTGGCACCTGTGTTTCGTCATCATCAGAGACATGCTGAGGTGGTATTCCCATATCCTCATCATCAGGAAACATAAGTGGTTGTGCGTCAGTGCAGTCTATGTCTTCCACCGCTGGGGAAGGGCTAGGTGGATGCCCTTGGGAAACCCTGCCAGCAGAGTCTTCAAACAGCATAAGAGACTGCTGCATAACTTGAGGCTCAGACAGTTTCCCTGGTATGCATGGGGGTGATGTGACAGACTGATGGGCTTGGTTTTCAGGCGCCATCTGTGCGCTTTCTGCAGAAGACTGGGTGGGAGATAATGTGAACGTGCTGGATCCACTGTCGGCCACCCAATTGACTAATGCCTGTACCTGCTCAGGCCTTACCATCCTTAGAACGGCATTGGGCCCCACCAAATATCCCTGTAAATTATGGCGGCTACTGGGACCTGAGGTAGTTGGTACACTAGGACGTGTGGCTGTGGCAGAACGGCCACGTCCTCTCCCAGCACCAGAGGGTCCACTAACACCACCACGACTATGTCCGCGTCCTTTACTAGATGTTTTCCTCATTGTTATCGTTCACCACAACAAATATATTATTTGGCCCAATGTATTGAATTCAAATTCAGGCCTTTTTTTAAAGACACCTAACACTATCTGGCATCTATTTAGGTACCGTATTACACTAATACAGGCACAGCAGTAACCACAGATTTAGCGGACTATAAATTTGAGGCCTGTTATTTAGGTGCTGGGTGACAGGTATAGGTTTACTGACAGAATTAGACTGGGAAATGCACAGTAGCGTGTGTGTGAAGTTATTCTGAATGACCCTATGTGCACCTTGAATATTATATACCCTTTTAGGGATAGATTTAAAGTAGGCCTGATACAGCAGAAACCACTAAATTAGGAAATTGCAAAATTGGGAATTGTATTTCAACCCAGAACAAAAACTGTGCTTTGACGGACACTAAATAACTTGACCAGCCACAGCAGTAACGACAGATTTAGCAGACTACACATTTGAGGCCTATTATTTAGGTGCTGGGTGACAGGTATTTGTTTACGGACAGAATTAGACTGGGATATGGCCAAAAAATAACCACATTATTGATGTTTAAATGCACTTGGTGTGACAGCTTGACCAACCACACTACTGAGGGTTAAATGCACTTGGTGACAGCTTGCCCCTGATGTAGGATATAGCCAAAAAACAACCACACTACTGAGGGTTAAATGCACTTGGTGACAGGCGCAGCTTGCCCCTGATGTAGTATATGGCCAAAAAATAACCACACTATTGCTGGTTAAATGCACTTGGTGACAGCTTCACCCTGATGTAGGATTTAGCCAAAAAACAACCACACTACTGAGGGTTAAATGCACTTGTTGGCAGCTTGTGCTGGCGCACCACAAGACACAAAATGGCCGCCGATCACCCCAGAAAAAAGTGAATGAATGAAAAACGGTCTGGGCAGCCTAAAAACAGTGAGCAATTGAATAGCAGCAGTTCAATGACCCACAGCTGCAGATCGATCACTGGATGGAGTCCTTTGGAGGAGTTAATCACTGCCTAATCTCGCCCTACTGTCGCAGCTGCAACCTCTCCCTACACTGATCAGAGCAGAGTGACGGGCGGCGCTACGTGACTCCAGCTTAAATAGAGGCTGGGTCACATGGTGCTCTGGCCAATCACAGCCATGCTATTAGTAGGCATGGCTGTGACGGCCTCTTGGGGCAAGTAGTATGACGCTTGTTGATTGGCTGCTTTGCAGCCTTTCAAAAAGCGCCAAGAAAGCGCCGAACACCGAACCCGGACCCGGACTTTTACGAAAATGTTCGGGTCCGTGTCACGGACACCCCAAAATTCGGTACGAACCCGAACTATACAGTTCGGGTTCGCTCATCCCTAGTTATACTGTATGGGGGCCACAAGGAGACATAGACTTACTGTGCGTCAGCCCCATTGTCAGCAGGCGGTCTAATATCTAGGTGCATTTGTCTAGTACACTTGCTGTGCCATTCATACCTAATATATTATATTACTGTGCGTCAGACTCAGTCTAAAAAGGCTGTCTAATATCTTGTTCACCTGCTGCAGCATTCATACTTCATCTGTTCTCATATACATAGACCTAGTGGGGTTTATGTAGTCACAGATATACGCCACTTTTTGGTGTATATCTGTCGCAGCTTGCGACACAAAGGTTATTTACGCCGCAATCTGTGACTTTTCCCCACTTACGTCAGATGTAGAAAACAGGGTGTGGCATGGGCGGAAAAGAAAATGGTCTAAATTTATGGCAACAAGGGAGCTGGCATAAATTTAGATATGTGGTAGATACGCTGAAGGTATGTAGAGACCGGCGCCTCTATATAAATTCAGTAAATCCATTACTAGTTAAAGGGGTATTAAGGCCAGCGTCTAAAACGCAGCTCTTAATAAATGACCCCCACTGTGCATTAGACTTAGTCTTAACAGCCGGTCTAGTATTCACCATATTTATCTTGTTCACCTGATGCGCCATTCATACTTTTCTGTTATACGTAGACTTACTGTGCATCAGACTTAGTTTCAATAGGCGGTCTAAGGCTAGTATCACACTAGCAGCAGACTTCTTCGGCAGGCTGTTCCGGTGGGTGAACAGCCTGCTGGATCCTTGCTGCCACTAGTGCACGCGTGCCGCTGGAGGTACGCTCTGGCCCCATTGACTATCAGCGGCAGCACGGCAAATATTCCTTCTGCGAAATTCATACTTGATCTGTTACATTACTGATTCAGTTACTGTATACCAGGGATGCCAAACCTGCAGCCCTCCAGCTGGTATAAAACTACAACTCCCAACATGCCCTGATAGCTGGGGGGGGGGGGGGGGGGGGGTAGCAGCAGCCACAGCAACAGGCCAGAGCTGCCTGTGTTATCCAGCGGTTGTGTTTTGACCAACAGTCCAGCTGTACTGGAATGGTTGACTCGCTCTTCAACATCGTCTCAGGTGACAGCAGATACACACAGCCAGGGATCGCTGGGTTGATACCAGGCTTAGTTGGCATGGCCCAGGACCTGTCTCTGTGCCCTGACCTGTCCTGAACCTGCCTTAGTCTAGGCGTGCAACTAGTGATTATGACAGTTGGTTGGGAGCACATGTCGCGAGAGGTGAGGGACGTGCGCAAGAGACAGGTGCGACTTGGAACTGAACCAGAGTTCGGGAAATGTTTTTTTACAGTAGAAATCAATGTATGAAGTTATTCCCTGAAGTAATAACTTTGACTCATAGGAGCCAATATATTCTAATACTGTACGGAGCGCTCGATTTTCTCAACCCTAGTGACATTAGTGAGGAACAAACTGATGTAGATGACATTGTTGTTGATCACACGTGGGAGTGCAGCGAAGCGGACAAGGTTCCCAGGGACCCTTTTAGGCATACAGTTGTACCCAGGTGTAGGACTGGCCGAGTGGTATAGGGTGGCCTTAAATGTCCCTTTAGTGTACTTGTGTCATGGTGCTCCTACCTGGATATGCTAGACTCTGGGCCTTGCCTCTGAAGTCTGTTGCCCTCTGACTCTGCTGTACTGACCGGGTAGCTGTATGACTCAGCTTTCTTCTTTATGCTGCAACTTCTCTCTGTAGTCTGACTCTTGAATTATACCAGAGAACTCTCTTCCTGGCTCCTGAGGCTCTAAGCCGTGGCCTCCATGACCAGCACATCCAACAGCGACTCCTTCATCTAGCAGGGGGTAAGCTAGACTCCAACTAAACTTGGACCCCTCCCTTCCTGCAGGAAATAGGACTCGCCCACCAATCCACGGGGGGGGGGGTTAGAATGGACTGGAAGGTTCCATTATTCTATCTGACTGTAGCTCTGCCGTGTCTGCTGCCACCTGCTGGGGAACCAGGCATGTTACATTATAACATAAACAGTTGCAAAATAGGAAATGCACAATGCAGTGGACCTAAAATAAATATACAGATGACATTATCCCATTAGAGATGGTAGCTAAGGGCAGAAGTGGTGATGCACCCTCTTCACCAGGCTCCTGTAATGCCCCAGAGTGGCATTATCAGAGGGCAAGGGTGGCAGCATGCTCATGAGACAGCAGGGTAGAAGCGTGCCCGTGAGACAGCAAGGTAGAAGCAGAGGGAGATGTACAGCCAAACGCAGGAGGGGTAGACCGTCTGCTAGTCAGGAAACTAACTATGAGGAACTTACTAGCAGGATATAGGTTCATGACAGCAGCAGCATACAGGCATCACGTAGGGGTGTAGGTAAATGCCATACTTGGCAGTGTGAGAATTTTTCAGCATATGGCTGGAGGATGTTAGCGTGGCACTATACAGGATATGTGGCCAGAAGGTGATGTCCAGCCAGGGTGCTAATTAGTGATGAGCAAAGTGTTAAAAAAAATTAGATTTATTGTGAATTAATTAATCACAAAGTGCATTAAATCAGGTCTATCCTGGCCTGCAGTTAAACTATAGGAAGAGTATATCTCGGTGTACATCATTGTGCAGCGCAGCAACATGCATAGCTAGTCCTTTCTGGAAGCAAAATAGTTACTGTGCATCTGAATGACAGGAAGGTCTCATATATAGACGTATACATCATTGTGCAAGCCACCAACATTCCAAGCTGACCCCCAGCTAAACAAACAAACAAACAAACATGTTGTGGCTGCAGACGCATGCTTTTGAATCCCTTCTGTTAGCTGTAGAATGACTGTGCATCACTATTAGGCCTGGTTCACACTTCAGTTACTTGGTCAGTTATTGTAAACCCAAAGCAGGTGGGGGTCAAACCCACAGAGCAGGTGCAGATCTATTCATGATACCTAATCAGAGAGTAGTCTCGGCACCTGAATTTGGCCCACACAAACTCATGGAAATACCTGAACAAATAACTGAAGTGTGAACTCGGAGTGCACTTAACCGTGCACTTGCCCAATATTCAAGTAGTGGCCACATGACAACGGGGAGGATGTCAGCAGTAAGGCTGTGTTCACACCACTCTTTATTTTGAGAATCTGCCTTCAAAGAGTCAGTATTTGGTGAGAATTTGATTAGTATTTGTAAGGCAAAAACTGGAATGGGTCCAAAACAGAGATGACATGTGATGGCAATATTTGAATGTCTTCTGTGTTCTGTACCCACTCCTGCTTTTGGCCTCCAAATCATGATCAAATCCTGATGCAAAATACTGAGCGTGTGATAGAGGCCTCATGCTCAATTTGCATGAATTTTGACCCTTTGCCTCTGAAATCTGTTTAATTCAGATGTAAAAGAAATCCTGCATGCAGGACTTTAATGGCTTCTATCACATAGTCAGTTTGAGATCAAGAGTTAAGTTGCTACTGATGGAGCTGGTACTGCTCCTGCACCTCCACCCCCTCCAACAGTCATGGCAGTGGAGCAGGAGCTCAGAGGGTCCCCCTAGTTAGGCCTTCTTTATGATTGGTGATGGCGCCCATAGGCAGCGGCCAACTGATTACAAAAGTAAGTCTCAATAGTAGTTGAGTTTTTAATCTCTTTTCAGAAGGTGTAAAAAATTCCCCCATTTCGACTGGTAGCGTGGGTCTAACATTGCGGCATGCCAGTAGTAGTGATGAGCGGGAGATGCCATATTCGATTTTGACGAAATTTGTGAATATTCGCTAGAATATTTGTCTCATATTCGTCGAAATCGAATATTCGTCATTATTCTAGATATCGCGATTAATATGCGATTTAAATAATCGCGGATTGCGAATTTAACTTAAGGCAACTTTCCTATTGGTTTAATATCTTGAATTAGCGAATATGACAAATGTATTCGTCATATTCCTCAAAATGAACATATTGAAATATTCTCCATCTTGGTTTTAGCTCCATATTCGTCAACTTCGCTAATTCTAGCAATCATATAGGAAAGTTGACTATAGAGACAGCTAAGTTTTTAATTTGCTATGTGATAATATTACTTTGCTTTTTTAAAAATAAATAGAATAATTATAATAATTATCAAGTATTATAATTATTCTATTTATTTAAAAAAAAAGCAAAGTAATATTGCATAGTGAATTAAAAACTTAGCTGTCTCTAGTCAACTTATGTTCCCCTCACCAGTCTCATGGCCATGCCCCTGACCACTCACAACACGTGCTCCCACCTGACTGTCATTATCGGTAGTTGTTCGCCTAAGGAAGGACACGGGGGATCTCTTCTCCAAGTCTGTGCTGGCCTGTAGCTGCTGATTGTCTTCACTAAGCTCATCCTTGCTAAATAGCAGAGATGAGCCGGCAGCATGTCTTACTTCCCGAGCAGAAGGAGCTGCAAAAGAAAGAGGCAGTTGCAGAACAAGGGAGGGCACAGAGTCAGTTCCTGGGCCATGCCAACTAAGTGTGGTTTCAGAGGAATCCACAGATTCCTCGCTGTGTGTATCTGTTGTCACCTGAGAAGATATTGAAGAGTCAACCATTCCAGTACTTAGACTGCTTGTTGACAATGAGTGTGATGTAGAGTCAGTCTACGTGTAACAGAACAGATTAAGAATGGATGGCACAGCAGATGAACAAGACGCACAGGGCGATTACTCTGAGTCGGCTCTGTCCCTGCAGTCTTCCTATGATCTCCCTATTCATTACCTACATTGTCTAGTGCAGTGTTTCCCAACCAGTGTGCCTCCAGCTGTTGTAAAACTACAACTCCCAGCATGCCCGGACAGCCTTTGGCTGTGCGGGCATGCTGGGAGTTGTAGTTTTGCAACAGCTGGAGGCACACTGGTTGGGAAACACTGGTCTAGTGAAACACAACCCAACATTGATCGGATCCCCAAATTGTGTCAATGAAATGTTCTCAATCGTTTATGTTTATCCCCATTGGACAGAGGGTGTTGATGAGAGGAGTCTCCTTCCTATTCCATCACAGCCTTCTGGGAAGGTCCTCATTACCTATGCACGCTCCACCTCATGAAACACTAATAAAGCATGGCTTCCCGTCCACAGTAATGGATATTCGCCCACTGACATGTTTTAATAATGCATATATTATCAGGCTGATTGTTTTAATACCACATATGACCGGTCTAGGGGTCCCAGAAGGTGAGATACTTGTTGGCTGTCAGGGGTGGGATGTCCGGACTCCCTACGATGCCCACATTATACAGAATGCAATGATTACAATTATTAATATGTCACTTGCACCAGAGATAAGTATTTGCTTATGAGACATTTCCTTCATCTTCTATTTGAAAAGCTTCTGGACCCCTCTGGGTGACCTTCTATTCTGTCTGGGTTTATGTATTTCCAGGAGGCTCTAGTGTCCCGCACAGGAAACCTCGTTACCACTACCTTTTGTTAGCAAGGGGATGCTAATTTGAATCTTATCAAAGGTATTAGCTCGTACTGATCCAGACGGAATGGCATCACACCGAGTGGCATGGAAACATATGGAGTCACAAAACAGATATAAAAACCTGCACAGATAATAAGTTATGAGAAATGTTGTCCAGTGATGAGTGAATGGGTTTGTCTGTCTTTATAGTGCTGTTAACATGTTTTCTTTCCGATGAGGCCAGATCAAGGAGGCCGCCGGTCTCGCAGGACCTTCTCAATCACATGTGAAACTTGAAAAATTTGAATATCGAGCAACAGTTCATTTATTTCAGTAATGCAACTTAAATTTAGAATATTGTGAAAAGGTTCAATATTCTCGGCTCACAATGTCAGACTCTAGTCAGCTAATTAATCCATACCCCCTGAGCTAAGGGGACCTGACATTAGTTTCACCTTTTAAGTTGCATTACTGAAATAAATGAACTTTGCACAAAATTCTAATTTTTCCAGTTTCACCTGTACCTCATTAAGAATCCAGACCTGGATTTATTATGATTGTGGTGCACACCAAATATCCCAGGTTCGGATTATTAGTGAAGTATAGTCATGGATACGTCACTACTGACAACACTGGTACATGTGCAGGATTAAGAAGGTCTCGCGATACGGATGGACATCTTAATCTGGCCTCATCAGAAAGAATACATTTTACCAGTGTTATAAAGACGGCCAGTAAAGATAATATAATGAAGGAATCGGGGTTGTAATGGGACAAACCAATGTGCTCATCACAATAAGGGTGCACGGCCTAACTACACTGCTCTACAATAAATGTTAATGATGCCATTCTGCCCACAATCTGCCAGCCTTGCTAAGCAGCCTAACAGGAATGCCCACCAATATGCAGCATCTGGATGTTCTAGTGGGTAATGTGTAGCGAGGACCTGCTCCTTCACCCACTAGGCAGCTGTGCAAGTAAAAGAAATCAGTCTGGCTCACATTCTAGGGCAGGCTGCTTGTGGCCATTTTAAATCATTCTTGGAGAACATCTTCAAGGATGGGCAGCTGAACCACTGAGACCTTTTGGAAGCTTTGTTGTGCCACACACCCTTACTAAAGAAGCCAATGCTCCAGGTTCATCCCCACCAGATGGTACAGTAGGTGCAACTGTGGTTGATGGATATACAGATGAAGCAAGTGCCGAATAACTGTACGGCCTGTTCTGTTAATAGTGCAGTGCATCACGGTTTATTGTGTTTGCTATTTGAGTACTTTTGGTTTTCTAATATAACGTTAATAAGAGTCACTAAACAACCATCGTAGACATATTATGTGGATGATGTAATAAACCATGCTGTTTAGCATCGCTACTACTGTGTATGAGATGGGGAGATAGATATAAGATGTTATGACGTTTTCCTACAGATTCTGACAGCTGCATTAAATGCCAAAGTGATGAATGGCCTAATGAGAAGAGAGACCGATGCCGGCCCAAAGTAGTGGAATTCATCTCTTACCAGAACGACACCATTGCTTCTGTCTTCTCCTGTGTCTCGGTCTTCGGATGTCTTGTGACCGGCTTCATATTTGGAATATTAATTTCCTATCGAGACACTCCTATCGTTAAAGCCAATAACCGGAACCTGAGTTATCTCCTCCTGGTCTCCATCATCCTCAGCTTCCTCTCTGTCTTCTTGTTTCTGGGCCGTCCCAATGATGTGACTTGTAGATTACGTGAAACCAGTTTTGGAATCTTCTTCTCAGTAGCCGTCTCTTCACTTCTCGCCAAGACTGTGATGGTTTGTGTTGCTTTTAAGTCCACCAAGCCTGGAAGCCCTTGGAGAAAATGGCTCAGTGTGAAACTACCATATACCATAGTGTCATTGTGTTCATCCTTTCAAGCTGTAATCTGTGTTATCTGGATGTCTATTTCTCCTCCATTCCAGGACCTGGACACTGACTCTTATCCTGGGAAGATCATCATTCAGTGTAATGAAGGCTCCGATATCTGGTTCTACTCCATGTTGGGTTATCTGGGGCTCCTGGCAGGTGTGAGCCTTGTTCTGGCTTTCATAGTGAGGACATTACCGGACAGTTTTAATGAGGCCAAGTACATCACCTTCAGCATGCTGGTGTTCTGCAGCGTCTGGATCTCCATGATCCCAGCTTATCTGAGCACCAGAGGAAAGAACATGGTGGCTGTGGAGATATTTGCAGTAATGGCTTCCAGTGCTGGACTTTTAGGTTGTGTGTTTTTTCCAAAATGTTTTATTATTTTGTTTAAATCTGAAATGAACAGAAAAGCTGACCTGCTGGGGACAAGAAAGAACTGACGGCAAAATGGTCACCCTGATAATAGTGATTAACTCTGAAAATAACAACTTGTAGATATCATCTTATACTAGAAAGAAATGATAACATATAATTAGATTCCAATCGTTACATTGTCTCAGCAGTGCATTTATTAGGAGGAGAAGGAGAGGACCTCCCCATGTCTACCTGCTGATATGTAGGATCTACACAGGCATTACTGCTCCTTGTATAGCTAATGAAGTCATACATCTGACATGGTGTCAAAGATATCGGACCAAAAATATCAGTCCCTTGAGGTTACGGGGGCTTTGTAATTGTCTTTCTTTGTCTGGGTAAGGTATTTTTAAATATGCAAATAAATATAAAAAAAATGAATTCTTTTATGACAAGACTCTACATACATATACAGTGTATAACGTGCAGGGCAGAGGGATGTCATAAGGTCATTCAGGATAAAAACAGCAGACCTTGAGAACAGATCTAGGAGAAGCTGCAGCAACCGCGGTCCGCAAGGGGTCCCTTTAAGATGGAATAAATGTTTATTGTGACGCCATTTGCATTGCAGCAACGAGGGCACAGGGCCCCCTTTTAGCGATATGGTGGTACCCAGGTGTAGGAATGTCAGAGTGGTGTAGGGTGGCCTAATGTCCCTTAAAGGTGTTGCACTTGTCACGGTGCTCCCACCTGGATACACTGGAACCCCAGGTGTGGCCATCCATTGCAGCAAAAGGGGTAATTGGTTAAGGAGATGATGAAATAAATGGAGTCCAGACCTTGTGATGAACTTGACAACAGCTTCACTTGTTTACTTACTTCATAGAGTGTAAGCTCTTACGAGCAGGGCCCTCATTCCTCCTGTTGCAATAATCGACTTGTCTGTTGCTATGTTATTTAGGGCTGTTTGTATGTGAATCCCTGAATTGTAAGGCGCTGCGGAATATGTTGACGCCATATAAATATATATTATTATTATTATTATTACTTGAATAAACTTTCATCAGGCAACAATCTTCCAACTTCATCTTGGTCACCAGCAAGCTTTGGTTTCAATCCTGGCAGGCAAACACACTCAGCTCTGCTACATCTGCTACTCTCTGGCTCTGCTGTGCTGACAGGATTAAATAGGAACTCTTCCTTTGCTGTATGCCGCAACTTAACTTTGTCATCTGGTCTGTCTCTAACTTTCTTTATCCAAAGGACCTGTCTCTCCCTGGCTCTTGAGGCTTGTAGCATGGGCCTCCGGGTCCAGCAGAGCTGATGGTGCTCTGCTGGCTTTAGCAGGGTCCGTCCAGCAGGGACGAGGGCCTGCTTCCTTCCCCTTAGAGGGTTGTACTCTCAACTGACTTTCACTAACTAAAACTCCTCCCTCTCTAAAGAGGTCTAGAATGGAAAGAAAGGCTCCATTCCAGGTAAACTAGCTCTGCCAAGCTCGCTGCCACCTGCTGGTGAACCAGGCACATTACATGAACACAACTGTTACATAGAAATAAATATACACATTTTGCAGGATCTGGAAATAAGTGCATGTGATGACCTGGAGTTAACCATATGAGATAGCGAGGGGGTGTAAAAGGTGGTAGTGCACCTCTGGGGCGTTACAAAGCAACATCATAATAAAAGGCTTGCGTGAAAGTTATTTAAAAAATACATTCACCGATATGTGTTTATTGTTGTTACCCCAAAATGCCCCCATGGAATTAAGGGTGGATCAGATCCATAAAAGTTATGTCAAGAGCTAAGATTATAAATCAAGTCACACATCACTTGTGCGTTGCGTGAAAATCGCAGCATGTTTTATATTCTGTGGTTTTCATGCAGCGCAGGCCCCATAGAAATGAATGGAGATGTGTGAAAATTGCAAGCAAGTGCGGATGTGGTGTGGTTTTCACTCATGGTTGCTAAGGACAGGGGGATTAAGTTATCCAGAACCCCATTTACTTTATTATTTTCCATTATAACATGGTTATAATGGAAAATAACAGCATTCTTTAATTCAGAATGCTTAGTAAAAGGTCCATTGTGGGGTTAAAAAAAAAAATATGTAACTCACCTCATTCACTTGATCGCGCAGCCGGGCTCGTCTTGTTTCTAATTCTTGCAGGACGTGACTGGAAAAGGACCTTTGGTGACGTCATCGCCCTCACCACCGATCCCAAACCCGAACTTCAGTGAAGAAGTGCAAAACGCATTGCACTCGCGCTGAAAAGACTGAACAACACGCAATCGCAGTCAAAACTGACTGCAATTGCATGCCTACTCGCACCATTTTCCCTGAACTTACCTGCATCCTATCCGGCCCTCACATGCGAAGCCCGTGTGAAAGAGGCCTTAGGGAAACATGGCGCCTAGACTGTAGAAATGGTTCTAGGAGTTATAGTTTGGGTGTTTTTTTTTTTTCTCCCAATTACTTTTTTTCTCTCTGGTGGGGAGGCACCCCAGGTTTAAGAGGAGGAAAATAAGAATTTTTTTTTTTTTTCATCAGACCTCATATAAGATCCTCAGATCAGACCCCCATAAATATCAGGACATCAGATCAGGCCCCTCTATCAGGACATCACATCTGACCCCCTTATCAGGAAATCAAATCAGCCCTCCATGTCAAAACCCCATCAGACCTCAGATCAGTCCACAATGTTAAAACCCCCCTGAGACCTCAGATCAGCCCACATTGTCAGACCTCAGATCAGCCCACATTGTCAGACCTCCATCAGCCCACATTGTCAGAACCCCATCAGACCTTATATCAGCCCACATTGTCAGACCTCCATCAGACCTTATATCAGCCCACATTGTCAGACTCCCATCAGACCTCTGATCAGCCCTCAATGTTAGACCCCATCATATCTGATTAAAATAAAAACCTCCTCTTACCTCTCCTGAGCCGCGGCTCCTCTTCACCTCTGGCAGAAGTTGCGCTCCCCTGTCTTCCCAGCCTGCTGTCATGGCTGAGGATGGGGGAAACCCTCAGCTGTGCGATGTTACACGTATGTGGAAGCTGCTTGGCCAGGACAACAGAATTAGGGAGCAGGTCACCTCCTACAGCGTCTCTAACTCTGACCCTGACTCCTAACAGTTTGAGCTGACCCAGATGGTAGGAGGGCTCATACTCAGGAACCTCGGGTCCCTACTAGCCCTCAGCAGATCCCTGAGCTAGGAGCTGGGTAAGACAACCTGTTCCTCCTAGACACGGAGGAACAGGAGTCTAAACTGACCAAACTGCAAGGAAGGAGAAACATAACCAGCCTATGGATATGGCAGGTGAGTGAAACCACTTCCACACCTACCTGCCACAGACACACTGACTGGATCCTGTGCTCACATGCTGAATGTCCATACCAAACATAAAAGGACTCAGCACACAGACATAAACACACAGGGACCCAGATCCATAGCTGCAGTAAGGTAAAACATCACAAGAACATAAAATAAACATCATGCATAACTTTTATGACCACAAGGGTGGCCCTCACTGGCAGATGGTATAAGACCAGGAGGATGACTCCAGCTTACCACAAGGCTAGAGTACCCCTCAGCTTCAGGTCTCAACTGAGGCTAAATAGCCCAAGTAGCCACACCCACAAAGACACACCCAGTGTTCACACACTAAGAAGGGAGTTGACCCTTCCTACACCAGGCAAGGAACGGAAACCACTTAAAGGGAAATACACACATAAACATCACACTCCACCTGTTACCGCCGGCAACGGCATGCGTGGCAATCATGTCCTGGGAATCAGCCAGAAGGCCGAGATACTGCCACCACATGCACACAAACAACACATTGCCGCAGACAACCGCAAGTGAAGGGAAAGTGTCACACACCATAGGCCGTGACACCTGCACTGCTCGATCACCTGACTGCGTGCATGGTCAGGTCATAGAGTGTGCACTACGTCCTGATGCTGTACGCGGTCAGGATAGTGAAGCGCCGCAAAAGCCCAGCCAGGAAGATGGGGGAGGGTGTGTACTGCAAGTGCTTGTGGGGCATCTCTCCCAACTCCCGGGACCTAATTCATACTAGTGAGCGCTTCCATAATGGAAGCGCTCACTAGTATCTGCTTTATAAGACGCACGGCCACGGGGCGAAAAAAGTGTGTCTTATAAAGCAAAAAATATGATATATATATAGATATATATGTCCAATTTTAGCTCTTTATGATTAATTAAACTGTTCCATGTAAAATATCACATAATCTGAGAGGTTTCAACTCCCCTCAAAAAGAAAACTAGCGTATATTATTCTTAAACAGAGAAGAGAAGAAGGAAAGGAGATGGCGCAGCAAGGAAGAGTCTCACCTTTATTACCTTTATTCACAGAGGACTCATCAGGAGCCATTAACTATGCAAAGTACAAGAGCATGTAGTGGAGAAAATGATAACAAACGCTGTTAAACTGGTGTTGTGTGACAGCATAACCGGCACCGTGGTGGCCGTGAAGTGGCCTCGCCAACCGCCGGAATATAAAGGGAGGTGAGACACCCCCCCACCCCCCACCCCCCCCCAGAGAGGCAAAGAGGACCAGCGGCCAATAGGATGCGAACGGGGAGGAATTGACTCCTTAACTGTCACGAAGGTGTCAAGAGCCACGTCTGACTACGTTATACCCGGAGTCAGGAAGTCACAGCGGGTGGCGGTGCGCTCTATGTCTAAAGATCGCACTGTTACTTAATGGTAGCTTTCTGTGTTTGCCTTGCAATCCTTTTTGGCTCACTCAGGGATCCGTAGCTCCTTCTCCTCAGCTGTTTCTTGTCTGTTACTCCCAACCTCCTTATATTCTCCTCTCCCACTTCTCTGGTTGCCAGATATAGAGCTTCCTGCCTGGACTTCTATACTGACCCACTGGAGCTGAGTCGCTGTTATTCCTGGGTGTCGTACCAGAGTGTTACCCTCCAGATCCCTGTTGGTTGTTTGTTGTCCGCTGTTGTCGCCCACCTGGGATTATATGTTTCGTCAGTATTGTCGTGGTGCGGACTAGTGTTCCCACCGCCCTATTCACTACGTAGGGCTCATCTTAAGGAAAGCCAGGGTTTAGGCACGTGATCGGCGTACGGGTGAGAAACCCTTCTAGGGATGTCAGGGCAGTCAGGTGCCAGCCTCAAGGTGAGTTAGGGGTCACCATCTTTCCCTCTCCCTTGGACAGGGCCTTCCCTTTTCCCTCCCTTTGTGTCACGTATGTGATCGGCACGCAAGTCGTGATATTAACCCTTTGCATCTCTGAGAGCCACATAGGATAAGTCCCACATACACCTAACAATTAACAGATAACCAGGCACAACACAGGCAGGTAAGGGAGTAGGGGCCAACTATAAACAGGGCTAGAGACGAGCAGCAGGCAAAGCACTTCTCCGCTGCTACAATAACTGGTGACAACGTGGAAAGGAAGTTTCCTGATAAGAGGCTGATTATGTATCAATAGCTCAATTACAACAGTGTTCACAATCTGCACAGATGATACAAAAAGTGTCAGGTGAGACGTATAACGCACTATATCGGGTATAGATGATACGAAGAAACATCTGATGGAACCCAGATGATAAGGGGAATTGATGGTAGAGAAAACTACTGAGGAAATAGGGATTATCAATTGAAAAAGAGGATCCTAAATAATGATGATGGTTACTGATGGTTACTGAATTCAGTAATAGTGTTGATCGCGAATATTCAAATTTTTTATTTTTATCACGAATATCGACACTTCGAGAATTTGCGACGATGTAGAATATAGTGCTATATATTAGTAATCACGAATATTCTAGATTTGTTTCATCAGTAACCGCCCTTCTTGCTTGTGGGCCAATGAGAAGGCTGCAATGTCTTTGTCACAGCTTAGCAACATCCCTAGCAACCAATAGGAAAGATTTCTACCCCTTACTATATAAGAACCTCCCCAGCAGCCATTTTCTGCTCTGAGAGAGAGAGCGGTGACATCGCTGTGCTCTGTGCTTTCATCTGGATCCTATTCCTTATCCAATTACACTAGATAGTTATCTCATATATATATATATATATATATATATATATATATATATTACAGATAGTGGGAGATAGTCAGTGTGGGTTATATCCTGATATAGTGTAGCTGCATCATTGGTGCCGATTCGTGAATTTATTGTGAATATTATGCAAAAAATTAGCAAAATATTGTAAAAAACAAATATTGCCTATGCCGCTCATCACTATTCAGTTAAAGGTCAATAATTCCTAAATGTAATCAATAACCTAAATATTAGGATTTTTTAATGACAGATACAAGGCTATCAACCCATATTTGACACAGCTGTGTCAAAAATATCTCACATGCAAAGCCTCCAACAAAAATTTGTTGCCATTATATCTAGGCAATTGCAAATAAGACAGGACGTTTGTGACAGCTGAAGCATGTGGACCTCAGGAAACCTACAGAGCAATAAAACATGCATAAGAAATGTGATTGTTAAGTCCAGTAGAATGATCAAACCTCAGGTGAACAAAATTGAGGCAATTTAGAATTGGCCCCGACCTGTCACGGCAAGTAAAGTCGTTCCTGGGTATAGTGGGGTACTATATGAGGTTTGTCCCCAATTTTGCTACAGTCGCCGCACCATTGACAGGCCTTTTGAAGGGACGCAAGTCAGTGACGGTCCAGTGGAATGAGCAGGCGGAAAAGGCTTTCTCTGCTTTGAAGTCGGCCCTGTGTGGGTCCCCGGTATTGGTGACGCCCAACTTCAAGAGGGAGTTTGTGGTACAGACCAATGTTTTCCTAAGCCGAAAGCTTACCCCAGCCAAGACTAGGTACAGTATAGTGGAGAGAGAGTGCCTAGCCATCAAATGGGCACTCGAGTCTCTCTGCTATTATCTGTTGGGGAGAAACCGACCACTCCCCTGTCAAGTGGATGAGCCAAGCCAAAGAGAGGAATGCTCGGGTCACCAGGTGGTTCTTGTCGTTACAGGCAGGTTACAGGGAAACGCGGATGCCCTGTCCCGGGTACACTGTCTGACAAGTGTTCACCCCCTCAGGGTTGAACGAAGGGGGGAGGTATGTAGGAAGGCGCAAGGGTACAACATTGACCGAAGATATGTGTCACCGAGATTCCTGGCCTCGGTGAGGTAAGAGCCGGTAATTTTAACCTCTTAAGGGCACAGGTCGTACAGGTACGCCCTGATGTCCAAAAACCTTAAGGACACAGGGCATACAGGTACGCCCTGTGTATTTCCGATCACCGCAGCATGGTGGGCGGTGATCGGAACAGAGTGCCTGCTGAAATCATTCAGCAGGCACTCTGTGACAATGCCGAGGGGGGCTCCTGTGATTCCATCGTATCGGCGATCGCAGCAAACCGCAGGTCAATCCAGACCTGCAGTTTGCTGCGTTTCCGGGTCATTCGGGTCTCCGGTGACCCGATAACCCGGAATAGGATGGTGATCGGTGGTGTGATAATACACCACCAATCACCATCCTTAAATCCTAAAAGGGGGAGGTGACACTTCTCAGGGTCACATCTTATTGGCTGGACGGGCGGGCGGGGTTAACATCTCCCAGCTCTGCTCTCCTCCTCCACACTGCTTTCGTTCACAGAGGAGAGAGGAGCCCGTCCGTCCACCTCAGCCCAGCACCTCCAGCATCCCCACATGAGCCTCTCAAAGTTGGCATGGAAAGGTTAGATTAGTCAGGGATGGTTTTAGGGGAAAAAAAAATGTTTTATTTTTGGGCTTCACTCTGATTGGGTGTCTGGTCCCCCCACACACCCATTTTTTGGGGCGCAAGTGCGTTTTCTTTTTGTGTGCGTGCGCTGACTGTGGCCGTCACTCTTAGCATCCGGCCACTGTTAGTGCATCGCCCACCCCACCGCTGATCAGCTTCGGACCGCTGATCAGCGAGTTTGAATCGTTTTGTGTTTTTTTTCAAATTTTTGGGGCTTTTATTATTTTTTTATTTAGTTTTATATATTTTTTCTGATAGGTTTAGGGTGGGTTAGGGTAGTAAATGTGAACAGCCGTCCCCCCACACACATGCACACTAAATAAAGTTTTACACGCACACACACACTCCCCTATTTTTGTTGTTGTGGTGAACGATAACAATGAGGAAAACATCTAGTAAAGGACGCGGACGCGGACATGGTCGTGGTGGTGTTAGTGGACCCTCTGGTGCTGGGAGAGGACGTGGCCGTTCTGCCACAGCCACACGTCCTAGTGTACCAACTACCTCAGGTCCCAGTAGCCGCCAGAATTTACAGCGATATTTGGTGGGGCCCAATGCCGTTCTAAGGATGGTAAGGCCTGAGCAGGTACAGGCATTAGTCAATTGGGTGGCCGACAGTGGATCCAGCACGTTCACATTATCTCCCACCCAGTCTTCTGCAGAAAGCGCACAGATGGCGCCTGAAAACTAAGCCCATCAGTCTGTCACATCACCCCCATGCATACCAGGGAAACTGTCTGAGCCTCAAGTTATGCAGCAGTCTGTTATGCTGTTTGAAGACTCTGCTGGCAGGGTTTCCCAAGGGCATCCACCTAGCACTTCCCCAGCGGTGGAAGACATAGAATGCACTGACGCACAACCACTTATGTTTCCTGATGATGAGGACATGGGAATACCACCTCAGCATGTCTCTGATGATGACGAAACACAGGTGCCAACTGCTGCGTCTTTCTGCAGTGTGCAGACTGAACAGGAGGTCAGGGATCAAGACTGGGTGGAAGACGATGCAGGGGACGATGAGGTCCTAGACCCCACATGGAATGAAGGTCGTGCCACTGACTTTCACAGTTAGGAGGAAGAGGCAGTGGTGAGACCGAGCCAACAGCGTAGCAAAAGAGGGAGCAGTGGGCAAAAGCAGAACACCCGCCGCCAAGAGACTCCGCCTGCTACTGACCGCCGCCACCTGGGACCGAGCACCCCAAAGGCAGCTTCAAGGAGTTCCCTGGCATGGCACTTCTTCAAACAATGTGCTGACGACAAGACCCGAGTGGTTTGCACGCTGTGCCATCAGAGCCTGGAGCGAGGCATTAACGTTCTGAACCTTAGCACAACCTGCATGACCAGGCACCTGCATGCAAAGCATCAACTGCAGTGGAGTAAACACCTTAAAACCAAGGAAGTCACTCAGGCTCCCCCTGCTACCTCTTCTGCTGCTGCCGCCTCGGCCTCTTCTGCTGCTGCCGCCTCGGCCTCTTTCTCCGCCTCTGGAGGAACGTTGGCACCTGCCGCCCAGCAAACAGGGGATGTACCACCAACACCACCACCACCTCCATCACCAAGCATCTCAACCATGTCACACGGCAGCGTTCAGCTCTCCATCTCACAAACATTTGAGAGAAAGCGTAAATTTCCACCTAGCCACCCTCGATCCCTGGCCCTGAATGCCAGCATTTCTAAACTACTGGCCTATGAAATGCTGTCATTTAGGCTGGTGGACACAGACAGCTTCAAACAGCTCATGTCGCTTGCTGTCCCACAGTATGTTGTTCCTAGCCGGCACTACTTCTCCAAGAGAGCCGTGCCTTCTCTGCACAACCAAGTCTCCGATAAAATCAAGTGTGCACTGCGAAACGCCATCTGTGGCAAGGTCCACCTAACCACAGATACGTGGACCAGTAAGAACGGCCATGGACGCTATATCTCCCTAACTGCACACTGGGTAAATGTAGTGGCAGCTGGGCCCCAGGCGGAGAGCTGTTTGGCGCACGTCCTTCCGCCGCCAAGGATCGCAGGGCAACATTCTTTGCCTCCTGTTGCCACCTCCTCCTACTCAGCTTCCTCCTCCTCTTCTTCCACCTGCTCATCCAGTCAGCCACACACCTTCACCACCAACATCAGCACAGCCCGGGGTAAACGTCAACAGGCCATTCTGAAACTCATATGTTTGGGGAACAGGCCCCACACCGCACAGGAGTTGTGGCGGGGTATAGAACAACAGACCGACGAGTGGTTGCTGCCGGTGAGCCTCAAGCCCGGCCTGGTGGTGTGCGATAATGGGCGAAATCTCGTTGCAGCTATGGGACTAGTCGGTTTGACGCACATCCCTTGCTTGGCGCATGTGCTGAATTTGGTGGTGCAGAAGTTCATTCACAACTACCCCGACATGTCAGAGCTGCTGCATAAAGTGCGGGCCGTCTGTTCGTGCTTCCGGCGTTCACATCCTGCCGCTGCTCGCCTGTTTGCGCTACAGCGTAACTTCGGCCTTCCCGCTCACCGCCTCATATGCGACGTGCCCACCAGGTGGAACTCCACCTTGCACATGCTGGACAGACTGTGCGAGCAGCAGCAGGCCATAGTGGAGTTTCAGCTGCAGCACGCACGGGTCAGTCGCACTACGGAACAGCACCACTTCACCACCAATGACTGGGCCTCCATGCGAGACCTGTGTGCCCTGTTGCGCTGTTTCGAGTACTCCACCAACATGGCCAGTGGCGATGACGCCGTTATCAGCGTTACAATACCACTTCTATGTCTCCTTGAGAAAACACTTAGGGCGATGATGGAAGAGGAGGTGGCCCAGGAGGAGTAGGAGGAAGAGGGGTCATTTTTAGCACTTTCAGGCCAGTCTCTTAGAAGTGACTCAGAGGGAGGTTTTTTGCAACAGCAGAGGCCAGGTACAAATGTGGCCAGCCAGGGCCCACTACTGGAGGACGAGGATGAGGAGGAGGTGGAGGAGGATGAGGATGAAGCATGGTCACAGCGGGGTGGCACCCAACGCAGCTCGGGCCCATCACTGGTGCGTGGCTGGGGGGAAACGCAGGACGATGACGATATGCCTCCCACAGAGGACAGCTTGTCCTTACCCCTGGGCAGCCTGGCACACATGAGCGACTACATGCTGCAGTGCCTGCGCAACGACAGCACAGTTGCCCACATTTTAACGTGATCGGAATACTGGGTTGCCACCCTGCTGGATCCACGGTACAAAGACAATGTCCCCACCTTACTTCCTGCACTGGAGCGTGATAAGAAGATGCGCGAGTACAAGCGCACGTTGGTAGACGCGCTACTGAGAGCATTCCCAAATGTCACAGGGGAACAAGTGGAAGCCCAAGGCCAAGGCAGAGGAGGAGCAAGAGGTCGCCAAGGCAGCTGTGTCACGGCCAGCTCCTCTGAGGGCAGGGTTAGCATGGCAGAGATGTGGAAAAGTTTTGTCAACACGCCACAGCTAACTGCACCACCACCTGATACGCAACGTGTTAGCAGGAGGCAACATTTCACTAACATGGTGGAACAGTACGTGTGCACACCCCTCCACGTACTGACTGATGGTTCGGCCCCATTCAACTTCTGGGTCTCTAAATTGTCCACGTGGCCAGAGCTAGCCTTTTATGCCTTGGAGGTGCTGGCCTGCCCGGCGGCCAGCGTTTTGTCTGAACGTGTATTCAGCACGGCAGGGGGCGTCATTACAGACAAACGCAGCCGCCTGTCTACAGCCAATGTGGACAAGCTGACGTTCATAAAAATGAACCAGGCATGGATCCCACAGGACCTGTCCGTCCCTTGTGCAGATTAGACATTAACTACCTCCCCTTAACCATATATTATTGTACTCCAGGGCACTTCCTCATTCAATCCTATTTTTATTTTCATTTTACCATTATATTGCGAGGCAACCCAAAGTTGAATGAACCTCTCCTCTGTCTGGGTGCCGGGGCCTAAATATATGCCAATGGACTGTTCCAATGTTGGGTGACGTGAAGCCTGATTCTCTGCTATGACATGCAGACTAATTCTCTGCTGACATGAAGCCAGATTCTCTGTTACGGGACCTCTCTCCTCTGCCTGGGTGCCTGGGCCTAAATATATGCCAATGGACTGTTCCAATGTTGGGTGACGTGAAGCCTGATTCTCTGCTATGACATGCAGACTGATTCTCTGCTGACATGAAGCCAGATTCTGTGATACGGGACCTCTCTCCTCTGCCTGGGTGCTGGGCCTAAATATATGAAAATGGACTGTTCCAGTGGTGGCTGACGTGAAGCCTGATTCTCTGCTATGACATGAAGACTGATTCTCTGCTGACATGAAGACAGATTCTTTGTTACGGGACCTCTCTCCTCTGCCTGGGTGCCTGGGCCTAAATATATGACAATGGACTGTTCTAGTGGTGGGTGACGTGAAGCCTGATTCTCTGCTATGACATGCAGACTGATTCTCTGCTGACATGAAGCCAGATTCTCTGCTATGGGACCTCTCTCCAATTGATATTGGTTAATTTTTATTTATTTTATTTTTATTTTTATTCATTTCCCTATCCACATTTGTTTGCAGGGGATTTACCTACATGTTGCTGCCTTTTGCAGCCTTCTAGCTCTTTCCTGGACTGTTTTACAGCCTTTTTAGTGCCGAAAAGTTTGGGTCCCCATTGACTTCAATGGGGTTCGGGTTCGGGTTTGTGACGAAGTTCGGGTCGGGTTCGGATCCCGAACCCGAACATTTCCGGGAAGTTCGGCAGAACTTCTCGAACCCGAACATCCAGGTGTTCGCTCAACTCTACTTAACCCCTCAAACACAGTCAAAAAAATAAAATAAAAATGATGCCAAAACAGCTATTTTTTGCCAAAGGGTTAACTCTATATTTATTGCCCTGATGCTGTAGTTTACAGAAACACCCCATATGTAGTCGTAAAATGCTGTATGGCCAAACGGCAGGGCGCAGAAAGAAAAGGAACGCCATAGGTTTTTTGACACCATGTCCCATTTGAAACCCCCCTGATGCACCCCTAGAGTAGAAACTCCAAAAAAGTGACCAATTTTAAAAGATATACTGTACCTCTCAAGGTATTCAAAACTGATTTTGCAAACGTTGTAAACCCTTTAGGTGTTTCCACAAGAATTAATGGAAAACGGAGATGAAATTTCAGAATTTCACTTTTTTGGCAAATTTTCTATTTTAATCCAATTTTCCAGTAATAAAGCAAGGGTTAACAGATGAACAGAACTCTATATTTATTGCCCTGATTCTGTAGTTTACAGAAACACCCCATTTGTGGTCGTAAAATGCTGTACGGGCACACGGCAGGGCGCAGAAGGAAAGGAGAGCCATATGGTTTTTGGAAGGCAGATTTTGCTGGACTGGTTTTTTGACATCATGTCCCATTTGAAGCCCCCCTGATGCACCCCTAGAGTAGAAACTCCATAAAAGTGACCCCATATAAGAAACTTCACCCCTCAAGGTATTCAAAACTGATTTGACAAACTTCATTAACCCTTTAGGTGTTACACAAGAGTTATTGGCAAATGGAGATGAAATTTCAGAATTTCAATTTTTCGAAACCTTGCCTCACAAAAATGTAATATAGAGCAACCAAAAATCATATGTACCCTAAAAATAGTCCCAAAAAACTGCCATCTTATCCCGCAGTTTCCAAAATGGGGTCATGTTTTTGAAGTTTCTACTCTAGGGGTGCATCAGGGGGGCTTCAAATGGGACATGGTGTAAATAAACAAGTCCAGCGAAATCTGCCTTCCAAAAACCATATGGTGTTCCTTTCATTCTGCTTCCTGCCGTGTGCCCGTACAGTATGGGATGTTTCTATAAACTACAGAATCAGGGCAATAAATATTGAGTTTTGTTTGGCTGTTAACCAATGCTTTGTTATTGGAAAAAATTGATCAAAATGGAACATTTGGCCAAAAATTTTAATTCTGAAATTTCAACTTCATTTGCCAATAACTCTTGTGGAACACCTAAAGGGTTAACAAAGTTTGTAAAATCAGTTTTGAATACCTTGAGAGGTGTAGTTTTTAAAAAGGGGTCGTTTTTGGGTGGTTTCTATTATTTCAGAATGGCCTGGATAAGTAAAAGTGTTTTAAAGTTATTCACACATAAAGTGACACTGGTCAGAATAGCAAAAAATGACCTGGTCCTTAAAGTAAAAATGAGCCCGATCCTTAAGGGGTTAAGTGTCAGCGGCAGTTAGTGCTGACTGACACTATTTGTTACTTAGTATGGCTGTAGAGCCGATCTGGGCCGGCTCTTACTGGAAGCAGCCAAAGTGCAGGGTGGGAGGCTTCTCCCCACGTTCCAGGCCTGGTTTTGGTTAGAGATATAAAAACCCAGCCAGCAGTCTCAGCTGTGTGGATTATCCTCCACTTCACAGTGAAGCTGTGGAGATGCTGTGCTTTTGGGATCTGCCTGAGGTGTGCCGTGCTAAAGGGCTGAGAGCCTCTCTGCTGGAAAACAGGCCCGCTAAAGTCTGCTGTGGATGGCTGATGAAAAACTGCTAACCAGGTGAATGTTTGTTTTCTGTGGACTTTCCATGGTGTGAACATTCACCAACACTGCAAACTGTTATTCTGTTTTGCCTTCTGTGTGAATAAACACTGAACTATTTAAGTTAAAGACTTTGTGATCGCCTCTATACTGCGTCCGCTAAGCTGCCGACCAGAGCGAATCCCCACACTACCCAGTGTCCGCTATATAACCATTATGGATCTAAGGCCTGTATTATACCAACACTATCTGACAGATTCTCTGTGGTGAACGCCGGAACAGAAAAAGTATATTTTTTCAAAAATGAAAATGCACAGAATATCGGTATAAGTTATCGGTAAGGTTGAGCCGAACTTTAGGATTTTTGGGCCCCGGGCCCAAACCCGAACATTTCTGTAAAAGTTCAGGTTCGGTGTTCGGAGCTTTCTTAGCGCTTTTTTAAATCAACAAGCGTTTAACTCTGTGCCCTAAGAAGCCATCACAGCCATGCCTACTAATGGCATGGCTGTGATTGGCCAGAGCAGCATGTGACCCAGGCTCTATATAAGCTGGAGTCACGTAGCGCTGCCCGTCACTCTGCTGTGCTTAGTGTAGGGAGAGGATGCTGCTGCTGTGAGGGAGAGAATAGGAGAGAATCTGTGATCAGAACTGCTATTGAACTCAGCGATCTACATAGATTTAGTTGTGTGGGTGCAGGGCACAATCTTTTTACCCTGCCCTGAACCCAGTGACAGAGAAAAAGAACCTTTATCCGTCTGTTAGTTAGGTGGGCGGCGGCGGCGGACAAATTATGCAAGCTCAGTGCACCAGCACAACATGTGTGCATTTGTGACATTCAAATCCAAGCTTGAAATACTGCAATAATAATCTGGGTTTAAAAAAACACCCTTTTTTGGCAATATCCTACATCTGGTGCCTTTGCAGCATTAGTCAGTGTGCAATTTAAGCTAGAAATACAGCTATAATTTTCTGGGTTTTAAAAAACTCTCTTTTTGGGCAAAATACACAATTTTACAGGCATTGCTGCATCTGGACGTGTAAAATTTAAGCGTGATATACAGCTGTCATATTGTTAAAAAAAACACCCTTTTTGGGCAAAATACTTTAATTGCGGCCTATTCTACATCTGTACGTGTGAAATACACCCTTTAGATACTGTGGTTCTATTCTGCTATTAGAAAAACACCCATTTAGGGCAAGATCCTAAAATTGAAAAATATGAGGAGAGCGTCAAATAAGGTATGTGGCCCAGGTCGTGGTGCTGCTGGTGGAGCTCCTGTTGCAGAGAGAGGACGTGGTCGATCTGTGCCAGCTACACGCACAAGTGAAACTCCTTCCTCAGGTGGAGTAGGCGACAGAACCTGCAGCGGTATTTGGTCGGGTCTAATGTGGCTCTACGAATGGTGAGGCCAGAACAAGTACAGGCGATAGTAGATTGGGTTACTGACAGTGCCTCCAGTTCCTTCACATTGTCTCCCACCCAGTCTCCTGCTGAAAGACCACAGTTGGCACCTGCAGCCGATGTCCCTCAGTCTTTCACCTCACCCCCTTGCAAATCAGCAAAGCAGTCTGAGCCCCAAGTCATTCAGCAGTCTCTTCTGCTTTTTGATGACTCTGTTAGCAGGGTTTTCCAGGGCCATCCACCTAGCCCTGCCCCAGAAGTGGAAGAGATTGAGTGCACCGATGCCCAACCACTTATGTTTCAAGATGAGTACATGGGAGGACTATCGCAGCACGTCTCGGATGATGACGAAACACAGGTGGCAACTGCTGGGGCTTTCGAAAGTGTGCAGACTGACAAGGAGGGCAGGGGTGAAGACTGGGTGGAAGATGATGTGGAGGACGATGAGGTCCTCGACCCCACATGGAATCAAGGTCATGCGAGTGACCTATGTAGTTCGGAGGAAGAGGCGGTGGTCGCACAGAGCCACCAGCACAGCAGAAGAGAGAGCAGGGTAAAAAAGCAGAGCGGCCGTCCCCTAGACAGTACGCCTCCTACTGACTGGGTGTGGTCACTTGGCTGTTATCTAGCTCTGCTCCAGTCCAGAGTATTCAGTTTGTCCAGTGAGGGCCACCTTTGTGGTCATCAATGCTATCCCGGTGTCTCCTTCCCTTCCTGTCTCTGTTTGTATGGAGTGGGTTATGTTCAGGGTGTTTGTATGTCTAGTTTGGTGTTACTTGTCTGGTGGTGTTTGGTGTCCAGCATGTTTGCTAGACATTCCCCTGTCTCATGTTTATTGCAGCTATGGCTGTACTGGGTTCCTGTGTGGTTTGTGGTTTGTGCTGTGTCCTTTAAAGTTGCTGTGGACACCAGCACTTGTGCACGGGTTCCAGCCGTTGTGTCCGTGGCGGGTAAGTGTGTTATTGGTTTCGCTTACCTGCCAATTCCTTTTGCTGTATGTGTTCCCCTCTCCTTGCAGCCTGGCCTCAGATAGAGACTCCTGTTCCTCCATTACTGGGATGAACAGGTCGTCTCTTCCCGGCTCCTTGGTGATGGATTACCAGGGCGACTTAGGGTCTCTATGTATCCTGAGTATGAGCCGTCCTACCATCGGGGTCCGCTTATACGGTGAGGAGTCAGGGAGAGGATTAGGGACGCTGTAGGAGGTGACCTTCTCCCTTATTACTCCTTTTGGCCAGGCTGATCCCCTTTTTCCCTTTGACACCACACGGTGGGGGGTTTCCCCCACTCCCCGCCGTGACCCGCTGGCAGCTGTTATTTTCTGGTAATAAGGTCATTTGGCCTCCCGTTCTGTAGGAGGAAAACATTCACCCATTTTGCATTGATAGTGAGGGTCTAAGAGCATGGCTGTCCAGTAATCATCTGTCTGTTTCATGTGAATGATATATAACCTACAAAAAGTTACCAGACCGCATGAAATACAAAAGATTTTTATTGTGTACAATAAATTACATCACAAAACAAAAACCAGTGGCGGCACAAGGCGACATCACAGAGGGAGAACACGCCGGTAATATCCTCACTGCTCCACAAGTTAATAAGTAAATAAAGTGCAAATATACAAATAATACAAATATCAAGGGCAGGACATATTACCCACGCTGTGTTTCCCCTAGGATGGCGCCAACCTCGACTCGCATTTCGGCGTACCTTCATCTGGGGGTGGCGTCATCACCGCAAGGCTCACAATAAGCACCCCCATCCACCAGTCACAATACTAATTGTGCTAGCGTGCACACCTGGACTAATAATAGCGAATTGTATCTTAGTGACACAAGGCATCACATATCTCCTCGGTCACGTGACCCACATCGCGTCACATGATAACATCGGCACATCGGGGAAAGTGCCGGTGGCATCAAATTACAAAAAGCACATGCGCAGACCTGCGTAATAGCGCTGCAAAGAACAAGAACACTGAAGGGGCAAAACAATTAATATTAGTGCAAGAGCAGGCGTTGTATTACCCCAATACCGGCATATGACAAGCGGAGATCTATATTATGCATAACATGAATCACGGGCATGAACATCAACTGTGAAAAAAACTGATTGACTCAAACAAACAACTGTGTGTGCAAGTGAGAATGATAAATAAAGAGAAGCATAAAGCACCACGATGATGGCGTCAAATAATAAAGTCATGGAGAATTATTGTGCAATATCGTGATGATGAAATAAAATGCGTGAATGTGATGAAATGATGATGTCATCATAAGGAATTAATCACACATTAAATATCATGATAAGTGATAAACACATATTAGTGAGATTAAAAAGATCTAATGACCCTGATTATGTATTAAAAGCCTAATAAAGAACATGATTATGAATAGAATTATATATGGAATTATGACTACATATTGAAAAAAACAATAACATAATTGTGTACTGAAAACCTAATAAAATGATAGAAAGCATGATTATAAAATAAAAACATACTAAAGTGATGAAAAATGTCATACGCATGATTGTGAATAAAAAAAGGGAACTTTTTCTTTGCGCCATAAATGATGCAAAGGTCCAGGACTATAGTAATGCACACACCTAGCATGGAGGAGGGTTAATGACATGCAATGACGACACTACATAATAATAGATAATAATTCAACAATTCATAAAAACCATTAAAGACACGAAGCGTGCGCTGACCAGGGAAAGCCTATAGGGAAGACGAAAAGCCAGAAGATTCATTGAGTCCATTTGGACGCAATGTGTTGAGTTTCCAATTCCACTTACATTCCAATTGAGCGAGTTTCCTTGTCCAGGACGTTCTGCCGCTGCGGCTCGAGGAGGCTGTGCTTCGCGGTGTACGAGTGGCTGAAGTGCAGGCAAAGTTTCCTGGCCATTTTTAGGATGTCTTGAAGATGGGTGGAAGACTTCAGGAACCTCTTGACAACCAGATGGAACACGTGTGCCATACAGGACACATGGCTCAGCTCTCCTTGACGCAGCGCCGGCACCGTGTTCTTCCCGTTGTCGGTCACCATGGTTCCGATTTTCAGTTGTCGCAGAGAAAGCCAGGATTCGATTTCTTGCTGAAGGACACGGAGCAGTTCCTCCCCTGTGTGACTCCGTTCGCCCCGGCAAACCAGGTGCAGAGCAGCGTGCGAGTGATGAGAGGGGTCGCACATGGCTTGTGTGCACTACAGGCCTCCAACATAATTCTTGGATCTCTGCATGAAAATAATGTATTTGGTGTAAATCACGAGAGGGGCATAGTCGGAGACATTGACCTCACAAGAGATACAGAGCTGCCGAGTTTACTTTGAAATGTAAAATTTTAGCACCGCATAATTCAGCCCATACTGCAAAGGAGGTGCACAGCCACCCATCAATTTTCCCAGGAAAACATGGTTGAAATAAATAAATAAAAATCCGCAAAGAAAGGATAATGGATTCGGTTCATACAGAAGAAAGTCTACTATCACCCATCAATTTTCCCAAAAGAGCCTGTTCCCATAAAAAACTTCACCACTACGTAATTCGGTCCAGCCCACGAAAAGTACTTCACCACATATAACTGCACCACTCAACGGCAATTAGGCCCTAATTTTTTTGTATTTTTACACAAAAGGCTTTTCAACAGATAAGTGCAACAATGAACGGCGAATATATTTGTGTTTCGCCAGTAATACACGACAAAAAGGGCTGTAATTTTCGCACTTAACCACACAACGGCTAATAAGCCCTTTTTATTCCCACTAATACAAGTTAGAAATTGCTTTAGAACATATAACTGCACCGCACAAGGGCAAATAAGACGTAGAAATATCTCCCTGTAATAACCCTGTTAATGGCGGTATCACACAGCACTTGTACCCCAATAACAGGACCGGTTTGCAGGAATTACAGAGTTGTATGATGGCAATGTGGCTCCGCAGTCAGCGCAGCAAGGTGTAATAGGATTGTTCCTGTTCCCCAGGCTGTAACCTCCCCGACTGAACCCGGTTCTACAGAAACGCTGTGGATGATTCCTCCCTGTCCTTTCCCTGCAGCTTGAATAATCTTTCCCTGAACTTGTAAATAATTTTCTCTTAGCACAATGACATTTTTCCTCGCACTGTCCCTAGCGCCTACTGACGTCTCTCCCTGCACTAAGTGCGCTGGTGAATGGCAGAATCTAAGATGGCTGCGCTATTTATAGGGCTGTGACATCACAGGGCTGGCTGCTGATTGACTGCATGCATGGCCTTATGGGGGATCCCGCCTTCCCACAGTTCCTTTCTCCATGTCCTCACACGTGCAGCAGACATTTTAGGAAAAATGCGATTCGTTACCGCGAAGCGCGAGGAAATTAGCATTCAGTGAGAATCATATTGTTCCTGAACTTCCTAATGAATTCCACTTCGTCAGCTTCGATTGGCTCGTCTCTAGTAAAAGCCAGTGATGCAGCATAGCTCCTGAGAAGAGGCCTGTGACAGCAGCACACACATGGTCCAGGGCCCTTCTCATCTACACTGTGGTCACTATCAGACAATCTAATGTATTGCATTCACTACATGCAGCCACTGCAAAGAAATGTCCAGCTGGCCGCAGCTTCCTCTGTAGGGATCGGGAGCCGGACCGGCAGAACCAGAACCCCCAACATCCAGGAGCTCTAACATACGTCCCCTCTGCCCTGGTCAGACATATGGCTGTTCCAGCAGCAAAAATATACAAGAATCAGAAATACATAAATACCTTCTGAAGACACCACAGCCTTCACCACTCCTGGGAGATCTACAACTACGTAGAAGTAGATGAATTTATAGCGATGACTGAACTAAGAAGAGTAAAGACTTAAACACGACTGGAAATTCCTTCTTCACAGTTTTTAAAACTTGGTTTTCTAGGATCGACCCACAGGACAGAAAACAGTCCTCCGATGATGATGTCTCCACTATTATAATAATAGAGGTCAGCGTCAATGAATGTAAGGTGACATTGTGATGATGATGATGATGATGGCTCCGCTCTTCTGTCTCCACAGCATGATGCACACAGGATCCAGAATATAACAGCACAGACAGAAGCTGCTGCATCCACCAGAGATAGATCCTTGCACACAGACAGATGGGATTTCATGCTTTCAGTGACAGCTCGGCAGATCCTCAGCTCTCCAGGCCGCACTATATAGAGACCATCAGCACAGAGCTCCAGGTGCAGAGGAACGTCACCAGGATAATTCCAGATTCTCTTCTCTAATAATTCTCTTTTTTTTCCTTATTTCAGGATCTTATTTTATTAAATTATGAAAATTTCAAAAATCCCTGAGAGAATTGAGAAGAAATCTGTTCATCCTGCCGTGTGCACCAGACTATGCAATGCTACAATATACAGTGATTGTAAAACGTAGAGATGAACGAATGTTTTAAAAATTTAGTTCGGCCAGTTTGCCAAATTTAACAAAAAAATTTGGTTCAATCCGAGTTTATTTGCTGCAAATTTCCTGGCTGCAGAGAGCCTGTATAGTGGTGTAGAACACTGTGCCTGTATAGTGGTGTAGAGCACTGTGCCTGTATAGCGGTGTAGAACACTGTGCCTGTATAGTGGTGTAGAACACTGTGCCTGTATAGTGGTGTAGAGCACTGTGCCTGTATAGTGGTGTAGAACACTGTGCCTGTATAGTGGTGTAGAGCACTGTGCCTGTATAGCGGTGTAGAACACTGTGCCTGTATAGTGGTGTAGAACACTGTGCCTGTATAGTGGTGTAGAACACTGTGCCTGTATAGCGGTGTAGAACACTGTGCCTGTATAGCGGTGTAGAACACTGTGCCTTGCGGTAACACACATAGGGAGTCTGCTGTGGTAGTGAAATAATACTGTGAGTCAGTATGACACGCAGATGACAGGCGTCGCTCTTAGAATCACGGGGCCAAAACTGACCAAATAACTCAAGTATAAAATCAGCCTTACAGGTCGATGTTAGCGCTAGTGATGAGCGAGCATGCTCGGCCTAGTACCAGTTCGGCTCGAGCATTGCTTTGCTCGGCAGATCCGAGCGCTCGGCCGAGTACCACATGTGCTTGAGCGCCATGCTCGAGTCTCCTCCCCGCACGTTTGGCACCTTCTAAGCAGCCAATAAACATGCTGGTAAGTATCGCCATCACTGTAATGCCATCAGCCATGTTTTCTACTGGCAGTACAGGGATTGGCCGGAACACTATATGCCAATGGACTGTTGCAGTGGTGGCTGACGTGAAGCCTCATTCTCTGCTATGACATGCAGACTAATTCTCTGCTGACATGAAGCCAGATTGTCTGTCACGGGACCTCTCTCCTCTGCCTGGGTGCTGGGCCTAAATATATGCCAATGGACTGTTGCAGTGGTGGGTGACGTGAAGCCTGATTCTCTGCTATGACATGAAGACTGATTCTCTGCTGACATGAAGCCAGATCCTCTGTTAAGGGAGCTCTCTCCTCTGCCTGGGTGCTGGGCCTAAATATATGCCGATGGACTGTTGCAGTGGTGGCTGACGTGAAGCCTGATTCTCTGCTATGACATGAAGACTGATTCTCTGCTGACATGAAGCCAGATCCTCTGTTACGGGACCTCTCTCCTCTGCCTGGGTGCTGGGCCTAAATTTATGAAAATGGACTCTTACAGTGGTGGGTGACGTGAAGCCTGATTCTCTGCTATGACATGAAGACTGATTCTCTGCTGACATGAAGCCAGATTCTCTGTTACGGGACCTCTCTCCTCTGCCTGTGTGCTGGGCCTAAATATATGCCAATGGACTGTTGCACTGGTGGCTGACGTGAAGCCTGATTCTCTGCTATGATATGAAGACTGATTCTCTGCTGACATGAAGCCAGATTCTCTGTTACGGGACCTCTCTCCTCTGCCTGGGTGCCGGGGCCTAAATATCTGAGAATGGACTGTTCCAGTGGTGGGTGACGGGAAGCCAGATTCTCTGCTATGGGACCTCTCTCCAATTGATTTTGGTTAATTTTTATTTATTTAATTTTTATTTTAATTCATTTCCCTATCCACATTTGTTTGTAGGGGATTTACCTACATGTTGCTGCCTTTTGCAGCCCTCTAGCCCTTTCCTGGGCTGTTTTACAGCCGTTTTAGTGCCGAAAAGTCCGGGTCCCCATTGACTTCAATGGGGTTCGGGACGAAGTTCGGATCGGGTTCGGATCCCGAACCCGAACATTTTCGGGAAGTTCGGCCGAACTTCTCGAACCCGAACATCCAGGTGTTCGCTCAACTCTAATCTTCTTTCCTCTTTTACCTTGTTGATCCCCTTTATGTATTTAGCAGTTTCTATCATATCCCCTCTGTCTCGTCTTTCTTCCAAGCTCTACATGTTAAGGTCCTTTAATCTTTCCTGGTAAGTTTTATCCTGCAATCCATGGACCAGTTTAGTAGCTCTTCTCTGAACTCTCTCCAAAGTATCAATATCCTTCTGGAGATATGGTCTCCAGTACTGAGCGCAATACTCCAGATGAGGTCTCACTAGTGCTCTGTAGAGCGGCATGAGCGCCTCCCTCCGTCTACTGGTAATGCCTCTCCCTATACACCCAAGCATTCTGCTAGCATCTCCTGCTGCTCTGTGACATTGTCTGCCTACCTTTAAGTCTTCTGAAATAATGACCCCTAAATCCCTTTCCTCAGATACTGAGGTTAGGACTGTATCACTGATTTTATGTTCTGCTCTTGGGTTTTTACGTCCCAGGTGCATTATCTTGCACTTATCAACAATACATTTTAGTTGCCAGATTTTTGACCATTCCTCTAAATCCTTTTTTATTTGGTGTATCCCTCCAGGAACATCAACCCTGTTGCAAATCTTTGTGTCATCAGCAAAAAGACACACCTTACCATCGAGGCCTTCTGCAATTTCACTGATAAAGATATTAAACAATATGGGTCCCAGAACAGATCCCTGAGGTACCCCACTGATAACAAGACCTTGGTCTGAATATACTCCATTGACTACAACCCTCTGTTGCCTGTCCCTCAGCCACTGCCTAATCCATTCAACAATATGGGAGTCCAAGTCCAAAGACTGCAATTTATTGAAAAGCCTTCTATGTGGGGCAGTATCAAAAGCCTTACTAAAGTCTAGATAAGCGATGTCTACTGCACCTCCGCCATCTATTATTTTAGTCACCCAATCAAATAAATCAATACGATTAGTTTGACATGATCTCCCTGAAGTAAACCCATGCTGTTTTTCATCTTTCAATCCATGGGATTTTAAATGGTCCACAATCCTCTCCTTAAGTATGGTTTCCATTAATTTCCCCACTATTGATGTCAGGCTTACTGGCCTATAGTTGCCCGATTCCTCCCTATTACCTTTCTTGTGAATGGGCACAACATTTACTAATTTCCAATCTTCTGAGACGACTCCTGTTGCCAGTGATTGGTTAAATAAATCTGTTAATGGTTTTGCTAGTTCACCGCTGAGCTCTTTTGATAGCTTTGGGCGTATCCCATCAGGCCCCTGTGACTTATTTGTATTAATTTTAGACAGTTGACTTAGAACCTCTTCCTCTGTAAAGACACTTGCATCAAAAGATCCATTAGTCCTCCTCCCTAACTGAGGTCCGTTTCCTTAATTTTCCTTTGTAAAAACTGAACGGAAGTATTCATTGAGGCAGTCAGCTAGTTCTTCATCTTCTTCCATACACCTTCCTTCTTTTGTTTTTAATTTGGTAATTCATTGTTTTAGTTTCCTTTTTTCATTTATGTATCTGAAGAATGTCTTATCACTAGAGTTAAGCGGACACCTGGATGTTCGGGTTCGACAGGTTCGGCCGAACTTAAAAAAAAAGTTCGGGTTCGGGACCCGAACTTGACCCGAACTTGACGCTGAACCCGAACCCCATTGAAGTCAATGGGGACCCGAACTTTTGGGCACTAAAATGGCTCTAAAATAGTCCTGGAAAGGGCTAGAGGGCTGCAAAAGGCATCAAAATGTGCTTGAGAGCATGACAAATGTGGATAGGGAAATTACTGAAAATAACATAAAATATAAAAAAAAATAAAAAAAATATCTGGATTAGGAGGTTGAGGAGGCGGTGGAAGGGTGGATGTGGCGGTGTAGGTTGACATGGCGGTGTAGGTGGAAGCGGCGGTGAAGGAGGAATAGGTAGCCAACACTGATTTGTGTTATTTTTTATAAAAAAATTGGGGTATCCCCCAAAATATTGGGACATATAACAAAATAAAACAAAGAATAAGTGCACTTGAGTACAAGAATGGATGGTTGAGGCTGGTATAAATGTCTATTCTGCACAAGGTACGGACAAGTCCTGTGGGATCCAGGCCTGGTACATTTTAATAAACGTAAGCTGGTCCACATTGGCTGCGGCCTGTGATAATGCTCTCTGCCGGCTAAACACACGTTCACACTATACACTGGCTGCAGGGCAGGTCAGCACCTCCAAGGCTGACAAAGCGTTTCCACATTTGGGCCATGCTAACCCTGCCTTCTCAGGTGCTGGCGGTGCCTCAGCTGTGTTGGCGACCTCTTCCTCCTCTGCCTTCGCCTTGTGCCTCCACTGTGCCCCCGCTGTCAGGTGGGAATGTCATCAGCAGCGTGCGCTTGTAGTCGCGCATCTTCCGATCAGTAACAGTTCCCTGTCAGCAATGCAGAGCAGGGGTTCATTCACGGCAAAAGGGGTTCATGTCACCCAGCAATAGAACAGAGGATTTTGAGAGATTTAGGCCCCTGTCACCCAGGCACAGCAGGGGTTTGTTTACGCCAAAAATTGTAAAATGTCACCCGACAATTAAAAATAAGATTTTTTTCAATTTTGGGCACTAAAATGGCTCTAAAATAGTCCTTGAAAAGGCTAGAGGGATGTAAAAGGCAGTAAAATGCGCTTAAGAGCCTGGAAACTGCTCAGCAAACAAATGTGGATAGGGAAATAACTTAAATTGAAATAAAATAACTAAAAATTACAAATTATTAACCTGCAACTCAGAGAAGGAGGTGGATATGGAGTCGGAGGTTGAGGAGGCGGTGAATGTGGTGTTGTAGGTGGAGGCAGCAATGGAGGAGGAGGAGGTCGCCAACAATGTTTTTATTTTATTTTTTATTGGGTAGGTAGCCCCAAAAATATTGGGACAAATAAAAAAAAAAAGAAAACAAAGAATCATTGCACTTGAGTACAAGAATGTATGTTTGATGGTGATATAAATGTCTATTCTGCACCAGGTACAGACAAGTCTTGTGGGATCCAGGCCTGGTTCACTTTAATGAACGTCAGCTTGTCCACATTGGCTGTAGACAGGCGGCTGCGTCTGTCTGTGATGACGCCTCCTGCCGTGCTGAATACACGTTCAGAGAGTACACTGTCTGCAGGGCAGGCCAGCACCTCCAAGGCATACAGGGCAAACTCAGGCCATGTGGACAATTTGGAGACCCAGAAGTTGAATGGGGCAGAACCATCAGTCAGTCGTGTAGGCGTGTGCACAGGTACTGTTCCACCATGTTGTTCAAATGCTGCCTCCTGCTAACATGCTCCATATCAGCAGTTGGGGCCGGTTGTTGCGGCGAGGTGACAAAGCATTTCCACATGTCGGCCATGCTAACCCTGCCTTCTGAGGTGCTGGAGCTGACACATCTGCGTTGACGACTAGAGATGTCCCGAACTATTCGCCGGCGAATAGTTCCCGGCGAACATAGCTTGTTCGCGTTCGCAGCGGCGGGCGAACATATGCGATGTTCGGTCCGCCCCCTATTTGTCATCATTGTATAAACTTTGACCCTGTACCTCACAGTCAGCAGACACATTCCAGCCAATCAGCAGCAGACCCTCCCTCCCAGACCCTCCCACCTCCTGGACAGCATCCATTTTAGATTCATTCGGAAGCTGCATTCACAGTGAGAGGAGGGACAGTGTAGCTGCTGCTGATATAATAGGTAAATCGATAGCTAGGCCAGTGTATTCAGTGTCCACTCCAGTCCTGAAAGACTCATCTGATCTCTGCTGTAAGGACAGCACCCCAAAAAGCCCTGTTTAGGGCTAGAACATCAGTCTGCTTTTTCTTTTTTTTCCCTGTGTAATCAAATTGCAGTTGCCTGCCAGAGTGTGTGTCAGGCCCACAGCGTATACTGTGCCCACTTGCCCAGTGCAACCACTCATATCTGGTGTCACAGTAGCTTGCACGCATAGTACAACTAAACTAATCTAAAAAAAAATGACAGGCAGAGGCAGGCCACCCCGCAGGGGCCGTCGTGGTCATGGTGTTGTGATTCCCTTTGGCCCTAGAATAATGCCCAGTGTTCAGAGGCCACGTACCCTGAACTCGAAATGTTCTGAGGACATAGTTGACTGTCTAACACAGGACACCCAATCTTCTACAGCTTCCGCTCAGAACCTTGATGCACCATCCTCCTCCAGCGCAGCTTCGGGCACCTCTCAAGTTACCACTCGCCCGCCTGCCGCCACCACCTACACTAGCACCACAGCCGCTTCACTTGATCTGTCAGGAGAGTTATTTACACATCAGTTGGAAGAAATGAGTGATGCGCAACCATTATTGCCAGAGGATGTAGATAACAGGGATATGTCTCAGTCAGGCAGCATTACACACATGGACGTACAGTGTGATGATGATGATGATGTTGTACCCGCTGCTGCTTCCTTTGCTGAGGTGTCAGATACAAGTGCAGCGGTTGATGATGACGATGTGTCCGTGGATGTCACGTGGGTGCCTGCTCGAAGAGAAGAAGAAGAGGGGGGAAGTTCAGAAGGGGAGACAGAGAGAAGGAGGAGACGAGTTGGAAGCAGGGGAAGGTCGTCACAAGGAGCTAGTGGCACAGTCAGACAGCATGTATCGGCACCCGGGGTCAGCCAGACAGCACGCCAATCAACGCATGCTGTTGCCACCACCAGAATGCCATCATTGCAAAGCTCAGCAGTGTGGCATTTTTTTAGTGTGTCTGCCTCTGATAACAGCGATGCCATTTGCAACCTGTGCCAAAAGAAACTGAGTTGTGGGAAATCCAACACCCACCTAAGTACAACTGCTTTGCGAAGGCACATGATCTCACATCACAAACGCCTATAGGATCAACACATGAGAAAAAGCAGCACACAAACGCAAAGCCACCATCCCCCTCCTGGTCCAGCATCTTCAGCTAACATCAACCACTGCTGTCCTCCTTGCCCCCTCTCAACCATCCGCCACTCCGTCTCTCGTCTTGAGCAGTTCCTGCTCATCTGCCCACAGTCAGGTGTCTGTTAAGGACATGTTTGAGCGTAAGAAGCCAATGTCAAAGAGTCACCCCCTTGCCCGGCGTCTGACAGCTGGCTTGTCGAAACTCTTAGCCCGCCAGCTTTTACCATACAAGCTGGTGGAGTCTGAGGCCTTCAAAAAAATTTGTAGCTATTGGGACACCGCAGTGGAAGGTACCCGGCCGAAATTTCTTTTCACAAAATGCAAACCCCAACCTGTACTCTATTGTGCAAAAGGGAGTCATGGCATGTCTGGCACACAGTGTTGGGGCAAGAGTCCATCTGACCACCACTGATACCTGGTCTGCAAAGCACGGTCAGGGCAAGTTTATCACCTACACGGCGTATTGGGTAAACCTGCTGACGGCTGCCAAGCATGGAATGCGTGGCTCTGCAGAGGAGTTGGTGACACCACCACGACTTGCAGGCAGACCTGCTGCCACCTCCCCTACTCCTCCTACTCCATCCTCTTCGCTAACCTCCTCGGCTGAGTCCTCTTCTGCTGCTGCGTCTTGCTCCACATCAACTGCACCCCCCCAGCTCCCCAGGGGCTATTCCACATCCCGGATACGACAGTATCACGCCGTCTTGGGGTTGACTTGCCTGAAAGCAGAGAGTCACACCGGACCAGCACTCCTGTCCGCCCTGAACGCACAGGTGGATCAGTGGCTGACTCCGCACCAACTGGAGATCGGCAAAGTGGTGTGTGACAACGGAAGTAATTTGTTGGCGGCATTGAATTTGGGCAAGTTGACACATGTGTTGAATCTGATTTTACAACGCTTTGTGCATAAGTACCCAGGCTTACAGTACGTCCTCCAGCAGGCCAGGAAGGTGTGTGGCCATTTCAGGCGTTCCTACACGGCCATGGCATACTTTTCACATATCCAGCGGTGAAACAACATGCCAGTGAGGCGCTTGATTTGCGACAGCCCGACACGTTGGACTTCAGCACTCCTAATGTTCGACCGCCTGCTCCAACAAGAAAAATCCGTCAACGTGTATTTGTATGACTGGGGTGCTAGGACAGCCTCTGCAGAGCTGGGAATTTTTTTTGCCACGTTACTGGACGCTCATGCGCAATGCCCGTAGGCTCATGCGTCCTTTTGAGGAGGTGACAAACCTAGTCAGTCGCACCGAAGGCACCATCAGCGACATCATCCCATTTGTTTTCTTCCTGGAACGTGCCCTGTGAAGAGTGCTGGATCAGGCCGTAGATGAGCGTGAAGAGGAAGAGGAAGAGTTGTGGTTACCATCATCACCACCAGAAACAGCCTTATCAGCATCGTTTGCTGGACCTGCGGCAACGCTGGAAGAGGAGTCTGAGGAAGAGGAGCCAGAGGAGGAATGTGGCTTTGAGAAGGAGGAGGAAGACCAACAACAGCCGGCATCCCAGGGTGCTCGTTGTCACCTATCTGGTAACCGTGGTGTTGTATGTGGCTGGGAGGAAGAACATACCTTCAGTGAGATCAGTGAGGACGAGGAATGGGACATGAGTAGCTCGGCATCCAACCTTGTGCAAATGGGGTCTTTCATGCTGTCATGCCTGTTGAGGGACCCTCGTATAAAAAGGCTGAAGGAGAAAGACCTGTACTGGGTGGCCACGCTACTAGACCCCCGGTATAAGCAGAAAGTGCCTGAAATGTTGCCGAATTACCGGAAGTTGGAAAGGATGCAGCAGTTCCAAAAACAATTAAAAAGTATGCTTTACACAGCGTATAAGGGTGATGTCACAGCACAAAGGGAATCTAACAGGGGAAGAGGTGAAAGTAATCCTCCTCCTACCACGACCACGCCGGCAAGGAAAGGGCGTTTTACAGACGTGTTGTTGATGGAGGACATGCGCAGCTTTTTAAGTCCTATGCATCGCCACAGCCGTTCGGGGTCCACCCTCAGAGAACGACTCGACCGACAGGTAGCAGACTACCTAGTCTTAACTGCAGATATCGACACTCTGAGGAGCGATGAACCCCTTGACTACTGGGTGTGCAGGCTTGACCTGTGGCCTGAGCTATCACAATTTGCGATAGAACTTCTGGCCTGCCCCGCTTTAAGTGTCCTGTCAGAAAGGACCTTCAGTGCAGCAGGAAGTATTGTCACTGAGAAGAGAAGTCGCCTAGGTCAAAAAAGTCTAGATTACCTCACCTTTATTAAGATGAATGAGGCATGGATCCCAAAGGGACTGACAGTGGGCGATACATTTGACTAAAAAAGGCCTGATGAGATGAGCTGCCTTGGGCAAAAAATGGTGCACACGCTGCTGTATGTTATCTCTGCATGCCGGATGACTTGCGTGACTTATCCGCCACCAACTAGGGTTCAAGCAGCAATGTTTTAGTGCACTTTCTGCCTGGAAAACATCAATTTTTCTGGCCGCATGATCGTTACCTTGTTGTGGTGAAGGGGCTTGCGTATCACAATGAAGCGACCACCTCTATGAGTGTGTTGGCAATGGCAATGTTGGCACACCCCAGATCATAAAGTCGCTGCTTTATTGTGAACAGACCAAAAGTAATCGGCTGGATAATTTTGCATAGAAAAAACATTAATTTTCTTTGTGATCATCTAAGGTGATCATTAAAGCCTACTAGGCCAACAATGGGCCCACACTGCAGAATCATTGTTTTCTGGGTCACTTAACTATCACTGAACTACCTCAGCACGACCATAGGCTTTGAAAAAACCCCATCTCCTGCAATCTCCCAAACATGCGCACGAGCACAGTCATCACTACACCAAGATTGACGCATAGAGGAATAACATTTATGTCATGAGTGTGTCAACTATTGACAACACTCTTTGCGGTTGTCTAAAATCAATTCCATACACGTCCCCTGATAGGGGACGTAACAGGGATTAAACTGATAGGAATAGTACTACTTAACACACCACTCATATAGGGTGGCACAGTACATTTAATGGTGCACGCGCAGTGCCCCAAATTGGAAGTAGGAGGACCAACCAAGCGTCTTTTTCCATCTCCCGGTTCCTAAAATCTATTCCATAGACCGGCCCCTGATAGGGGGCGTAACAGGGATTAAACTGATAGGAATAGTACTACTTAATATGCCACTCATATTGGGATTGCAGAGTACATTGCAAGGCGTACGCGCAGTGCCCCAAATTGCAAGAGGACCGACCAAGCATCTTTTTCCACCTCCCGGTTCCTAAAATCTATTCCATACACCGGTCCCTGATAGGGGACGTAACAGGGATAAAACTGATAGGAATAGTACTACTTAACACATCGCTCATATTTGGTGGCACAATACATTGCACGGCACACGCGCAGTGCCCCAAATTAGAAGTAGGAGGACCAACCAAGCATCTTTTTCCATCTCCCGGTTCCTAAAATCTATTCCATACACGTCCCCTGATAGGGGGCGTAACAGGGATTAAACTGTTAAAAAAAAAGAGGACAGCCTCTGCGGAGCTCGGTATTTTTTGGCCGCGTTACTGAACGCTCATGCACAATGGCTGTAGGCTCATGCGTCCTTTTGCGGAGGTGACAAACCTGGTCAGTCAAACCCAAGGCAATATCATCGACCTCATGCCATATGCGTTTTTTCTGGAGCGTGCCCTGCGAAGAGTGTTGGATCAGGCCGTAGATGAGCATGAAGAGGAAGAGTTATGGTCACCATCAGCACCAGAAGCAGCCTTGTCGTCGTCGATTGCTGGACCTGCGGCAACGCAGAGAGAGGAGTCTGAAGAAGAGGAGTCAGAGGAGGAAGGTGGCTTTGAGGAGGTGGAAGACCAACCACAGCAGGAGTCCCAGGGGGCTTGTTGTCACCTTGGAGGAAGAGACCTTCAATGACGTCAGTGAGGACAAGGAACTGTCACGGACGGTGTACAGGAAACAAGACAAAGCAACATGCATATATGACTGAGTGGATCCAAAGCTAAGGAACCAAAAGGGAGACCCCTGCACAAGACCTGAGACTTTCCCTGGCTGCTCAGGCTATGCAAAGATCCGAAAGGTGGAAGGTTGCATATCCACGTACCTCGACTATATAACCCCTGAACACCCTACAATAGTGAGGGGACACGACCACCGGCTCCCTACACCAGATACGGAGGGAGTCAGGGTCACCTGGGATCCAGCAAACAGAAAATAACAGATAAATGGTCAGCACTTAACTTTGTAGCAGACTGGAAAACAAGATCAGCATGCACACACACTCCAGGAAGAAGTATAAGCCGCCCAGTAATGCACCATGGGGAGGAATTTAAAGGGAAGCAATCAGTCCAAATCCATGACAGCTGAGAGAGGCTAACGAGATGAGGAACTGAACAGCACAACAAAGAGAACTCAAGGAGGAGGTTCTGAAAGGCCTCTGTCAGAGCTTCTCAGCTGTCTGGTTGTGACAGGAACGGGACATGGCTAGCTTGGTATCCAACCTTGTTCAAATGGGGAGTTTGCGGTTGTGCAAATGGACTGTTTGTGGTTGTTTGCGGTGCGTTAAACTGGGAGTTTGGTCTGTCAGAGTTTGGTCTGTCACTGTGAAGCGGGCATAACCCTTACACTACCTGATCGATACAACATCATACCTGATCGTATACACACACTGGATGTTTTAAAGCACGTTATTCCAAATAATTTAGGAATGTTAGGTGATTTATGCCCTTTATGGATTAAAACCTGACTCTGCGTCAAGTACGTAATTTTCCATGGGAGTTTTGCCATGGATCCCCCTCCGGCATGCCACAGTCCAGGTGTTAGTCCCCTTGAAACAACCTTTCCATCACTATTGTGGCCAGAAAGGGTCCCTGTGGGTTTTAAAATTCGCCTGCCTATTGAAGTCTAAGGCGGTTCGCCCTTCGCGAACATTTGCAAAAACTCGCGTTCGTCGTTCGCGAACGGAAAATTTTACGTTTGCGACATCTCTAGCGTCCAAATGTCCATACCACAGTCATTTGAACGCAAGCGCAAATACCCACCCACAGGCAATAGTACTTAATTGCCAACTTTCAAAATTACTGGCCCTTGAAATGTTGCCATATAGGCTTGTGGTCCCTCATTACACAGTCCCAAGCCACCACTATATTTCACGGTGTGCCATGCTTGCTTTACACCAGCATGTGTCCCGTAACATCACACGTGCCCTGACCAATGCAGTTACTGGGATGGTCCACTTAACCACAGACACATGGACAAGTGCTGGTGGCCAGGGATGCTACATTTCCCTGACCGCACACTGGGTGAATGCGGTGGAGGCTGGGAGTGAGTCGTACCCTGGGATGGCACAGGTGCTACCCTTGTCCAGGATTGCGGGCCCTACGTCTATCAGGGTCTCCGCAAGCAGCTGTGTTACTGGCTCCAACCTCCACTTCTCCTCCTCTTTTGCCTTATCCTCCTCCACTTCCACCTCCAGCAGCCATCAGTCGCTAGCTGGAAGCAGTGTACCACTGCTGTTGGTAAGCGTCAACAGGCCGTGCTGAAGTTGATCTGCTTAGGGTACAAACAGCACACCGCCGCAGAGCTGTAGCAGGATATAAGGGACCAAACCGAGCTGTGGCTGTCGCCACTCAACCTACAACCAGGCATGGTTGTGTCTGACAATAGCCGTAATTTAGTGGCGGCTTTGGAGCTCGGCAACCTGACACACATCTCATGCCTAGCCCACGTCTTAAACTTAGTGGTTCAGTGGTTTATCAAAACCTAGCCCAATTTGCCAGAGCTACTAGTGAAGGCGTGCCGCGTGTGTGCCCATCTCCGCAAGTCGTCCACAGCTTCAGCCGGCCTGTCAATGCAGCAGCAGCGCTTGCGGCTTCAGGCTCACTCGCGCTGGAACTCTACGTTCCACATGTTGGCCAGGCTTTGTGAGCAGAAGAGGGCAGTTATGGAATACTAGCTGCAACATGGTCATCGCCTTTTAAGTCAACTTCCACTATTCACAAGTGAGGAGTGGACATTGATGTCAGACCTGAGTGAGATTTTAATAGACCTTTGAAGAATCCACACAGATAGGTAGTGGCGATGACGCTATTATAAGCGTAACCATCCCACAGCTGTGTCTACTCAAATGATCGCTGCTCACAATTAAGGACGACGCTCTGAATGTGGCAGACTAGGAACTTGGGGGGGACATCTCGCAGAGTGATACCAGGACCACCCACAGTTCGTCTTCTCAGCACAAATTGGACCGTGAAGAGGAGGAGGAGGAGATGGAGACTGTTGCCTCTGCTACTGAGGCTAGTACCCATGGAACTTTTATTTATTTATTAAATAAATAAATCTTTATTATTTTTAACATCATACAAAGCAGTTTAACAATCTCTTATCTTCAACATTCTATATACCAACCCCATCTCCCTTGTCCATTAGATGCTGAAAAAAGAAAAAAGAGAAAACAAAAAAAAAACCTCCATGCCTCCTTTCTCACCACTTCACCCCACTGCTCCAGCTCATATTGCCCATCCACTCCCAAGGAGTTCACTATATTAGCCATTTCTGCCATATTCTGGCAAATCTATGTTTTTTCTTAGTATTTACCAGATGAAATTCCTCTCTGGCAAGTGAGGTTCTAGTAAGCTTTTCCCATTCCCTAACTGTGGGAACAGCACTACTCCCCCAATGCCCAACAATACATTTTATAGCTTGAAAAAGCAGTTAGAAGCTATTAGAAGCTATTTCTCGATATTGGGGGGTGTCGAATTTATCCATCACCCCCAATATGCATATCTCAAATTGAATGGGGATTTTGAAACAATGATATTGCTCTATTCTGTCGTTTACCTTTCTCTAGAACTCTTGAGTGTTTCTACATGTCCAGAGTATATGGACATCGTCCGCGCCTACCTCCCTGCATTTTAAACAGCTACAAACTTTAGGTTTATAACACTTCATTAATATCTTAGGGGAGTAATAAAGTCGGTACAGTATATAAAATTGTGTAATCCTGTAAGAAAAATTCTTGGAAACCCCATTTTTTTTCCTGTATCGCCATCTCCCCAAACTCTTCAGACTGGGGGTTCATAGCGTTTTGCCATTTGTACATTAAGCTATTGACTGCTCTTTTCTTAGTCTTTTGATGTAACAGACATTCATATATTTTAGAAACTAATTTCCCCCCTACTGTTAGTTTGGAGATATTCCTTAGTGGCTGCGGAAGGGTATCGATTTGTGTACCTTTTCCTACCAACAATCGCAGTGCTTGTTTTAACTGTAAGTAGAAAAACCTCAGTTCTACGTTACCCAATCCATACTCCTTTTTAAGATCATCATATTGTATTATATCCCCCTGTCTCCATACCTGGCCTAGTTTGTAGATGCCATGTTGCCACCAAATTTTCTGTTCGATTGCCTTTAATTCTATAAGATGGGTATTTCCCCACAATATGGTGTCAACATTGAGTTCAACCCGGGTCCACAATGTTCTTACTTCTTTCCAAACCCTATCCATCAACTCAAATAACGGTGTCATCCTACCTTCCTGTTGTGCCAAGACACCTGCTTCTATTAGCTGGAAGATAGTACACTTATCTAACCTAACATTTATTCCTGCAATCATAGACTTGTATCTTTGCGTATTACTCCATGTTATCATGTTTGTTATATGACCAGAAATAAATTAGAGTTCCAAGTCTGGGACTGATAGTCCACCCTCCCTCTCGTGAATGCACAATAATTGTGCTTTTATCCTTGGTTTCTTCTCTCGCCATATCAAATCCATTAAGAGACTAACTATTATTTGAAATATTTTTGGGGGGATTATTACCGGTGAGTTCCACATAATATAATTCAGGGAAGGTAGTAGACACATTTTCGCCAAAGAGATACGACCTGCCATCGAGACATGTAATCTTTTCCATACATTTATTTTCCTCCTGATTTCCTGTATATTTGGGACCACATTCAACTGAACATAGTACTTGGGATTTGGGGTTATTTGAATACCCAGATATTTAACGGGTTCATTAAGCTTCTTAATTTCCAGTGATCCTGGTATAAAATTGTTCAACGGATCAATCGGGACACAGGCCGATTTAGACCAGTTTATATTGAGCCCAGCATGTTTACCATACTGTTCAAATACCTGGAAAATCTTCATGAGTGATCTATGTGAACCTACAAACAACATAATAATATCCGCATATAGAGCAATGTTTTACTCGTGATCACCGAACTTGAACCCCACAATTTCTTCATCTTGCCTAATCATCTCAGCTAACGGTTCCACAGCTATAGCAAAAAGCAGAGGGGAAAGAGGGCAACCCTGTCTAATCCCCCTGCAGATCTTTATGTTATCAGAGTATTCCCCATTTATTATCACCTTTGCTGAGATTTCAGTATCTAGCAATTTACCCATGATATAAATTTTGTCACCAATTCCCATCTTCTTCAATGTTGTAAACAAGAATGGCCATTCTATGGTATCAAACGCCTTTGAGGCGTCTATGGTAACAATCAGTCGTTCCCCACAATTTGTTGGTTCAAGCTGGGTGTTCACAAAATAGCGCATGATATTATCAGTTGCAGTTTTGCCTGACATAAATCCCATCTGATCCTCATGAACAAACCCTGAAACCACACCTCTAAGTCTAGCTGACAGAATCCTAGCCAATATGTTGTTGTCCGTATTAATTAATGAGATAAAGCGATATGAATCTGGAGAAATTGGATCTTTTCCTGGTTTTAAAATCATTGTAATTAGGGCTTCTCTCACAGAGTCTGGCAGTTTCCCTGCCATCCTCGAGTCCTCCCACATTGTCAATAGTTTCAGGATTAATATTCCTTTATGTTGGACATAAACTTCGAACAGAATACCGTCTATTCCTGTGGTCTTATTCTTTGTAATCCTAGATAATATTTTATCCACTTCCGTAACGATTAAAGGAGCTTCCAAAGTTTCGCATTGATCTAGTGTTAACATAGAGATGGTAATTTCCTCCAGAAACTGTTGTATTGGCGCCAAGTTCTTATTTATCTTACTACGATATATGTCTTCAAAGTATTCTTTAAGCAGTTCTGTAACGGTAACGTACACACATACACACAGGGGGGAGGATAGTGACCACTGCGCTCCACCCTCACCCCTGGCCCTGTCTACTTGCCTCATGAGTCCTGATGACAGGGGACAACTGGACTGCAGTCCCTAACTTAGGATACGTGCGGGAAGAACAGACAAGACAAATAACGGATAGTGAACGGATCGGGTCAAAACCAAGAGGACAACGCAGTACAGAGGGATAAACAAAGAAAGGTCAGGAGAAGCCGGGCTCATAAATACCAGGAGAGTCGAGAAGTATCAAAGGAGTCCGCAAAAAATAGTCAGGTAGAAGCCGAGGTCAATATACCAGGAAGGATGCGGAGTACAGGAGGAGCAGGCAAAGGATCGTCAGGGAACAGGATCAGGTAAGTATACAGGTATCCAACAAACGGCAGGAACCTAAATTAACAGGCAACCTGTGGTCAGCAGGCTGCCTGTATTTATAGTGGGGAGTGAGGGTCATGTGACGTGGCCAGCGTCACATGACCGACAGACCGACCAGTCGAGCACCGAGTGATCATCTCGGCGCTCAAGGCAGACCTAGGAGCCTCCCAGCTAGCAAAGCCGCCCTGGGAACGAGGTCAAACACAGATCCTCGCTCCCATAGCTAAGCAGAAGGTCTGCGGCTGATGAGAGACCGAGTGCGCCTTCGGCACCCCGTTACAAGTTCCATTTTGGCTGCTTGGTCGGTTATTTTATGTCCTAATTTATCGACTAGTCAGTGGATATAATTATCTTTTTTTTTTGTCTGGGCTGCTACCAGGGCAGCTAACGTTTTGCCCGGTATATGCGCATAAATATAATTATCTCCAACATAGTTTTTTTTTTTGTTCCGCCATCAAAAGCCTCTCATCTTCTAATTTGGAAACCTTCTCTACCCAGTTCTCATAGTAGGAATTTCGAGATACGTTTTTTCATATTTATTTTATATTCATATTTATAAGGCCTCATGCACACGACAGTTTTTTTTCACGGTCCGCAAAAACGGGGTCCGTGGGTCCGTGATCCGTGACTGTTTTTTCGTCCGTGGGTCTTCCTTGATTTTTGGAGGATCCACGGACATGAAAAAAAAGTCGTTTTGGTGTCCGCCTGGCCGTGCGGAGCCAAACGGATCCGTCCTGAATTACAATGCAAGTCAATGGGGACGGATCCGTTTGATGTTGACACAATATGGTGCCATTTCAAACGGATCCGTCCCCATTGACTTTCAATGTAAAGTCTGGAGTTCTTTTATACCATCGGATTGGAGTTTTCTCCAATCCGATGGTATATTTTAACTTGAAGCGTCCCCATCACCATGGGAACGCCTCTATGTTAGAATATACTGTCGGATATGAGCTACTTCGTGAACCTCAGATCCGACAGTATATTCTAACACAGAGGCGTTCCCATGGTGATGGGGACGCTTCAGGTTAGAATACACTACAAACTTGGTACAAGACTGCCCCCTGCTGCCTGGCAGCACCCGATCTCTTACAGGGGGATATGATAGCACAATTAACCCCTTCAGGTGCGGCACCTAAAGGGGTTAATTGTACTATCATATTCCCCTGTAAGAGATCAGGGCTGCCAGGCAGCAGGGGGCAGACCCCCCCCCCTCCCCAGTTTGAATATCGTTGGTGGAACAGTGTGCGCCCCCCATCGGGCCCCCCCTTCCTCCCTCTAATGTTAGAAATCGTTGGTGGCACAATGTGCGCCCACCATCGCCCCCCCTCCCTCCCTCTATTGTAATAAATCGTTGGTGGCACAGTGTGCGCCCACCATCGCCCCCCCTCCCTCCCTCTATTGTAATAAATCGTTGGTGGCACAGTGTGCGCCCACCATCGCCCCCCCCTCCCTCCCTCTATTGTATTAAATCGTTGGTGGCACAGTGTGCCAACCACCATCATGAACTGCAGTGGAGTAAACACCTTAAAACCAAAGCATGAACTGCAGTGGAGTAAACACCTTAAAACCAAGGAAGTCACTCAGACTCCCCCTGCTACCTCTTCTGCTGCTGCCGCCTCGGCCTCTTCTGCTGCTGCCGCCTCGGCCTCTTCCTCCGCCTCTGGAGGAACGTTGGCACCTGCCGCCCAGCAAACAGGGGATGTACCACCAACACCACCACCACCTCCGTCACTAAGCATCTCAACCATGTCACACGGCAGCGTTCAGCTCTCCATCTCACAAACATTTGAGAGAAAGCGTAAATTCCCACCTAGCCACCCTCGATCCCTGGCCCTGAATGCCAGCATTTCTAAACTACTGGCCTATGAAATGCTGTCATTTAGGCTGGTGGACACAGACAGCTTCAAACAGCTCATGTCGCTTGCTGTCCCACAGTATGTTGTTCCCAGCCGGCACTACTTCTCCAAGAGAGCCGTGCCTTCCCTGCACAACCAAGTATCCGATAAAATCAAGTGTGCACTGCGCAACGCCATCTGTGGCAAGGTCCACCTAACCACATATACGTGGACCAGTAAGCACGGCCAGGGACGCTATATCTCCCTAACTGCACACTGGGTAAATGTAGTGGCAGCTGGGCCCCAGGCGGAGAGCTGTTTGGCGCACGTCCTTCCGCCGCCAAGGATCACAGGGCAACATTCTTTGCCTCCTGTTGCCACCTCCTCCTACTCGGCTTCCTCCTCCTCTTCTTCCACCTGCTCATCCAGTCAGCCACACACCTTCACCACCAACTTCAGCACAGCCCGGGGTAAACGTCAGCAGGCCATTCTGAAACTCATATGTTTGGGGGACAGGCCCCACACCGCACAGGAGCTGTGGCGGGGTATAGAACAACAGACCGACGAGTGGTTGCTGCCGGTGAGCCTTAAGCCCGGCCTGGTGGTGTGCGATAATGGGCGAAATCTCGTTGCAGCTCTGGGACCAGCCGGTTTGACGCACATCCCTTGCTTGGCGCATGTGCTGAATTTGGTGGTGCAGAAGTTCATTCACAACTACCCCGACATGTCAGAGCTGCTGCATAAAGTGCGGGCCGTCTGTTCGCGCTTCCGGCGTTCACATCCTGCTGCTGCTCGCCTGTCTGCGCTACAGCGTAACTTCGGCCTTCCCGAACTCCACCTTGCACATGCTGGACAGACTGTGCGAGCAGCAGCAGGCCATAGTGTAGTTTCAGCTGCAGCACGCACAGGTCAGTCGCACTACGGAACAGCACCACTTCACCACCAATGACTGGGCCTCCATGCGAGACCTGTGTGCCCTGTTGCGCTGTTTCGACTACTCCACCAACATGGCCAGTGGCGATGACGTCGTTATCAGCGTTACAATACCACTTCTATGTCTCCTTGAGAAAACACTTAGGGCGATGATGGAAGAGGAGGTGGCCCAGGAGGAGGAGGAGGAGGAGGAAGAGGGGTCATTTTTAGCACTTTCAGGCCAGTCTCTTCGAAGTGACTCAGAGGGAGGTTTTTGGCAACAGCAGAGGCCAGGTACAAATGTGGCCAGCCAGGGCCCACTACTGGAGGACGAGGAGGACGAGGATGAGGAGGAGGTGGAGGAGGATGAGGATGAAGCATGGTCACAGCGGGGTGGCACCCAACGCAGCTCGGGCCCATCACTGGTGCGTGGCTGGGGGGAAAGGCAGGACGATGATGATACGCCTCCCACAGAGGACAGCTTGTCCTTACCCCTGGGCAGCCTAGCACACATGAGCGACTACATGCTGCAGTGCCTGCGCAACGACAGCAGAGTTTCCCACATTTTAACCTGTGCGGACTACTGGGTTGCCACCCTGCTGGATCCACGGTACAAAGACAATGTGCCCACCTTACTTCCTGCACTGGAGCGTGATAGGAAGATGCGCGAGTACAAGCGCACGTTGGTAGACGTGCTACTGAGAGCATTCCCAAATGTCACAGGGGAACAAGTGGAAGCCCAAGGCCAAGGCAGAGGAGGAGCAAGAGGTCGCCAAGGCAGCTGTGTCACGGCCAGCTCCTCTGAGGGCAGGGTTAGCATGGCAGAGATGTGGAAAAGTTTTGTCAACACGCCACAGCTAACTGCACCACCACCTGATACGCAACGTGTTAGCAGGAGGCAACATTTCACTAACATGGTGGAACAGTACGTGTGCACACCCCTCCACGTACTGACTGATGGTTCGGCCCCAGTCAACTACTGGGTCTCTAAATTGTCCACGTGGCCAGAGCTAGCCTTTTATGCCTTGGAGGTGCTGGCCTGCCCGGCGTCCAGCGTTTTGTCTGAACGTGTATTCAGCACGGCAGGGGGCGTCATTACAGACAAACGCAGCCGCCTGTCTACAGCCAATGTGGACAAGCTGACATTCATAAAAATGAACCAGGCATGGATCCCACAGGACCTGTCCGTCCCTTGTGCAGATTAGACATTAACTACCTCCCCTTAACCATATATTATTGTACTCCATGGCACTTCCTCATTCAATCCTATTTTTATTTTCATTTTACCATTATATTGCAAGGCTACCCAAAGTTGAATGAACCTCTCCTCTGCCTGGGTGCTGGGCCTAAATATATGCCAATGGACTGTTGCAGTGGTGGCTGACATGAAGCCTGATTCTCTGCTATGACATGCAGACTGATTCTCTGCTGACATGAAGACAGATTCTCTGTTACGGGACCTCTCTCCTCTGCCTGGGTGCTGGGCCTAAATATATGACAATGGACTGTTGCAGTGGTGGCTGATGTGAAGCCTGATTCTCTGCTATGACATGCAGACTGATTCTCTGCTGACATGAAGACAGATTCTCTGTTACGGGACCTCTCTCCTCTGCCTGGGTGCTGGGCCTAAATATATGCCAATGGACTGTTGCAGTGGTGGCTGACATGAAGCCTGATTCTCTGCTATGACATGCAGACTGATTCTCTGCTGACATGAAGCCAGATTCTCTGTTACGGGACCTCTCTCCTCTGCCTGGGTGCTGGGCCTAAATATATGCCAATGGACTGTTGCAGTGGTGGCTGACGTGAAGCCTGATTCTCTGCTATGACATGCAGACTGATTCTCTGCTGACATGAAGCCAGATTCTCTGTTACGGGACCTCTCTCCTCTGCCTGGGTGCTGGGCCTAAATATATGCCAATGGACTGTTGCAGTGGTGGCTGATGTGAAGCCTGATTCTCTGCTATGACATGCAGACTGATTCTCTGCTGACATGAAGCCAGATTGTCTGTTACGGGACCTCTCTCCTCTGCCTGTGTGCTGGGCCTAAATATCTGACAATGGACTGTTACAGTGGTGGCTGACGTGAAGCCTGATTCTCTGCTATGACATGCAGACTGATTCTCTGCTGACATGAAGCCAGATTGTCTGTTACGGGACCTCTCTCCTCTGCCTGTGTGCTGGGCCTAAATATATGACAATGGACTGTTGCAGTGGTGGCTGACGTGAAGCCTGATTCTCTGCTATGACATGCAGACTGATTCTCTGCTGACATGAAGCCAGATTCTCTGTTACGGGACCTCTCTCCTCTGCCTGGGTGCTGGGTCTAAATATATGCCAATGGACTGTTGCAGTGGTGGCTGATGTGAAGCCTGATTCTCTGCTATGACATGCAGACTGATTCTCTGCTGACATGAAGCCAGATTGTCTGTTACGGGACCTCTCTCCTCTGCCTGGGTGCTGGGCCTAAATATCTGACAATGGACTGTTGCAGTGGTGGCTGACGTGAAGCCTGATTCTCTGCTATGACATGCAGACTGATTCTCTGCTGACATGAAGCCAGATTCTCTGTTACGGGACCTCTCTCCTCTGCCTTGGTGCCGGGGCCTAAATATCTGAGAATGGACTGTTCCAGTGGTGGGTGACGTGAAGCCAGATTTTCTGCTATGGGACCTTTCTCCAATTGATATTGGTTAATTTTTATTTATTTTATTTTTATTTTTATTCATTTCCCTATCCACATTTGTTTGCAGGGGATTTACCTACATGTTGCTGCCTTTTGCAGCCCTCTAGCCCTTTCCTGGGCTGTTTTACAGCCTTTTTAGTGCCGAAAAGTTTGGGTCCCCATTGACTTCAATGGGGTTCGGGTTCGGGACGAAGTTCGGATCGGGTTCGGATCCTGAACCCGAACATTTCCGGGAAGTTCGGCCGAACTTCTCGAACCCGAACATCCAGGTGTCCTCTCAACTCTACAGTTGAGCAATCCCAGATGTCTCCATTTATTATAGGTCATGGCAGTTTATGAGGTCACATTACACACCAAGTTAGTTAGATTAGTACATTCCACGCTTCTCAATTCTTCGCTCCATCCCTTCTTATTTCTATGTAAAGCAAATCCACCATCCACTCTCCTCCTGTCAATGTGGCTCCAGTCGGACCAACAAACCTCCCCTCTTCCAACACGAACTGCCCTATTAGGCATACTTTAGTCTCAAGTTTGCGGACATAATTGGGGCAAAGAGGCCAGTTATTTCCTTTATACGTCTGCAGTCAATCCCCAAGATTTCACAGCTGGGGCAAGTTGTTCAGGGGGGGGGGAGTAGCTCGGGGAACCCTCCTAGCGACTACAGCAGTCTCCCTTCCCCCCATCACAAACAGTTCTTCTCTTTCTAGGCGCCCGCTGTCCTGCCAAGGGGGGTGACCACCCAGTATTCACTCTTTTCGGGCTAATTGCTTGGGCAGACCGGCCTTCCTTAGTTTGGCTAGAGTCTTTAAGTCACTCATGCCCCCACAGCCAACAGCTGGCAGACCGTTCGGGCTTCTATCACACCCAGCCACTCTACGCCTCACCTCTTGCCGGCTCCTGATAGCACGAAAAGGGGAGGAAGCAGGAGAGAAAACACTCCGGAAATCAGCCGGGGATCAGCTGGGCAGCAGTTCGCTCTCGCAGTACTCAAGTGTCAGGAAGACAGTCCACGGGGCAGCAGAGCACGGACGGCATTACAGCAGGATACCATTACCGCAGGATGCCGGAGTGGTGAGCCTCAGCTACAGCAGCTTCAACTCCATTACGGTGCGGGTTGGAGCTCAGCAGCCAGAAGGGAGTTGCGCTCGTCACCTGCGTGCGTCCGCACACATGCCCTCCTCCCTACTTGATTAATGAGGCCTAGTACCCATGGAACTTTAATTCCATCTGTTCAGCGTGGATGGGCCGAAGAGGAGGAGGAAGAGGAAATGGAGAGTCATCCTGATGTCGACATCTTAACTGTTGGTACTCTGGCACACATGGCTGAATTCGTGTTAGGCTGCCTTAAACGTGACCCTCGCGTTATTTGCATTTTAGATAACACAGATTACTGGGTGTTCACCCTTCTCGACTTCTGCTACAAAGAAAAACTTCTCATCTCTCATTCTTGTGGTGGAAAGGACGAGTAAAATGGTGCAATACCAGAAGGTACTTGTTGAGAGATTGCTCTGGAATTTTCCATCTGAGTCCGTACTTCCTTAGGCAACCGGGGAATGGAGAAAATGGAAACACACAGCAGTTCCATCAAAGGCACGGCAACACTCTCCAAGGCATGGGACACTTTCATGACACCCCGCCAGCAACCTCACCCTGAAGCACGGCCTAGCGGTACAATGAGGCAAAAGTTTTGGAAAATGGTGAAGGAATACAGGGAGTGCAGAATTATTAGGCAAGTTGTATTTTTGAGGATTAATTTTATTATTGAACAACAACCATGTTCTCAATGAACCCAAAAAACTCATTAATATCAAAGCTGAATATTTTTGGAAGTAGTTTTTAGTTTGTTTTTAGTTTTAGCTATTTTAGGGGGATATCTGTGTGTGCAGGTGACTATTACTGTACATAATTATTAGGCAACTTAACAAAAAACAAATATATACCCATTTTAATTATTTATTTTTACCAGTGAAACCAATATAACATCTCAACATTCACAAATATACATTTCTGACATTCAAAAACAATACAAAAACAAATCAGTGACCAATATAGCCACCTTTCTTTGCAAGGACACTGAAAAGCCTGCCATCCATGGATTCTGTCAATGTTTTGATCTGTTCACCATCAACATTGCGTGCAGCAGCAACCACAGCCTCCCAGACACTGTTCAGAGAGGTGTACTGTTTTCCCTCCTTGTAAATTTAACATTTGATGATGGACCACAGGTTCTCAATGGGGTTCAGATCAGGTGAACAAGGAGGCCATGTCATTAGATTTTCTTCTTTTATACCCTTTCTTGCCAGCCACGTTGTGGAGTACTTGGACGCGTGTGATGGAGCATTGTCCTGCATGAAAATCATGTTTTTCTTACCTTGCAGACTTCTTCCTGTACCACTGCTTGAAGAAGGTGTCTTCCAGAAACTGGCAGTAGGACTGGGAGTTGAGCTTGACTCCATCCTCAACCCAAAAAGGCCCCACAAGCTCATCTTTGATGATACCAGCCCAAACCAGTACTCCACCTCCACCTTGCTGGCGTCTGAGTCGGACTGGAGCTCTCTGCCCTTTACCAATCCAGCCATCTGGCCCATCAAGACTCACTCTCATTTCATCAGTCCATAAAACCTTAGAAAAATCAGTCTTGAGATATTTCTTGGCCCAGTCTTGACGTTTCAGCTTGTGTGTCTTGTTCAGTGGTGGTCGTCTTTCAGCCTTTCTTACCTTGGCCATGTCTCTGAGTATTGCACACCTTGTGCTTTTGGGCACTCCAGTGATGTTGCAGCTCTGAAATATGGCCAAACTGGTGGCAAGTGGCATCTTGGCAGCTGCACGCTTGACTTTTCTCAGTTCATGGGCAGTTATTTTGCGCCTTGGTTTTTCCACACGCTTCTTGCGACCCTGTTGACTATTTTGAATGAAACGCTTGACTGTTCGATGATCACGCTTCAGAAGCTTTGCAATTTTAAGAGTGCTGCATCCCTCTGCAAGATATCTCACTATTTTTGACTTTTCTGAGCCTGTCAAGTCCTTCTTTTGACCCATTTTGCCAAAGGAAAGGAATTTGCCTAATAATTATGCACACCTGATATAGGGTGTTGATGTCATTAGACCACACCCCTTCTCATTACAGAGATGCACTTCACCTAATATGCTTAATTGGTAGTAGGCTTTCGAGCCTATACAGCTTGGAGTAAGACAACATGCATAAAGAGGATGATGTGGTCAAAATACTCATTTGCCTAATAATTCTGCACGTAGTGTACAGAGCAGACCGTATCAGCGTCCTAAATGATCCCTCAGTGCCTTACAACTACTGGGTGTCCAAGCTAGACACATTGCACGAACTTGCACTCTACGCCTTCGAGGTGTTGGCCTGCCCTGCCACCAGCGTTTTGTCTGAGCGTGTATTTAGTAGTGATGAGCGGGAGGTGCCATATTCGATTTCGCGATATTTCGCGAATATTCGAATGAATATTCGTGTTATATTCGTCGAAATCGAATATTCGTAATTATTCCAATTATCGCGAATAATATACGATTTTTTTTTTCCGCGTATTGCGATTATTTATCTTGATAGTATAAGGCAACGTTCCTATGCTAATTGACTATGGCTAGGCTAATATGTGTATTTTACGAAATTTCGTGATTTGCTCTAACTTCGTCTCTTAGAATCTTACGAATATTCTAAAAGACGAAGTTAGAGCAATATTACGAAATTTCGTAAAATACACATATAGATTGTAATTTAGCTAATATAGTGCTATAATCCCTTTTTTTTCCTCAAATTTTTTTTTGCCTCTTCTTAAGTTTTGTAAATATGTACACTATTAAAAAATATTACTATAGCAGTATATTAGCTTAAATACAATCTATGTGTATTTTACGAAATTTTGTAATATTGCTCTAACTTCGTCTTTTAGAATATTCGTAATATTCCAAAAGACGAAGTTAGAGCAATATTAAGAACATTTGCAAAAGCCGAAATTGCGATGCGAGTAATATAATACGAAATAATCGCATGAAGATTTCAACTTAGCACTGCTATATTCCATACTAGGCTAGAATATGGAATATAGCAGTGCTAAGTTGAAATCTTCATGCGATTATTTCGTATTATATTACTCGCATCGCAATTTGCGAAATTTCGTAAAATACACATATAGATTAGATTGTAATTTAGCTAATATGGAATATAGCAGTAAGTTGAAAACGCCACTGACTGGAGCAGCCAGGAAGCCAGGAATCCAAAGGACAGGTAAGAACAACTTTAGAGAAGTGGGAAAGAAAAAAATATAATAATAAAAAAAAAAAAAAGAATATTCGAATTCGCGAATATATAGAACGATATTCTAAATATTCGCGAAATCTCGAAATTGCGATATTCGAGAAAAAAATTCGCAATTCGAATATTCGCGCTCAACACTAGTATTTAGTGCTGCTGGTGGCATCATAACAGATAAGCGTATCTGCTTGTCCACTGGCAATGCTGATAGGTTGACTCAGAAAAAAATGAACAAGGCCTGAATTGCCCCTGACTTTTCCCCTCCACCAGAGGAACGCTGAGCTAATGAGGAACAAACACACAATTTAAATGTATGCTTTACAATGTACTCAATCTACAAGATTCAGATGCACCCTTTTCACCTCCAAAAAAGGGAATATGTTTGAATCTTGCTTACTCATCCTCCTCCTCCTCCTGTTCCATACAGTATATATGCCCTCAGTACAATATTTCATATGGTCTGCTCAGCTGTATGCCCTCACTACAATGTTTTATATGGTCTGCTCAGCTGTAGGCCCTCACCTACAATGTTTCATACGTCTGCTCAGCTGTATGCCCTCAATACAATGTTTTATGGGGTTTGCTCACCTTCAGGCCCTCACCTCCAATGTTTCATACGGTCTGCTCAGCTGTAGGCCCTCACCTCCAATGTTTTATAAGGTCTGCTCTGCTGTTGGCCCTTACTGCAATGTTTTATAGGGTTCGCTGACCTGTAGGCCCTCACCTCCAATGTTTCATACAGTCTGCTCAGCTGTAGGCCCTCACTACATTGTTTTTTGGGGTTCCCTCACCTGTATGCCTTCACCTCCAATGTTTCATACGGTCTGCTCACCTGTAGGCCCTCACTACAATGTTTTATGGGGTTCGCTCACCCTCAGGCCCTCACTGCAATGTTTCATATGGTCTGCTTACCTGTAGGCCCTCACTTCAGTGTTTTATGTGGTTTGCTCAGCTGTAGGCCCTCACCTCCAATGTTTTATACAGTTTGCTCAGCTGTAGGCCCTCACCTCCAACGTTTCATACGTCTGCTCAACTGTAGGCCCTTACTACAATGTTTTATGGGGTTTGCTTACCTTCAGGACCTCATCTCCAATGTTTCATATGGTCTGTTCAGCTGTAGGCCCTCACTACAATGTTTTATGGGGTTCGCTCACCTGTAGGCCCTCACCTCCCATGTTTCATACGGTCTGCTCAGCTGTAGGCCCTCATCTCCAATGTTTTATGGGGTTCGCTCACCTGTAGGCCCTCACCTCCAATGTTTTATATGGTCTGCTCAGCTGTAGGCCCTCACCTACAATGTTTCATACGTCTGCTTAGCTGTATGCCCTCAATACAATGTTTTATGGGGTTTGCTCACCTTCAGGCCCTCACCTCCAATGTTTCATACGGTCTGCTCAGCTGTAGGCCCTCACCTCCAATGTTTTATAAGGTCTGCTCCGCTGTAGGCCCTTACTACAATGTTTTATAGGGTTCGCTGACCTGTAGGCCCTCACCTCCAATGTTTCATACAGTCTGCTCAGCTGTAGGCCCTCACTGCAATGTTTTATGGGGTTCACTTACCTGTAGGCCCTCACTTCCAATGAAACACAGAGAGAGAATGCACCAAACAGATATAACACTGACTATGCTGGCAAGACATAAATGCAGGTATTAAAAGCTGAGACTTTTGCCAATATATTCCAGTCATGAAAATATCGGAGCCCATCATGCACCACGTCACGGTTCTCAGCATGGCAAGGGGTCCTAACCGCTGCTCTAACTGTGGTGTTAACACGGTCTGAAGGTGATATAATTCAGCTCGCAGCCAAGCTTCCCACAAATGCCCAGCATGAGTGCTGCGGTTGTACAATGTGAATGAAACCAGGCCGCGAGCCACACCCACACCAGACCATGTGATGGAGGTTACCAGGTTCAAAAGAGTGTTATATCTGTTTGGTGCATTCTCTCTCTGTGTTTCATATGATTGCTACATTCTGTGTAGTTTGCTCTTGTGGTGCATGTGGACCGCGCCGACATCCTCCATTGTATGCATATTTTGCTGGGGTTAGTTGATTACTGCGGTCCACATGCGGTCAGGCTGCTCCCCCAATAAAAGACACGCCACAGTGTCAGGGGCTGAGCAGCTCCTCCAGAATTGCCACTATATTTTTTTGTTTTTTGTTTTCTGCCTCACTTCCAATGTTTCATACGGTCTGCTCAGCTGTAGGCCCTCACCTCCAATGTTTCAGCTGACATGGTATATTATTTTCTATGTTTCAGACTTGGAAGGAAACATGCAATGTTTTATAGGGTTCGCTCACCCTCAGGCCCTCACTGCAATGTTTCATATGGTCTGCTTACCTGTAGGCCCTCACTTCTGTGTTTTATGTGGTTTGCTCAGCAGTAGGCCCTCACCTCCAATGTTTTATACAGTTTGCTCAGCTGTAGGCCCTCACCTCCAATGTTTCATACGTCTGCTCAACTGTAGGCCCTTACTACAATGTTTTATGGGGTTTGCTTACCTTCAGGACCTCATCTCCAATGTTTCATATGGTCTGTTCAGCTGTAGGCCCTCACCTCCAATGTTTTATGGGGTTCGCTCACCTGTAGGCCCTCACCTCCCATGTTTCAAACGGTCTGCTCAGCTGTAGGCCCTCACCTCCAAAGTTTTATGGGGTTCGCTCACCTGTAGGCCCTCACCTCTAATGTTTTATATGGTCTGCTCAGCTGTAGGCCCTCACCTACAATGTTTCATACGTCTGCTCAGCTGTATGCCCTCAATACAATGTTTTATGGGGTTTGCTCACCTTCAGGCCCTCACCTCCAATGTTTCATACGGTCTGCTCAGCTGTAGGCCCTCACCTCCAATGTTTTATAAGGTCTGCTCCGCTGTAGGCCCTTACTACAATGTTTTATAGGGTTCGCTGACCTGTAGGCTCCACCTCCAATGTTTCAAACAGTCTGCTCAGCTGTAGGCCCTCACTGCAATGTTTTATGGGGTTCACTTACCTGTAGGCCCTCACTTCCAATGTTTCATACGGTCTGCTCAGCTGTAGGCCCTCACCTCCAATGTTTCAGCTGACATGGTATATTATTTTCTATGTTTCAGACTTGGAAGGAAACATAATTTGGTTTCCTTTAGTGGTGAATCTTTCACTCATGTGTTTTTTTTTACAGGATTCAGTTTTTTATATAGTGGCACAGGGGTAAAAATGTCAATGTTTAAAAAAAAAAACCATGTCAGGCTTGATTCTCTCCTTTGCAGATGCCTTTTCAGGGGATATTAGACCCTTTCACATTTGGGGCCTGGAGGAATTACAATTGTATTCCTTTTTTTCATTGTATGTGCCACTTTCCCTAGATCTTTTTTTGGGGTAGACAATATAATTCCAAGATAGTCAGATAGCAGCTTGTAATTGTTGTACAGTTCCATAATGTAAAGAGGCAACAAATGCTGACCGCCATTCCCTGCGCTAACTCTGCTATGTGACGTTCTCTGGAAATAAAAGGAACATTACAATTAGAAATTGGTCATTCTTTCTTGGTAGCCTGAGCTGACCGCTATTCCCTGCGCTAACTCTGCTATGTGACGTTCTCTGGAACCCAAAGGAACATTACGATTAGTAATTGTTCATTCTTTCTTGGTAGCCTGTGCTTACCGGGTCAATTAACTTCTTAGGTGTTTAGATCAGCACCCCTTTGCGCCTAATGTTTTTGAGGGTCACCAGCAGGCCATCAATGATAATTTTTAAAGGGTGTGTATAATGCCCTCCTTTATGTGTAATAAAGGGTGCATTGTAGTGCCAGTTCCTTGTAATTTTTGGCAGCCCTTTCACATAGGCTTTATGAGTGTAGGAGTCCCACTACCTGAACAATTGTAGCACCATGTGCATGAGGCCCACCTTTATGTGATATACAGGCTGTATCTCTTCTTCCTTGTAATTTTTGGCAGCACTTACACTGTATATACAATTGAATCTAGAGGAAAGAATGTTTCCTAACAATTTTTCCTCTAAAAAGGATTTTTTTTTGTGGGGGTGGGGTTTTGGGCGTTTTTTTGTCAGTCTCTAAAAGTGGCGTACAACTCGGACAGCATGGTTCCCAGCAGCGACATTGGTGTCCAAGACATGGTCCCCCTGCTGTTCCTGATCGATTTCAGAGGTGTTTCCACCACTTTCAGACCTTTTCCTATGAACCAGGCATCTGGTTGCCTCCCATTGACTTATACATTATACTTGGGTGTTCGGCCGAGCACACGAATATCGCAATGTGTTCGAACCGAACACACGAACACTTTGGTGCTCGCTCATCACTAGTTAGCACCAATAAGAAGCGCACTCCTTTTACACCGTCGCCAGCTGATTCCACATAGATGTCTACAAAACCTGTTCTATTAAACGCTTATACAAGTAGAGCCCCCCGACAGAGTGGAGAAGGTGTCAGCAGTAAGTCTGTGTTGACATCACTGATTAATTTTCCCTTCCTCTGATCCATGAGAACAATAATCCACAAAAACGGATCCTGTCTGTCGAGAATACGCCTTCACTCAGTCAGTATTTGCTCAATAATCCATCAGTATTGCTAATGCCAAAAAATATAGGCGTGGATCTAAAACAGAGATGACACGTCAATGGAATATTTGCATGTCTTCTGTGTTTTGTACCCACTCCTGCTTTGAGCTACCAAATCAGAAGCAAATTCTGATGGGACCATACAGGCCTTACAGCTGCTACACAGAGAGGATCCGTTGTGAGTCTTATATTTCCTTCCTTCTGAAAGACCCGAAGAAGGGTCAAATAAATGATGATGTCAGCCAGGCTGAAAGCCAAAATAGTGGACCAGTCATGAAGTGGGGAAGGTGGGAACAGCATGAGAAGTCCACAGTGGACCTGTGACATAGTGGTGAGATGAAGCAGCATGAGGAGTCCACCAAGTGGCACCATGACAGAGTCTTTAGTTGGCAGCAGTATGAGAAAGACACCGAGTGGCTGTCACGACTGAGGATGGGGTAAACCCCCAGCCGTGCGATTCCAGAAGTTGTTATTGGCTACTCGGCCAGGACGACAGAATTAGGGAGCAGGTCACTTCCTATCGCGTCCCTAACCTGACCCTGACTCCTAACCATATGAGCCAACCCTGATGGTAGGAGGGCTCATACACCGGAACCTAATAGTCCCTGCTAGCCCTCAGGGTGGCCCTGAACTAGGAGCAGGGTAAGACTACCTGTTCCTCCTAGGCACGGAGGAACAGGAGTCTCACTGGCCAAGCTGCAATGAAAAGGGGTACAAAGACAGACGTATGGATATGGCAGGTGAAGTGCACTAGTTCCACCTACCTGCCACAGCCCTGCTGACTGGATCCCTGGACACAGCCAACACACATACACACACAGGAACCCAGAACCAAAGCTGCATTAAATAACAAAAGGAATACATCAACTGAACATATAAACATCTCTGACCACAAGGGTGGCCCTTACTGGCAGATGGTATAAAGTAGGAGGACGACTCCAGCAGACCATGGCTGAAGTACCCCTCTGACTACTGCTCTCGGAAGAAGCTATATAGGCCCAAGTAGCCACACTCACACAAACACACCCAGTGTTCACACACACAGAAGAGAATTAACCCTTCTCACACCAGGGAAGGGAAGACAGCCACTTAAAGGAGAAAGTGCACACATAACTAAAACCCTGTGCACACCAGACATACAAAAGACACACCTAACAAAGACAGGTTGCCAGGTGCAACCGCATGCACATTGCAGCAAGCTGCCAAGCACCAGCTCAGGCTGCTAAACTGCAAAATAACTACATGTTGCCAGCGGCAACCACAAGTGAGGCAACATACTAGCGGCCCTCACCTGTGGTTGAACAACCAAACCAGACCCAGGCAACAGTATGCGGATACAGGAGTCACGACTATGACCATGGTCGTGACACTCCCACCCCTCAAAGCCGCCCCACAAAAAAAAAAAGAAGGAAAACCAGAGAGGGACCAATACAAGGGGATAGGAGAAGGGGAATCAGTGTCATAATATGCGTGTCTCCCCAGGACTGCTGCCGGCCCCTGGAGCAACACACAGGAACCAGGAGCCGACTGCCAGGCTCCGGAGCAACACACAGGAACCGGAGACCAGCAAAGAAACAGCCCGGGGAGAGCGCACTGACACTGCGTCCACTCTCCACTCACGTCCTCACTCCAATCGCTGCCAGCAGACACTCCTAACCAGCACGCAGCCGGACCACTAACGGAATGCTGCCAGCAGACGACCAGAGATAGGAACATGGAGAAGGACGAGGGATCACCAACACGGACACGGAAGGTAAGGTTGCGGGGAATAAGCCACCAACCGCGCCGTTAACGGTGATCCCCAAAACGCTCTCCCTCCGGAGAACACGCATGCACCGCAAAAGAAGATGGCGATGCATGCTGCACCCTCTTTCAAAGGTGTGCAACCGCACACCAAACAAACCACGGTGAAAGAATAAAAAGGTAATGGGACACCAAAACAGGCAACAGTGAAGGAATGGCGGGGACTAGCCACTCACCGCGCCATCAACAGTAATCCCCAAAATGCTCTCCCTCCGGAGAACGCACATGCACCCCACAAACATATGGCAATGCATGCTGCACCCTCTTCCAAAGGTCACACCAACTGAGGAGCCATTGTGGTCATACTGTCACGGCTGTGGATGGGGGAAAACCCTCAGCCGTGCGATGCCAGAAGATGTTATTGGCTACTCGGCCAGGACGACAGAATTAGGGAGCAGGTCACCTCCTATCGCGTCCCTAACCTGACCCTGACTCCTAACCATATGAGCCAACCCTGATGGTGGGAGGGCTCATACACCGGAACCTAATAGTCCCTGCTAACCCTCAGGGTGGCCCTGAGCTAGGAGCAGGGTAAGACTACCTGTTCCTCCTAGCCATGGAGGAACAGGAGTCTCACTGGCCAAGCTGCAAGGAAAAGGGGTACAAAAACAGACCTATGGATATGGCAGGTGAAGTGCACTAGTTCCACCTTCCTGCCACAGCCTTGCTGACTGGATCCCTGTGCTGACACGCTGATGTCCACACCATACTTAAATGGACATAGCCAACACACATACACACACAGGAACCCAGATCCATAGCTGCATTAAATAACAAAAGGAATACATCAACTGAACATATAAACATCTCTGACCACAAGGGTGGCCCTCACTGGCAGATGGTATAAAGTAGGTGGACGACTCCAGCAGACCATGGCTGAAGTACCCCTCTGACTACTGCTCTCAGCAGAGGCTATCTAGGCCAGAGTAGCCACACCCACACAGACACACCCAGTGTTCACACACACAGAAGGGAATTAACCCTTCTCACACCAGGGAAGGGAAGACAGCCACTTAAAGGAGAAAGTGCACACATAACTAAAACCCTGTGCACACCAGACATACAAAAGACACACCTAACAAAGACAGGTTGCCAGGTGCAACCGCATGCACATTGCAGCAAGCTGCCAAGCACCAGCTCAGGCTGCTAAACTGCAAAATAACTACATGTTGCCAGCGGCAACCACAAGTGAGGCAACATACTAGCGGCCCTCACCTGTGGTTGAACAACCAAACCAGACCCAGGCAACAGTATGCGGATACAGGAGTCACGACTATGACCATGGTCGTGACACTCCCACCCCTCAAAGCCGCCCCACAAAAAAAAAAAATGGAAAACCAGAGAGGGACCAATACAAGGGGATAGGAGAAGGGGAATCAGTGTCATAATATGCGTGTCTCCCCAGGACTGCTGCCGGCCCCTGGAGCAACACACAGGAACCAGGAGCCGACTGCCAGGCTCCGGAGCAACACACAGGAACCGGAGACCAGCAAAGAAACAGCCCGGGGAGAGCGCACTGACACTGCGTCCACTCTCCACTCACGTCCTCACTCCAATCGCTGCCAGCAGACACTCCTAACCAGCACGCAGCCGGACCACTAACGGAATGCTGCCAGCAGACGACCAGAGATAGGAACAGTGGCGTACCTACCATATAGGCAGACCACGCAGCTGCTATGGGGCCCGTGAGGAAGGGGGTCCCACAGTGGAGGAGAGTCCCCGCCCCCATCTATCTTCCTAACTGTCTCCCGTCTGCTAGCCCCGCCTCCTAGCCCCGCCTCCCGTCGGCTAGCTCCGCCTCCCGCCTGTTAGCTCCATTATGCCTGATTCCTCTCTGGATTGCCACTACCCCACCAGTAGTGAAGTAAGTGACCACTTGTAGGTGAGGACAGTGCAGAGGTGTGTGTGTGTCACTCAGCTTTCCCAGACTATTCCTCTGCACATATGCCATTCAGAACAGGAGGAAAGCTGGGTGCTATTATGTAATGTGACTCAGCTTTCCTGATGTCCTGCATGGCACAAGTGCAGAGGCATGAGAAGATATGAGGGGAGGTGGGAGCTGTGTTACTCAGCTTTCTCAGACTATTCTCATGTCTTTCCACATGTGCCATGCTGGACAGCAGAAAAGCTGGGTGCTGTTACATCATGTAATGTCACTCAGATTACCTGCTATCCTGCAAGGCATAAATGCAGATAATAAGAACATGGAAAGGCAGGGAGAGGGGTTCACCCAGCTTTCCCAGAGACTCCTGTCTCTGCACATGTGTCATGCAGGATAGCGAGTAATGACAGTGTCTCCCAGCTGTCCTGTATGACACAGAGGATATGGGAAGGGGGGCACTCGCTTCCTCAAACTTTTCTCATGTCTATGCGCATGTGCAATGCTGGACAGCAGGAAAGTTGGGTGGTATTACATCATGTAACGCCCCAGATTCTTGTCAATATATGCTGAACACCGCCGGGACCTATCAGATCCCATTCTCTATAAGGCTACTTTTACACTTGCGGCAGGACGGATCCGACAGGCTGTTCACCATGTCGGATCCGTCCTGCGGCTAATTCGCTGTGCCGCCGGACCGCCGCTCCGTCCCCATTGACTATAACGGGGGCGGTGCTCTGGCGCAGCATGGCGGTGCACGGCGAAAGCCGCCGGACTAAAAGGTACTGCATGTCTGACTTTTTAGTCCGGCGACTTTCGCCGTGTACTGCCGTGCTGCGCCGGAGCTCCACCCGGGACGGAGCGGCGGTCCTGCGGCACAGCGAAATAGCCGCAGGATGGATCCGACATGGTGAACAGCCTGTCGGATCCGTCCTGCCGCAAGTGTGAAAGTACCCTAATGGGTCTGTTGGGTTCCGGCATGAGTACTGCCATTTTGTAGAACAAAATACTTCTGCATGAGGTGGGGCAGGGGAGAAGTTAGGGAGGGTAGTGAGAGGAGCCAGGGCGCATAGTAGGAGGGACTAGGAACGGGCATGGGGGCCCAATTTAAATTCTTGCTATGGGGCCCAATGATTTCTGTGTACGCCCCTGGATAGGAACATGGAGAAGGACGAGGGATCACCAACACGGACACGGAAGGTAAGGTTGCGGGGAATAAGCCACCAACCGCGCCGTTAACGGTGATCCCCAAAACGCTCTCCCTCTGGAGAACACGCATGCACCGCAAAAGAAGATGGCGATGCATGCTGCACCCTCTTTCAAAGGTGTGCAACCGCACACCAAACAAACCACGGTGAAAGAATAAAAAGGTAATGGGACACCAAAACTGGCAACAGTGAAGGAATGGCAGGGACTAGCCACTCACCGCGCCATCAACAGTAATCCCCAAAATGCTCTCCCTCCGGAGAACGCACATGCACCCCACAAACATATGGCAATGCATGCTGCACCCTCTTCCAAAGGTCACACCAACTGAGGAGCCATTGTGGTCATACTGTCACGGCTGTGGATGGGGGAAAACCCTCAGCCGTGCGATGCCAGAAGATGTTATTGGCTAATCGGCCAGGACGACAGAATTAGGGAGCAGGTCACCTCCTATCGCGTCCCTAACCTGACCCTGACTCCTAACCATATGAGCCAACCCTGATGGTGGGAGGGCTCATACACCGGAACCTAATAGTCCCTGCTAACCCTCAGGGTGGCCCTGAGCTAGGAGCAGGGTAAGACTACCTGTTCCTCCTAGCCATGGAGGAACAGGAGTCTCACTGGCCAAGCTGCAAGGAAAAGGGGTACAAAAACAGACCTATGGATATGGCAGGTGAAGTGCACTAGTTCCACCTTCCTGCCACAGCCTTGCTGACTGGATCCCTGTGCTGACACGCTGATGTCCACACCATACTTAAATGGACATAGCCAACACACATACACACACAGGAACCCAGATCCATAGCTGCATTAAATAACAAAAGGAATACATCAACTGAACATATAAACATCTCTGACCACAAGGGTGGCCCTCACTGGCAGATGGTATAAAGTAGGTGGACGACTCCAGCAGACCATGGCTGAAGTACCCCTCTGACTACTGCTCTCAGCAGAGGCTATCTAGGCCAGAGTAGCCACACCCACACAGACACACCCAGTGTTCACACACACAGAAGGGAATTAACCCTTCTCACACCAGGGAAGGGAAGACAGCCACTTAAAGGAGAAAGTGCACACATAACTAAAACCCTGTGCACACCAGACATACAAAAGACACACCTAACAAAGACAGGTTGCCAGGTGCAACCGCATGCACATTGCAGCAAGCTGCCAAGCACCAGCTCGGGCTGCTAAACTGCAAAATAACTACATGTTGCCAGCGGCAACCACAAGTGAGGCAACATACTAGCGGCCCTCACCTGTGGTTGACCAACCAAACCAGACCGCAGGCAACAGCATGCGGATACAGGAGTCACGACCATGACCATGGTCGTGACAGTGGCACAATGAATAAGTCTGGAGTTGGCAGCAGTATGATGAGGCCACCGAGTGGCACAATCACCGAGTATGGAGTTGGCAGCATCAAGAGAAGGTCACCGAGTGGCGCAATGACTGAGTATGGGGGTGGCAGCATCAGGAGGAGGCCACTGAGTGACACAATGACCGAGTATGTGGGTGGCAGCAGTATGAGGAGGCCACCGAGTGGCACAATGACATAGTGTGGAGTTGGCAGCAGCATGAGGAAACCACAAAGTGGCAAAATGACAGAGTATGGAGTTGGCAGCATCATGAAACTTGAGTTGGCGCCAGTAGCAGCATCAGGAGAAGGCCATCGAGTGGCGCAATGACAGAGTCTGGAGTTGGTAGCAGTATGAGGAGGCCAACAAGTGGCACAATGACAGAGCCTGTAGTTGGTAGCATTATGAAAAGGCCACTGAGTGGCATGATGACCGAGTCTGGAGTTGGCAGCAGTATGAGGAAGCCACCAAGTGGCATAATGACTGAGTGTGGAGTTGGCAGCATAAGGAGGAGGCCACTGAGTGGCACAATGACAGAATATGGAGTTGTCAGCATTAGGAGGAGGCCACTGAGTGGCACAATGACCAAGAATGGAGTTGGCAACATCAGGAGGAAGCCACCGAGTGGCACAATGACTGAGACTAAAGGTGGCGGCAGTAGCAGCAGCAGCATCAGGAGAAGGCCACCGAGTGGCACAACGACCGAGTATGGAGTTGGCAGCATAAGGAGGAGGCCACCTAGTGACACAATGACCGAGTATGGAGTTGGCAGCATCAGAAGGTCAGCGAGTGGCACAATAACAGAGTCTGGAGTTGACAGCAGTATGAGGAGGCCTACGAGTGGCACAATGACAGAGTCTGGAGTTGGTAGCAGTATGAAAAGGCCACTGAGTGGCATAATGACTGAGTCTGAAGTTGGCAGCAGTATAAGGCCACTGAGTGGCACAATGACCGAGTATGGAGGTGGCAGCAGCATTAGGAGGCCACCGAGTGGCACAATGACATAGTGTGGAGTTGGCAGCAGCATGAGGAGACCACAGAGTTGCACAATGACAGAGTCTGGAGGTAGAGGCAGCAGCAGCATAAAGAGAAGGCCATCAAGTGGCACAATGACAGAGTATGGAGTTGGCAGCATCAGTAGGAGGCCACGGAGTGGCACAATAACTGAGTCTAGAGGTGGCGACAGCAGCAGCATCAGGAGGATACCACAGATTAGCAAGGTAACATAGTGTGGAGATGGCAGCAGCAGCATCAGTATACCACAGAGTGGCAAGGTGACATAGTGTGGATAAGGCAGCAGCAGCATCAGGAAACCACAGAGTGGCAAGGTTACATAGTGTGGATAAGGCAGCAGCAGCATCAGAATACCACAGAGTGGCAAGGTGACATAGTGTGGATAAGGCAGCAGCAGCATCAGGAAACCACAGAGTGGCAAGGTTACATAGTGTGGATAAGGCAGCAGCAGCATCAGAATACCACAGAGTGGCAAGGTGACATAGTGTGGAGGTGGCAGCAGCAGCTGCATCAGGAGACCACAAAGTGACCCGGTGACAGAGTGAGGCGGTGGGTGGCGATATCAGTACCTGCTGACGAAGGTGGGTGAAAGAAGGAGCACTTGGCATCAGATGTGTGTGGCATCAGTCGGTTGGCAGCATCAGAGTAGTAGCTGAGGTAGGTTGCCAAAAGAAACCAGTCTCTTTTGTCAAAGTGTTGGTGTGGCACCATGGATGATCTGGTCTGATGCATCAGGAATTGGTTGGTGGAAATCCTGTCTGATCCACGCCTGACATCTTGACAAAGGTCAGTCTCTCAACATTTTGGGTGGACAGGCGAGTTCTCCTTGGGGTAACTATGGCCCCCGCCACAATAAACACCCGCTCTGATGCCACACTACTGGCCGGGCAGGACAGCTTTTCCAGTGCAAACTCTCCTAGTTTCAGATACAAATCCAGTTTGGATACCCAGTAGTAGAGCAAATCTTCAATGTGGCAGGGTGCTGTCCAAATATGCCACCACCTGCTGGTTCAAGTCCTGCGCTGTGGCATTAGAAGAATTTTGATAGCTCTAACTTTTTAGTTCAACCAGACTGTCTATTACTCTGTAATTCTTCTAGTGCCTTTCTATGAAATAAATACAAAATAAACAAACCGCCTAGGCGGTAGATAAACCATGTAAGGGGAGTATCAACTAGAACTTTACTTTAGACACCTTCCCACTTGTATAAAATATAACTTTTAATAAATACTTTTAAAATGTAAGCTGAAATCAAACCCAGATCAAATGGGTCAAATGGTACACTTCTTGTCTCAAAGAAGTAAACTAATTGTTTCATTGATATTACTCATGGTTTGTTGAGATCTCAGCACTTTGATGCAGATGTACGGCCCCTTAGGATTGTGGATGAAGGTCTCGCGATAATGAAATCTTAAAAATTCAGGGCTGAGGTCTAGGGAGGGGCTACTAGGGAGAGTATAGGTACCTTTGGTCTGCTCTATCCTGGTTCCCTCTTTGCATTTTGAAGATTTCACTAACTCGAGACTAGGGATGAGCGAACCCGAACTGTACTGTTCATAAAAGTCCGGGTTCGGGTTCGGTGTTCGTCGCTTTCTTGGCGCTTTTTGAAAGGCTGCAAAGCAGCCAATCAACAGGCGTCATACTACTTGTCCCAAGAGGCCGTCACAGCCATGCCTACTATTGGCATGGCTGTGATTGGCCAGTGCAGCAAATGACCCAGCCTCTATTTAAGCTGGAGTCACGTAGCCCCGCACGTCACTCTGCTCTGATCAGTGTAGGGAGAAGTTGCAGCTGCCACGTTAGGGCGAGATTAGGCAGTGATTAATTCCTCCAAAAGACTTAATTCAGTGATCGATCTACAGCTGTGGATCATTGAACTGCTGCTATTCAATTGCTCACTGTTTTAAGGCTGCCCAGAGCGTTTTTCAGTCACTTTTTTCTGGGGTGATCGGCGGCCATTTTGTGTCTTGTGGTGCGCCAGCACAAGCTGCCACCAAGTACATTTAACCATCAATAGTGTGGTTATTTTTTGGCAATATCCTACATCAGGGGCAAGCTGTCACCAAGTGCATTTAACCATCAATAGAGTGGTTATCTTTTGGCTATATCCTACATCAGGGGCTTGGCTGTGCTTGCTATTTTATTGAGGGGTGAAATACAATTGCCAAAATAGCAGTACCCTAAATCTGGTGTTTCAGCTGTGGCCAGCCAATCGTAATACTGTCTGCTGTCTGGCAAAGGATATATTTTTGTTCAGGGTTGAAATTTCCCAACTTAGCAATTTCCTAAATTAGTGGTTTCTGCTGTATCAGGGCTACTTTAAATCTATTTATTAAAAGAATATATTAGATTCAAGGTGCAGATAGGGTCATTCTCAATAACTTCACACACATGCTACTGTGCATATCCCAGTCTAATTCTGTCTGTAAACGTATACCTGTCACCCAGCGCCTAAATAATAGGCCTCAAATTTATATTCATCTAAATCTGTGGTTATTGCTGTGGCTGGTCAAGTTATTTAGTGTTCGTCAAAGCACAGTTTTTGTTCTGGATTGAAATACAATTCCCAACTTAGCAATTCTCTAAATTAGTGGTTTCTGCTGTATCAGAGCTACTTTAAATCGATCCCTAAAAGGGTATATCAGATACAAGGTGCACATAGGGTCATTCTCAATAACTTCACACACTACCGTGCATTTCCAAGTCTAATTCTGTCCATAAACGTATACCTGTCATCCAGCGCCTAAATACTAGGCCTCAAATTTATAGTCAGCTAAATCTGTGGTTACTGCTGTGCCTGTATTAGTGTAATACGGCACCTAAATAGATAGCCAGATAGTGTTAGGTGTCTGTAAGAAAAGGCCTGAATTTGAATTCAATACATTGGGCCAAATAATATTTTTGTTGTTGTGGTGAACGGTAACAATGAGGAAAGCATCTAGTAAGGGACGCGGACGCGGACATGGTCGTGGTGGTGTTAGTGGACCCTCTGGTGCTGGGAGAGGACGTGGCCGTTCTGCCACAGCCACACGTCCTAGTGTACCAACTACCGCAGGTCCCAGTAGCCGCCAGAATTTACAGCGATATTTGGTGGGGCCCAATGCCGTTCTAAGGATGGTAAGGCCTGAGCAGGTACAGGCATTAGTCAATTGGGTGGCCAACAGTGGATCCAGCACGTTCACATTATCTCCCACCCAGTCTTCTGCAGAAAGCGCACAGATGGCGCCTGAAAACCAAGCCGATCAGTCTGTCACATCACCCCCATGCATATCAGGGAAACTGTCTGAGCCTCAAGTTATGCAGCAGTCTCTTATGCTGTTTGAAGACTCCGCTGGCAGGGTTTCCCAAGGGCATCCACCTAGCCCTTCCCCAGCGGTGAAAGACATAGAATGCACTGACGCACAACCACTTATGTTTCCTGATGATGAGGACATGGGAATACCACCTCAGCACGTCTCTGATGATGACGAAACACAGGTGCCAACTGCCGCCTCTTTCTGCAGTGTGCAGACTGAACAGGAGGTCAGGGATCAAGACTGGGTGGAAGACGATGCAGGGGACGATGAGATCCTAGACCCCACATGGAATGAAGGTAGTGCCACTGACTTTCACAGTTCGGAGGAAGAGGCAGTGGTGAGACCGGGCCAACAGCGTAGCAAAAGAGGGAGCAGTGGGCAAAAGCAGAACACCCGCCGCCAAGAGACTCCGCCTGCTACTGACCGCCGCCATCTGGGACCGAGCACCCCAAAGGCAGCTTCAAGGAGTTCCCTGGCATGGCACTTCTTCAAACAATGTGCTGACGACAAGACCCGAGTGGTTTGCACGCTGTGCCATCAGAGCCTGAAGCGAGGCATTAACGCTCTGAACCTTAGCACAACCTGCATGACCAGGCACCTGCATGCAAAGCATGAACTGCAGTGGAGTAAACACCTTAAAAACAAGGAAGTCACTCAGGCTCCCCCTGCTACCTCTTCTGCTGCTGCCGCCTCGGCCTCTTCTCCTGCCGCCGCCTCGGCCTCTTCCTCCGCCAGAGGATGTACCACCAACACCACCACCTCCGTCACCAAGCATCTCAACCATGTCACACGCCAGCGTTCAGCTCTCCATCTCACAAACATTTGAGAGAAAGCGTAAATTCCCACCTAGCCACCCTCGATCCCTGGCCCTGAATGCCAGCATTTCTAAACTACTGGCCTATGAAATGCTGTCATTTAGGCTGGTGGACACAGACAGCTTCAAACAGCTCATGTCGCTTGCTGTCCCACAGTATGTTGTTCCCAGCCGGCACTACTTCTCCAAGAGAGCCGTGCCTTCCCTGCACAACCAAGTATCCGATAAAATCAAGTGTGCACTGCGCAACGTCATCTGTGGCAAGGTCCACCTAACCACAGATACGTGGACCAGTAAGCACGGCCAGGGACGCTATATCTCCCTAACTGCACACTGGGTAAATGTAGTGGCGGCTGGGCCCCAGGCGGAGAGCTGTTTGGCGCACGTCTTTCCGCCGCCAAGGATCGCAGGGCAACATTCTTTGCCTCCTGTTGCCTCCTCCTCCTACTCGGCTTCCTCCTCCTCTTCTTCCACCTGCTCATCCAGTCAGCCACACACCTTCACCACCAACTTCAGCACAGCCCGGGGTAAACGTCAGCAGGCCATTCTGAAACTCATATGTTTGGGGGACAGGCCCCACACCGCACAGGAGTTGTGGCGGGGTATAGAACAACAGACCGACGAGTGGTTGCTGCCGGTGAGCCTCAAGCCCGGCCTGGTGGTGTGCGATAATGGGCGAAATCTCGTTGCAGCTCTGCGACTAGCCGGTTTGACGCACATCCCTTGCCTGGCGCATGTGCTGAATTTGGTGGTGCAGAAGTTCATTCACAACTACCCCGACATGTCAGAGCTGCTGCATAAAGTGTGGGCCGTCTGTTCGCGCTTCCGGCGTTCACATCCTGCCGCTGCTCGCCTGTCTGCGCTACAGCGTAACTTCGGCCTTCCCGCTCACCGCCTCATATGCGACGTGCCCACCAGGTGGAACTCCACCTTGCACATGCTGGACAGACTGTGCGAGCAGCAGCAGGCCATAGTGGAGTTTCAGCTGCAGCACGCACGGGTCAGTCGCACTACAGAACAGCACCACTTCACCACCAATGACTGGGCCTCCATGCGAGACCTGTGTGCCCTGTTGCGCTGTTTAGACTACTCCACCAACATGGCCAGTGGCGATGACGCCGTTATCAGCGTTACAATAACACTTCTATGTCTCCTTGAGAAAACACTTAGGGCAATGATGGAAAAGGAGGTGGCCCAGGAGGAGGAGGAGGAGGAGGAAGAGGGGTAATTTTTAGCACTTTCAGGCCAGTCTCTTCGAAGTGACTCAGAGGGAGGTTTTTTGCAACAGCAGAGGCCAGGTACAAATGTGGCCAGACAGGGCCTACTACTGGAGGACGAGGAGGACGAGGAGGAGGTGGAGGAGGATGAGGATGAAGCATGGTCACAGCGGGGTGGCATCCAATGCAGCTCGGGCCCATCACTGGTGCGTGGCTGGGGGGAAACGCAGGACGATGACGATACGCCTCCCACAGAGGACAGCTTGTCCTTACCTCTGGGCAGCCTGGCACACATGAGCGACTACATGCTGCAGTGCCTGCGCAACGACAGCAGAGTTGCCCACATTTTAACCTGTGCGGACTACTGGGTTGCCACCCTGCTGGATCCACGGTACAAAGACAATGTGCCCGCCTTACTTCCTGCACTGGAGCGTGATAGGAAGGAGTACAAGCGCACGTTGGTAGACGCGCTACTGAGAGCATTCCCAAATGTCACAGGGGAACAAGTGGAAGCCCAAGGCCAAGGCAGAGGAGGAGCAAGAGGTCGCCAAGGCAGCTGTGTCACGGCCAGCTCCTCTGAGGGCAGGGTTAGCATGGCAGAGATGTGGAAAACTTTTGTCAACACGCCACAGCTAACTGCACCACCACCTGATACGCAACGTGTTAGCAGGAGGCAACATTTTACTAACATGGTGGAACAGTACGTGTGCACAACCCTCCATGTACTGACTGATGGTTCGGCCCCATTCAACTTCTGGGTCTCTAAATTGTCTACGTGGCCAGAGCTAGCCTTTTATGCCTTGGAGGTGCTGGCCTGCCCGGCGGCCAGCGTTTTGTCTGAACGTGTATTCAGCACGGCAGGGGGCGTCATTACAGACAAACGCAGCCGCCTGTCTACAGCCAATGTGGACAAGCTGACGTTCATAAAAATGAACCAGGCATGGATCCCACAGGACCTGTCCATCCATTGTGCAGATTAGACATTAACTACCTCCCCTTAACCATATTTTATTGTACTCCAGGGCACTTCCTCATTCAATCCTATTTTTATATTCATTTTACCATTATATTGCGGGGCAACCCAAAGTTGAATGAACCTCTCCTCTGTCTGGGTGTCGGGGCCTAAATATATGACAATGGACTGTTCCAATGTTGAGTGACGTGAAGCATGATTCTCTGCTATGACTAAAAGACTGATTCTCTGCTGACATGAAGCCAGATTCTCTGTTATGGGACCTCTCTCCTCTGTCTGGGTGCCTGGGCCTAAATATATGCCAATGGACTGTTCCAGTGGTGGGTGACGTGAAGCCTGATTCTCTGCTATGACATGCAGACTGATTCTCTGCTGACATGAAGCCAGATACTCTGTTACGGGACCTCTCTCCTCTGCCTGGGTGCCTGGGGCTAAATATCTGACAATGGACTGTTCCAGTGTTGGGTGACGTGAAGCATGATTCTCTGCTATGACATGAAGACTGATTCTCTGCTGACATGAAGCCAGATTCTCTGTTACGGGACCTCTTTCCTCTGCCTGGGTGCCTGGGCCTAAATATCTGACAATGGACTGTTCCAGTGTTGGGTGACGTGAAGCATGATTCTCTGCTATGACATGAAGACTGATTCTCTGCTGAGATGAAGCCAGATTCTCTGTTATGGGACCTCTCTCCTCTGCCTGGGTGCCGGGGCCTAAATATCTGACAATTGACTGTTCCAGTTTTGGCTGACGTGAAGCCTGATTCTCTGCTATGACATGAAGACTGATTCTCTGCTGACATGAAGCCAGATTCTCTGTTACGGGACCTCTTTCCTCTGCCTGGGTGCCTGGGCCTAAATATCTGACAATGGACTGTTCCAGTGTTGGGTGACGTGAAGCATGATTCTCTGCTATGACATGAAGACTGATTCTCTGCTGAGATGAAGCCAGATTCTCTGTTAAGGGACCTCTCTCCTCTGCCTGGGTACCGGGGCCTAAATATATGACAATGGACTGTTACAGTGGTGGGTGACGTGAAGCCAGATTCTCTGCTATGGGACCTCTCTCCAATTGATATTGGTTCATTTTTATTTATTTTATTTATATTTTTATTCATTTCCCTATCCACATTTGTTTGCAGGGCATTTACCTACATGTTGCTGCCTTTTGCAGCCCTCTAGCCCTTTCCTGGGCTGTTTTACAGCCTTTTTAGTGCCGAAAAGTTCGGGTCCCCATTGACTTCAATGGGGTTCGGGTTCGCGATGAAGTTCGGGTCGGGTTCGGATCCCGAACCCGAACATTTCCGGGAAGTTCGGCCGAACTTCTCGAACCCGAACATCCAGGTGTTCGCTGAACTCTAATTAGGGCCCCTAAATTTCCAGGGCAGTATAACTACCCCACAAGTGACCCTATTTTGGAAAGAAGACACCCCAAGGTATTCTGTGAGGGGCATGGCGAGTTCCTAGAATTTTTTATTTTTTGTCACAAGTTAGTGGAATATGAGACTTTGTAAGAAAAAAAAAAAATCATCATTTTCCACTAACTTGTGACAAAAATAAAAAATTCTAGGAACTCGCCATGCCCCTCACGGAATACCTTGGGGTGTCTTCTTTCCAAAATGGGGTGACTTGTGGGGTAGTTATACTGCCCTGGCATTCTAGGGGTCCTAATGTTTGGTAAGTAGTTTGAATTCAAAATGTGTAAAAAATGACCTGTGATATCCGAAAGGTGCTCTTTGGAATATGTGCCCCTTTGCCCACCTAGGCGGCAAAAAAGTGTCACACATGTGGTATCGCCGTACTCAGGAGAAGTTGGGGAATGTGTTTTGGGGTGTCATTTTACATATACTCATGCTGGGTGAGAGAAATATCTTGGCAAAAGACAACTTTTCCCATTTTTTTTATACAAAGTTGGCATTTGACCAAGATATTTATCTCACCCAGCATGGGTATATGTAAAATGACACCCCAGAACACATTGCCCAACTTCTCCTGAGTACGGCGATACCACATGTGTGACACTTTTTTGCAGCCTAGATGCGCAAAGCGGCCCAAATTCCTTTTAGGAGGGCATTTTTAGACATTTGGATCCCAGACTTCTTCTCACGCTTTCGGGCCCCTAAAATGCCAGGGCAGTATAAATACCCCACATTTGACCCCATTTTGGAAAGAATACACCCCAAGGTATTCAATGAGGGGCATGGCGAGTTCAGAGAATTTTTTTTTTTTGGCACGAGTTAGCGGAAATTTATTTTTTGGGATATTTTCTCACAAAGTCTCCCTTTCCGCTAACTTGGGACAAAAATTTCAATCTTTCATGGACTCAATATGCCCCTCAGCGATTACCTTGGGGTGTCTTCTTTCCGAAATGGGGTCACGTGTGGGGTATTTATACTGCCCTGGCATTTTAGGGGCCCTAAAGCGTGAGAAGAAGTCTGGAATATAAATGTCTAAAAAATTTTACGCATTTGGATTCCGTGAGGGGTATGGCGAGTTCATGTGAGATTTTATTTTTTGACACAAGTTAGTGGAATATGAGACTTTCTAAGAAAAAAAATATATATATATTTCCACTAACGGCCAAAAAAATGTCTGAATGGAGCCTTACAGAGGGGTGATCAATGACAGGGGGGTGATCAGGGAGTCTATATGGGGTGATCACCCCCCTGTCATTGATCACCCCCCTGAAAGTCTCCATTCAGACGTCCGTATGTGTTTTGCAGATCCGATTTATGTATCCGTGGATCCGTAAAAATCATACAGACGTCTGAATGGAGCCTTACAGGGGGGGTGATCAATGACAGGGGGGTGATCAGGGAGTGTATATGAGGTGATCACCCCCCTGTCATTGATCACCCCCCTGTAAGGCTCTATTCAGACGTCCGTATGTGTTTTGCGGATCCGATCCATGTATCCGTGGATCCGTAAAAATCATACGGACGTCTGAATGGAGCCTTACAGGGGGGTGATCAATGACAGGCGGGTGATCAATGACAGGGGGTGATCAGGGAGTCTATATGGGTGATCACCCGCCTGTCATTGATCACCCCCCTGAAAGGCTCCATTCAGACGTCCGTATGTGTTTTGCGGATCCGATCCATGTATCCGTGGATCCGTAAAAATAATACGGACGTCTGAATGGAGCCTTACAGGGGGGTGATCAATGACAGGTGGGTGATTAATGACAGGGGGGTGATCAGGGAGTCTATATGGGGTGATCAGGGGTTCATAAGGGGTTAATAAGTGACAGGGGGGGTGTAGTGTAGTGTGGTGTTTGGTGCTACTTTACTGAGCTACCTGTGTCCTCTGGTGGTCGATCCAAACAAAAGGGACCACCAGAGGACCAGGCAGCAGGTATATTAGACGCTGTTATCAAAACAGCGTCTAATATATCTGTTAGGGGTTAAAAAAATCGCATCTCCAGCCTGCCAGCGAACGATCGCCGCTGGCAGGCTGGAGATCCACTCGCTTACCTTCCGTTCCTGTGAACGCGCGCGCCTGTGTGCACGCGTTCACAGAAAATCTCGCCTCTCGCGAGATGACGCACGGATGCGTCCAGGAGGAATGAATCGACCACCTCGGACGCATCCGTGCGTTACATGGTCGGGAGGCGGTTAAACTGATGAGAATAGTACTACAGAAAATAGCGCTCGTATCGGGTGGGACAGTAAATTGCACGGCGCAGACGCAGTGACCGTGGCGTGGATTCAAACAAAGGGGAGGGAGCCAGCGTTTTTTTAACCATCTCCCCGTTCGAAAAATCAATTAATTTCACCCATCGGGGACCCTTGGTGTTGTACGTGGCTGGGTGGAGGAAACCTTCATAGCCATCAACGGGACATGGCTAGCTTGGTATCCAACCTTGTGCAAATGGGGAGTTTGCGGTTGGGCAAATGGACTGTTTGCGGTTGTTTGCGGTGCATTAAAAGGGGAGTCTGGTCTGTCAATGTCTGTGAAGCGGGCATAACCCTTAAACTACCTGATCGATACAACATTATACCTGATCGTATACACACACTGGATGCTTTAAACCACGTTGTTAAAAAAAAATTGAAATGTTAGGTGATTTATGCCCTTTATGGATTAAAATCCAACTCTGCGTCAACTATGTAATTTTCCATGGGAGTTTTGCCATGGATCCCCCTCCGGCATGCCACAGTCCAGGTGTTAGTCCCCTTGAAACAAAATCTCCATCACTACTGTGGCTAGAAAGAGTCCCTGTGGGTTTTAAAATTTGCCTGCCTATTGAAGTCAATGGCGGTTCGCCTGGTACACCGCCCGTTCGCGAACATTTGCAAAAATTTGCGCTCGCCGTTCACGAACGGAAAATTTTATGTTTGCGGCATCTCTAATGGCCATCACTGGTGCGTGGCTTGGAGTATACAGAGGACACAGATAATACAACTGCCACAGAGGACAGTTTGTTGTTGCCTTTAGCAGCCTGGCACACATGAGCGATTGCATGCTGCAGTGTCTCCCCAACGACCGCCGAGTAGCCCACATTCTAACTTGTGCTGATTACTGGGTGGCCATGCTGCTGGAACCCCGTCATAAGGACAATGTACGTCCTTAATTCCGTTACTGGAGCGTGATCGTGAGATGCGCGAGTACAAGCGCACGCTGGTAGACGCGCTGCTGGTGTCATTCCATGACGTTTTTATTACCATTTTAGTACTCCAAAGTTTGGGTCCCCATTGACTTCAATGGGGTTCGGGGTCAAGTTCGGGTCCCGAACTCGAACTTTTTTGTTAAAGTTCGGCTGAACCCATCGAACCCGAACAGCCAGGTGTTCACTCAACTCTATTAATAATCCCGATATCTGGCGGTGGATCACGCAATGTTATGAAGAGGCGCTACAGCTTTTTTTCTGTCTTACGTTTAATAAATGACCCCCTAAGTTCTTTGGTGTAGTTTTGTCTTTTCTTTTTCTGCAATTCTCTGCTGTAAAGACGGCTGAGCCCACAATCCTCTGGGAGTAGACGGGAATAATATGTGAGGAGAGCAGACAATGTAAAACATATCCCATCATACTGTATAAAAAGAGGAGAGATGACAGCAGTCACCACAATGCCCCTGATCCTGGAGGCCGAGTTCTCTGTGTCACTGCTGTGACTTCTGCTTCCATTCATCATATCACCTGGAGGACTTCTTCTTCATCCCAGTCCTTGTATTTCTGCTTCCATTCATCATATCACCTGGAGGACTTCTTCATCATCCCAGTCCTTGTATTTCTGCTTCCATTCATCATATCACCTGGAGGACTTCTTCATCATCCCAGTCCTTGTATTTCTGCTTCCATTCATCATATCACCTGGAGGACTTCTTCTTCATCCCAGTCCTTGTATTTCTGCTTCCATTCATCATATCACCTGGAGGACTTCTTCATCATCCCAGTCCTTGTATTTCTGCTTCCATTCATCATATCACCTGGAGGACTTCTTCATCATCCCAGTCCTTGTATTTCTGCTTCCATTCATCATATCACCTGGAGGACTTCTTCTTCATCCCAGTCCTTGTATTTCTGCTTCCATTCATCATATCACCTGGAGGACTTCTTCCTCATCCCAGTCCTACAAGGAGATGCTGATTTTCCATATTACGCTGATTCTTCCATGGTTTCCTTTAACACAATTATTCTGTGATCTGAAGATAAGAGAGGTTTATGATTTTATAGATGAACGTTACCGGGATGGAGATCTCATCATTGGAGCGCTGTTGACGATGCATCAATGCACAACAGATGTAGAAAACAAGGACAATTCCACAGTTGTATATTGTGCAGAGTAAGTGATAATCTCATGTCTGTATTGTCCATAAGAAGAGGGGTGAGAATAGTGTGATGTCTTCAGACATAGCTTCACCATCTCCTGACACAGCACAAGCTTCTATGTGTGATATGTTCAGTTATAAATGATGAGGTTCATGGAGTCTGATCTCAGAGAAGGTTTCCTGTAGACAGTAATTTGTATTACTCTGGTGCTGATGAGGTGATGAACTTGTGGATGAAGCCATCAGATAATCCTGGATCTATTACCACACAGTGAAGGAACCTTCCTGGGATTTATTGGTTTGGTTTTATTCACATTAACCCTTTAACTCCCAGCACCGTACATGTATGGCAATGTGATCGGGCGGGCACAGGGTGCAGGTGTCTGGCAGTCACTGATAGCTGGACCCCTGCAGTATACCCCGGCATCGGTGAAATCACCGATGTGCACAGCCTCGGACAGTGCTGACCGCTGCACGTGTGGACTTCAGACGTGTGCAGGGTGTCCATCGGGTCCCTGTGCTGCTGTGTCAGGTACCAAATGGCAGGGAAGACAGCCCAATGTCTTCCTTAGGCATCGTGGCTGCCTGCCGGGAGGGCCTGTGAGATCCAGTCCCCTGTGTTACACTGGTAATACACTTACAGCCAATTGATTACAACACAGAAGTATTGTAATGCATTGTAAAGGGAATCAGACCCCCAGAAGTTGAAGTCCCAGAGTGGGAAAAAATATAAAGTGAAAAAAAGTCAAGTAAAATATATAAACTGCTGGTGCTGTGGCGCTTGTGGTCGCCGCGCAGTGCTGCACCGTATTTGGAGGTCGCTTCGCAGTGCTGCTCCAAGTTTAGAGTAGGTTCCACTCAAAGAGGCAACCTTGACGCGGTGAGTGGGCTTATGCCTTTTGATCAAAATGTACACGAATGCCTCTTCTATAAGCATGCAGTATAGGGGGTGGTACACTGAATATTGCGCTGAGAAGCGAGGTTTATGAGATCAAAGCATAGCATGTGGATGTGCGATCCAGTTCTGTTTTTCTCCATTTGATATATGTAAAAGAAAATAAAAAACTAGGGCTCTCAGACTATGGAGACACTAAAACATGATTTTACTGTGTTAAATGTACAAACCGGATTCCAAAAAAGTTGGGACACTAAACAAATTGTGAATAAAAACTGAATGCAATGATGTGGAGATGGCAAATGTCACTATTTTATTTGTAATAGAACGTAGATGACAAATCAAACGTTTAATCCGAGTAAATGTATCATTTTAAAGGAAAAATTAGTTGATTCAAATTTTCACGGTGTCAACAAATCCCCAAAAAGTTGGGACAAGTAGCAATAAGAGGCTGGAAAAAGTAAATTTGAGCATAACGAAGAGCTGGAAGACCAATTAACACTAATTAGGTCAATTGGCAACATGATTGGGTATAAAAAGAGCTTCTCAGAGCGGCAGTGTCTCTCAGAAGCCAAGATGGGTAGAGGATCCCCAATTCCCACAATGTTGCGCAGAAAGATAGTGGAGCAATATCAGAAAGGTGTTACCCAGCGATACATTGCAAAGACTTTGCATCTATCATCATCAACTGTGCATAACATTATCCGAAGATTCAGAGAATCTGGAACAATCTCTGTGCGTAAGGGTCAAGGCCGTAAAACCATACTGGATGCCCGTGATCTCCGGGCCCTTAAACGACACTGCACCACAAACAGGAATGCTACTGTAAAGGAAATCCCAGAATGGGCTCAGGAATACTTCCAGAAACCATTGTCAGTGACCACAATCCACCGTGCCATCCGCCGCTGCCAGCTGAAACTCTACAGTGCAAAGAAGAAGCCATTTCTAAGCAAGATCCACAAGCTCAGGCATTTTCACTGGGCCAGGGATCATTTAAAATGGAGTGTGGCAAAATGGAAGACTGTTCTGTGGTCAGACGAGTCACGATTCAAAGTTATTTTTGGAAATCGGGGACGCCATGTCACCCGGACCAAAGAGGACAAGGACAACCCAAGTTGTTATCAACGCTCAGTTCAGAAGCCGGCATCTCTGATGGTATGGGGTGGCATGAGTGCGTGTGGCATGGGCAGCTTGCATGTCTGGAAAGGCACCATCAATGCAGAAAAATATATTCAGGTTCTAGAACAACATCTGCTCCCATCCAGACGTCATCTCTTTCAGGGAAGACCCTCCATTTTTCAACAAGATAATGCCAGACCACATTCTGCATCAATCACAACATCATGGCTGCGTAGGAGAAGGATCCGGGCACTGAAATGGCCGGTCTGCAGTCCAGATCTTTCACCTATAGAGAACATTTGGCGCATCATAAAGGGGAAGGTGCAACAAAGAAGGCCCAAGACGATGGAACAGTTAGAGGCCTGTATTAGACAAGAATGGGAGAGCATTCCTATTTCTAAACTGGAGAAACTGGTCTCCTCGGTCCCCAGACGTCTGTTGAGTGTTGTAAGAAGAAGGGGAGATGCCACACAGTGGTGAAAATGGCCTTGTCCCAACTTTTTGGGGATTTGTTGACACCATGAAATTCTGATTCAACATATTTTTCCATTAAAATGGTGCATTTTCTCAGTTTAAACTTTTGTTCCGTGATTTATGTTCTATTCTGAATAAAATATTAGAAGTTGGCGCCTCCACATCATTGCATTCAGTTTTTATTCACAATTTGTATAGTGTCCCAACTTTTTTGGAATCCGGTTTGTAAAAAAAAACAACAACCTGCTCTATAAAAATACCACATGACCTAACTCCTCGGGTGAACACCGTAAAAAAAAAAAAAAAAACTGTGCCAAAATAGTAACAATAAAACCGTCATCTCATCCCATAAAAAAGATCCTACCTAAGACAATCGCCCAAAAAATATAAAAAACAAGGGCTCTCAGAATATGGAGACACAGAAACCAGATTTTTTTTTATTCAAAAATGCCATTATTGTGTAAAACATAAATAAATAAAAATAGTATACATATTAGGTATCGTCGCGTCCATAAGAACCTGATGTATAAAAAAATCCCACATGAACTAACCTGTCAGATGAACATTGTAAATGATAGAAAAGAAAAAAACTTCCAAAACAGCTATTTCTTGTTACCTTGCCTCACAAAAAGTGCAATATAGAGCAACCAAAAATCATATGTACCCTAAAATAGTACCAACAAAACTGCCACCTTATCCCATAGTTTCCAAAAAAGGTTGATTTTTGGAGGAGAGTTTCTACTCTAGGGGTGTATCAAGGGATCTTCAAATGTGACATGGCAGCTTTATCCCAGAGAAATCTGCCTTCCAAAAACCATATGGCTTTCCTTCTGCGCCCTGCAGTGTGCCCATACAGCAGTTTACAACCACATATGGGGTATTTGTGTAAAATACAGAATCAGGGCCATAAATGCTGAGTTTTGATTGGCTTTTAACCCTTGCTTTGTTTGATTAAAATGGAAAATCTACCCAAAAAGTGAAATTCTGAAAATTATAGGGCGTCTGTCACCCCACTAAAGTGTTTTATTTTTTGGCTTCTTATAATTCTTATACTGCAATATATTAACCCCTTCCCGACCGCAATCTGTATATATACGTGATAGCTGCACATATCCCGTGCAGCTACCACATATATAAACGTTCTGGCAGCTCTTTAATCCAAGCGCTGCAAAGCGCTTGGATTAAATATTCTACCCCATATTGCGAGTATGCTGACACTCTGCTGTAAGTTCTGTAACCCAATAGATGCCGCGGTAGCGGCATCCATGGGGTTAATAGAGGGAGGGGACTCCCTCTCTCCACCATCAGGGCTGCTGCGCTGCGATGGCAGCCCCGATGGTTGCCATGGCAACTGGACGCTTTGCAAAAGCGCCCGCTGTTGCCACCTACAGAAGTTGAATGGGGCCGAACCATCAGTCAGTACGTGGAGGGGTGTGCACACGTACTGTTCCACCATGTTAGTGAAATGTTGCCTCCTGCTAACACGTTGTGTATCAGGTGGTGGTGCAGTTAGCTGTGGCGTGGTGACAAAACTTTTCCACATCTCTGCCATGCTAACCCTGCCCTCAGAGGAGCTGGCCGTGACACAGCTGCCTTGGCGACCTCTTGCTCCTCCTCTGCCTTCGCCTTGGGCTTCCACTTGTTCCCCTGTGACATTTGGGAATGCTCTCAGTAGCGCGTCTACCAACGTGCGCTTGTACTCGCTCATCTTTCTATCACGCTTCAGTGCAGGAAGTAAGGTGGGCACATTGTCTTTGTACCGGGGATCCAGCAGGGTGGCAACCCAGTAGTCCGCACACGTTAAAATGTGGGCAACTCTGCTGTCGTTGCGCAGGCACTGCAGCATGTAGTCGCTCATGTGTGCCAGGCTGCCCAGGGGTAAGGACAAGCTGTCCTCTGTGGGAGGCGTATCGTCATCGTCCTGCCTTTCCCCCCAGCCACGCACCAGTGATGGGCCCGAGCTGCGTTGGGTGCCACCCTGCTGTGAACATGCTTCATCCTCCTCCTCCTCATCTTTGTCCTTCTCGTCCTCCAGTAGTGGGCCCTGGCTGGCCACATTTGTACCTGGCCTCTGCTGTTGCAAAAAACCTCCCTCTGAGTCACTTCGAAGAGACTGGCCTGAAAGTGCTAAAAATGACCCCTCTTCCTCCTCCTCCTAGGCCACCTCCTCTTCCATCATCACCCTAAGTGTTTTCTCAAGGAGACATAGAAGTGGTATTGTAGCGCTGATAACGGCATCATCGCCACTGGCCATGTTGGTGGAGTACTCGAAAGAGCGCAACAGGGCACACAGGTCTCGCATGGAGGCCCAGTCAGTGGTGGTGAAGTGGTGCTGTTCCGCAGTGCGACTGACCCGTGCGTGCTGCAGCTGAAACTCCACTATGGCCTGTTGCTGCTCACACAGTCTCTCCAGCATGTGCAAGGTGGATGTGGACGCCGGAAGCGCGCACAGACGGCCCGCACTTTATGCAGCAGCTCTGACATGTCGGGGTAGTTGTGAATGAACTTCTGCACCACCAAATTCAGCACATGCGGCAGGCAAGGGATGTGCGTCAAACTGGCTAGTCCCAGAGCTGCAACGAGATTTCGCCCATTATCGCACACCACCAGGCCGGGCTTGAGGCTCACCGGCAGCAACCACTCGACGGTTTGTTGTTCAATACCCCGCCACAACTCCTGTGCGGTGTGGGGCCTGTCCCCCAAACATATGAGTTTCAAAATGGCCTGCTGACGTTTACCCCGGGCTGTGCTGAAGTTGGTGGTGAAGGTGTGTGGCTGACTGGATGAGCAGGTGGAAGAAGAGGAGGAGGAAGCCGAGTAGGAGGAGGTGGCAACAGGAGGCAAAGAATGTTGCCCTGCGATCCTTGGCGGTGGAAGGACGTGCGCCAAACAGCTCTCCGCCTGGGGCCCAGCCGCCACTACATTTACCCAGTGTGCAGTTAGGGAGATATAGCGTCCCTGGCCGTGCTTACTGGTCCGCGTATCTTTGGTTAGGTGGACCTTGCCACAGATGGTGTTGCGCAGTGCACACTTGATTTTATCGGATACTTGGTTGTGCCGGGAAAGCACGGCTCTCTTGGAGAAGTAGTGGCGGCTGGGAACAACATACTGTGGGTCAGCAAGCGACATGAGCTGTCTGAAGCTGTCTGTGTCCACCAGCCTGAATGACAGCATTTCATAGGCCAGTAGTTTAGAAATGCTGGCATTCAGGGCCAGGGATCGAGGGTGGCTAGGTGGGAATTTATGCTTTCTCTCAAATGTTTGTGAGATGGAGAGCTGAACGCTGCCGTGTGACATGGTTGAGATGCTTGGTGACGGAGGTGGTGGTGTTGGTGGTACATCCTCTGTTTGCTGGGCGGCAGGTGCCAACGTTCCTCCAGAGGCGGAGGAAGAGGCCGAGGTGGCAGCAGCAGAAGAGGCCGAGGCGGCAGCAGCAGTAGAGGTAGCAGGGGGAGCCTGAGTGACTTCCTTGGTTTTAAGGTGTTTACTCCACTGCAGTCCATGCTTTGCATGCAGGTGCCTGGTCATGCAGGTTGTGCTAAGGTTCAGAACGTTAATGCATCACTTCAGGCTCTGATGGCACAGCGTGCAAACCACTCGGGTCTTGTCATCAGCACATTATTTGAAGAACTGCCACGCCAGGGAACTCCTTGAAGCTGCCTTTGGGGTGCTTGGTCCCAGATGGCGGCGGTCAGTAGCAGTTCTGCTTTTGCCCACTGCTCCCTCTTTTGCTACGCTGTTGGCTCGGTCTCACCACTGCCTCTTCCTCTGAACTCTGAAAGTCAGTGACACGACCTTCATTCCATGTGGGGTCAAGGACCTCATCGTCCCCTGCGTCTTCCACCCAGTCTTCCTCCCTGACCTCCTGTTCAGTCTGCACACTGCAGAAAGACGCAGCAGTTGGCACCTGTGTTTCATCATCAGAGACATGCTGAGGTGGTATTCCCATGTCCTCATCATCAGGAAACATAAGTGGTTGTGCGTCAGTGCATTCTATGTCTTCCACCGCTGGGGAAGGGCTAGGTGGATGCCCTTGGGAAACCCTGCCAGCAGAGTCTTCAAACAGCATAAGAGACTGCTGCATAACTTGAGGCTCAGACAGTTTCCCTGATATGCATGGGGGTGATGTGACAGACTGATGGGCTTGGTTTTCAGGCGCCATCTGTGAGCTTTCTGCAGAAGACTGGGAGATAATGTGATCGTGCTGGATCCACTGTCGGCCACCCAATTGACTAATGCCTGTACCTGCTCAGGCCTTACTATCCTTTAGAACGGCATTGGGCCCCACCAAATATCGCTGTAAATTATGGCGTCTACTGGGACCTGAGGTAGTTGGTACACTAGGACGTGTGGCTGTGGCAGAACAGTCACGTCCTCATCCAGCACCAGAGGGTCCACTAACACCACCACGACCATGTCCACGTCCGCGTCCCTTACTAGATGTTTTCCTCATTGTTACCGTTCACAACAATAAGAAAAAAAATATTTGGCCCAATGTATTGAATTCAAATTCAGGCCATTTTTTACAGTCACCTAACACTATCTGGCATCTATTTAGGTACCGTATTACACTAATACAGGCACAGCAGTAACCACAGATTTAGCTGAATATAAATTGTAGGCCTAGTATTTAGGCGCTGGGTGACAGGTATACGTTTACGGACAGAATTAGACGTGGAAATGCACGGTAGCGTGTGTGTGAAGTTATTGAGAATGACCCTATCTGCACCTTCAATGTAATATACCCTTTTATGGATAGATTTAAACTTGGCCTGCTACAGCGAGAAACCACTGATTTAGGGAATTGCTAAGTTGGGAATTGTATTTCAACCCAGAAAAAAATATATCCTTTGCCAGACAGCAGACAGTATTACAATTGGCTGGCCACAGCTGAAACACCAGATTTAGGGTACTGCTATTTTGGCAATTGTATTTCACCCCTCAATAAAATAGCAAGCACAGCCAAGCCCCTGATATAGGATATAGCAAAAAAAAACACTATTGGTTAAATTTACTTGGTGGCAGCTTGTGCTGGCGCACCACAAGACACAAAATGGCCACCGATCACCCCAGAAAAACTGAAAAACGCTCTGGGCAGCCTAAAAACAATGAGCAATTAAATAGCAGAGGTTGAATGATCCACAGCTGTAGATCGATCACTTCATTAAGTGTTTTGGAGGAGTTAATCACTGCCTAATCTCGCCCTAACAGCAGCAGCTGCATCCTCTCCCTACACTGATCAGAGCAGAGTGACGTGCGGCGCTATGTGACTCCAGCTTAAATAGAGGCTGGGTCACATGCTGCACTGGCCAATCACAGCCATGCCAATAGTAGGCATGGCTGTGATGACCTCTTGGGGCAAGTAGTATGACGCTTGTTGATTGGCTGCTTTGCAGCCTTTCAAAAAGCGCCAAGAAAGCGCCGAACACCAAACCCAAACTTTTACGAAAATGTTCGGGTTCGGGTCCATGTCACGAACACCCCAAAATTCGGTACGAACCCGAACTATACAGTTCAGGTTCGCTCATCCCTACATATGACCTAACTCCTCAGATGAACGCTGTAAAAATAAATAAATGAAAACTGTTCCAAAACAGCCAATTTTTGGGTCACCTTGACCCATAAAGTGTAATAATGAATGATCAAAAAATCCTATGCACCCAAAAATGGTACCAATAAAAACCTCAACACTTTCTGCAAAAAACGAGCCCCTGCACAATACGATCGGCAGAAAAATAAAAAAACATATGGCGTTCAGAAATCCAATCCAGCACAATCTGCCTTCCAAAAACAGTATAGCATTCCTTTCCTTCTGCGCCCTGCCGTGTGCCCATACAGCAGTTTACGACCACATGTGGGGTGTTTATGTAAACCACGGAATCAGGGTAATAAATATTGAGTTCTGTTTGGCTGTTAACCCTCAATGTGTTAAAGAAAACTAAATTATAAAATGGAAAATCTGCCAAAAAAGTGAAATGTAGAAATTTTATCTCCATTTTCCTTTAATTCTTGTGGAACGCCTAAAGGGTTAACAAAGTTTGTAAAATCAGTTTTGAGTAACTTGAGGGGTGTAGTTTCTACAATGGGGTAATTTATGGGGGTATCCACTATGTAAGCCTCACAAAGTGACTTCAGACCTGAACTGGTCCTTAAAAAGTGGGATTTAGAAATTTTCTAAAAAAATGTAAGATTTTTTTTCTAAACTTCTAAGCCTTCTAACGTCCTAAAAAAAAAAAAATTACATTTCCAAAATGATGCCAACATAAAGAAGACATATGGGGAATGTTAAGTAATAAATATTTTATTAGGTATCACTTTCTGTTTTAGAAGCAGAGAAATAGAAATTTGGAAAATTGTGAATTTTTCCAAATTTTGTGTAAATTTGGGATATTTTCATAAATAAAGGTGAAATATATTGACTCAAATATATGACTATCATGAAGTACAATGTGTCATGGGAAAACAATCTCAGAATGGCATGGATAAGTAAAGGTGTTCCAAAGCTATTGCCACATAAAGTGACGCATGTCAGATTTGTAAATTTTGACCTGGACACTGGGGCATCAATGACCCTTGGGCATGAAAGGGTTGATATATAATGCTATTACTCATTTTGGTTCAGTAGTTAATTCAAAAAACGGACTTTTATAATATGTAAATTACATCTCTACCAGCAAGTAGGGAGGCTACTTGCTGGTAGCAGCCGCATCCTCCTTTCATAAAGACGCCCCCTCCTCATGTTGATTGACAGGGCCAGCGAACGCGCTCGTCTTCTGGCTGGCCCTGTCTGCGTTCAAAATCTGGCGCCTGCGCCGTACCTGTCTTCAGTCGGCGCAGGCGCACTGAGAGGAGGCTGCTCACTCGGCCGCTCCATCCTCAATGCGCCTGCGCCGTTGACGTCACATCTACACCCGGCACAGGCGCACTGAGGATGGGGCGGCCGAGCGAGCGTCCTCCTCTCAGTGCGCCTGCGCCAATTGAAGACAGGTACGGCGCAGGCGCCAGATTTTGAACGCAGACAGGGCCAGTCAAAAGACAAGCGCGTTCGCTGGCCCTGTCAATCAACAGGAGGAGGGGGAGTCTTTATGAAAGGAGGATGCTGCAGCTACCAGCAAGTAACCGCCCTACTTGCTGGTAGACAATTTACATATTATAAAAGTCAGTTTTTTTATTAACTACTGAACCAAAATGAGTAATAGCATTATATAATAATATGGAAAATTTCAGCCCGCACAACCCCTAGCAGGTGCAGATTGCTATGGCGAAATAGAGATATAAATGTAAAAACACAAAATGCAATCGCACACTGCAACCAGCACTCTGCCTTGCCTTTATGCTGGATGTTGAATAAGGCATTGGTGTACATTTTGGCCAAAGCGTAATAAGCCACTCACCGCGTCAAGGTTGCCTTCATGAGTGGTCCCTAACACTAGTTCCTACCTTTTATGGGCCATGATATATATAATATACCGCAGTATAAGGATTATAAGAAGACAAAAAATAAAATAAAGACTTTAGTGGGGTGACAGAAGGCCTTTAATCTCCATTTTCCATGAATCCTTGTGGAACACCTAAAGGGATCACAAAGTTTGTAAAAATCAGTTTTTAATACCTTGAGGGGTGTATTTTCTAAAATGGTGTCATTTTTGGGTGGTTTCTATTATGTAAGCCCCACAAAGTGACTTCAGACCTGAACTGGTCCTTAAAAAGGGGGTTTTGGAAATGTTCAGAAATGTTCTGATTTTTAAGATTTGCTTCTAAACTTCTAAGCCATCTAACGTCCCCAAAAAATTAAATGGCATTCCCTAAATGATCCAAACATGAAGTAGACATATGGGGAATGTAAAGTAATAACTAGAGTTGAGCGAACACCTGGATGTTCGGGTTCGAGAAGTTCGGCCGAACTTCCCGAAAATGTTTGGGTTCGGGATCCGAACCCGATCCGAACTTCGTCCCGAACCCGAACCCCCATGGGGACCCGAACTTTTCGGCACTAAAACGGCTGTAAAACAGCCCAGGAAAGGGCTACAGGGCTGCAAAAGGCAGCAACATGTAGGCAAATCCCCTGCAAACAAATGTGGATAGGGAAATGAATTAAAATAAAAATTTAATAAATAAAAATTAACCAAAATCAATTGGAGAGAGGTCCCATAGCAGAGAATCTGGCTTCCCGTCACCCACCACTGGAACAGTCCATTCTCAGATATTTAGGCCCCGGCACCCAGGCAGAGGAGAGAGGTCCCGTAACAGACAATCTGGCTTCATGTCAGCAGAGAATCAGTCTTCATGTCATAGCAGAGAATCAGGCTTCACGTCACCCACCACTGCAACAGTCCATTTTCATAAATTTAGGCCCAGCACCCAGGCAGAGGAGAGAGGTCCCGTAACAGACAATCTGGCTTCATGTCAGCAGAGAATCAGTCTTCATGTCATAGCAGAGAATGAGGCTTCACGTCAGCCACCAATGCAACAGTCCATTGTCAGATATTTAGGCCCAGCACCCAGGCAGAGAAGAGAGGTCCCGTAACAGAGGATCTGGCTTCACGTCAGCAGAGAATTAGTCTTCATGTCATAGCAGAAAATCAGGCTTCACGTCACCCAACATTGGAACAGTCCATTTTCATAAATTTAGGCCCAGCACACACACAGGCAGAGGAGAGAGGTCCCGTAACAGACAATCTGGCTTCATGTCAGCAGAGAATCAGTCTTCATGTCATAGCAGAGAATCAGGCTTCACGTCACCCACCACTGCAACAGTCCATTTTCATAAATTTAGGCCCAGCACCCAGGCAGAGGAGAGAGGTCCCGTAACAGACAATCTGGCTTCATGTCAGCAGAGAATCAGTCTTCACGTCAGCCACCAATGCAACAGTCCATTGTCAGATATTTAGGCCCAGCACCCAGGCAGAGGAGAGAGGTCCCGTAACAGAGGATCTGGCTTCATGTCAGCAGAGAATCAGTCTTCATATCATAGCAGAGAATCAGGCTTCACGTCAGCCACCACTGCAACAGTCCATTGGCATATATTTAAGCCCAGCACACAGGCAGAGGAGAGAGGTCCCGTAACAGAGGATCTGGCTTCATGTCAGCAGAGAATCAGTCTTCATATCATAGCAGAGAATCAGGCTTCACGTCACCCACCACTGCAACAGTCCATTTTCATAAATTTAGGCCCAGCACCCAGGCAGAGGAGAGAGGTCCCGTAACAGACAATCTGGCTTCATGTCAGCAGAGAATCAGTCTTCATGTCATAGCAGAGAATCAGGCTTCACGTCACCCACCACTGTAAAAGTCCATTTTTTATAAATTTAGGCCCAGCACCCAGGCAGAGGAGAGAGGTCCCGTAACAGATAATCTGGCTTCATGTCAGCAGAGAATCAGTCTTCATGTCATAGCAGAGAATCAGGCTTCACGTCACCCACCACTGTAAGAGTCCATTTTCATAAATTTAGGCCCAGCACCCAGGCAGAGGAGAGAGGTCCCGTAACAGACAATCTGGCTTCATGTCAGCAGAGAATTAGTCTGCATGTCATAGCAGAGAATGAGGCTTCACGTCAGCCACCAATGCAACAGTCCATTGTCAGATATTTAGGCCCAGCACCCAGGCAGAGGAGAGAGGTCCCGTAACAGAGGATCTGGCTTCATGTCAGCAGAGAATCAGTCTTCATATCATAGCAGAGAATCAGGCTTCACGTCACCCACCACTGCAACAGTCCATTTTCATAAATTTAGGCCCAGCACCCAGGCAGAGGAGAGAGGTCCCGTAACAGACAATCTGGCTTCATGTCAGCAGAGAATCAGTCTTCATGTCATAGCAGAGAATCAGGCTTCACGTCACCCACCACTGTAAGAGTCCATTTTCATAAATTTAGGCCCAGCACCCAGGCAGAGGAGAGAGGTCCCGTAACAGACAATCTGGCTTCATGTCAGCAGAGAATCAGTCTTCATGTCATAGCAGAGAATCAGGCTTCACGTCACCCACCACTGCAACAGTCCATTTTCATAAATTTAGGCCCAGCACACAGGCAGAGGAGAAAGGTCCCGTAACAGACAATCTGGCTTCATGTCAGCAGAGAATTAGTCTGCATGTCATAGCAGAGAATGAGGCTTCACATCAGCCACCACTGCAACAGTCCATTGGCATATGTTTAGGCCCAGCACACCGGCAGAGGAGAGAGGTCCCGTAACAGAGGATCTGGCTTCATGTCAGCAGAGAATCAGTCTGCATGTCATAGCAGAAAATCAGGCTTCACGTCAGCCACCACTGTAAGAGTCCATTTTCATAAATTTAGGCCCAGCACCCAGGCAGAGGAGAGAGGTCCCGTAACAGACAATCTGGCTTCATGTCAGCAGAGAATTAGTCTGCATGTCATAGCAGAGAATGAGGCTTCACGTCAGCCACCAATGCAATAGTCCATTGTCAGATATTTAGGCCCAGCACCCGGGCAGAGGAGAGAGGTCCCGTAACAGAGGATCTGGCTTCATGTCAGCAGAGAATCAGTCTTCATATCATAGCAGAGAATCAGGCTTCACGTCACCCACCACTGCAACAGTCCATTTTCATAAATTTAGGCCCAGCACCCAGGCAGAGGAGAGAGGTCCCGTAACAGACAATCTGGCTTCATGTCAGCAGAGAATAAGTCTGCATGTCATAGCAGAGAATGAGGCTTCACATCAGCCCCCACTGCAACAGTCCATTGGCATATATTTAGGCCCAGCACACAGGCAGAGGAGAGAGGTCCCGTAACAGAGGATCTGGCTTCATGTCAGCAGAGAATCAGTCTGCATGTCATAGCAGAGAATCAGGCTTCACGTCAGCCACCACTGTAAGAGTCCATTTTCATAAATTTAGTCCCAGCACCCAGGCAGAGGAGAGAGGTCCCGTAACAGACAATCTGGCTTCATGTCAGCAGAGAATTAGTCTGCATGTCATAGCAGAGAATGAGGCTTCACATCAGCCACCACTGCAACAGTCCATTGGCATATATTTAGGCCCAGCACACAGGCAGAGGAGAGAGGTCCCGTAACAGAGGATCTGGCTTCATGTCAGCAGAGAATCAGTCTTCATGTCATAGCAGAGAATCAGGCTTCACGTCACCCACCACTGTAAAAGTCCATTGGCATATATTTAGGCCCAGCACACAGGCAGACGAGAGAGGTCCCGTAACAGACAATCTGGCTTCATGTCAGCAGAGAATCAGTCTTCATGTCATAGCAGAGAATCAGGCTTCACGTCACCCACCACTGTAAGAGTCCATTTTCATAAATTTAGGCCCAGCACCCAGGCAGAGGAGAGAGGTCCCGTAACAGACAATCTGGCTTCATGTCAGCATAGAATCAGTCTGCATGTCATAGCAGAGAATCAGGCTTCACGTCACCCACCACTGTAAGAGTCCATTTTCATAAATTTAGGCCCAGCACCCAGGCAGAGGAGAGAGGTCCCGTAACAGACAATCTGGCTTCATGTCAGCAGAGAATTAGTCTGCATGTCATAGCAGAGAATGAGGCTTCACGTCAGCCACCACTGCAACAGTCCATTGGCATATATTTAGGCCCAGCACACAGGCAGAGGAGAGAGGTCCCGTAACAGAGGATCTGGCTTCATGTCAGCAGAGAATCAGTCTGCATGTCATAGCAGAGAATCAGGCTTCCCGTCACCCACCACTGGAACAGTCCATTCTCAGATATTTAGGCCCCGGCACCCAGGCAGAGGAGAGAGGTCCCGTAACAGAGGATCTGGCATCATGTCAGCAGAGAATCAGTCTGCATGTCATAGCAGAAAATCAGGCTTCACGTCAGCCACCACTGCAACAGTCCATTGTCAGATATTTAGGCCCAGCACCCAGGCAGAGGAGAGAGGTCCCGTAACAGAGGATCTGTCTTCATGTCAGCAGAGAATTAGTCTGCATGTCATAGCAGAGAATCAGGCTACACGTCACCCAACATTGGAACAGTCCATTGGCATATATTTAGGCCCCGGCACCCAGACAGAGGAGAGGTTCATTCAACTTTGGGTAGCCTCGCAATATAATGGTAAAATGAAAATAAAAATAGGATTGAATGAGGAAGTGCCCTGGAGTCCAATAATATATGGTTAAGGGGAGGTAGTTAATGTCTAATCTGGACAAGGGACGGACAGGTCCTGTGGGATCCATGCCTGGTTCATTTTTATGAACGTCAGCTTGTCCACATTGGCTGTAAACAGGCGGCTGCGTTTGTCTTTAATGACGCCCCCTGCCGTGCTGAATACACGTTCAGACAAAACGCTGGCCACCGGGCAGGCCAGCACCTCCAAGGCATAAAAGGCTAGCTCTGGCCACGTGGACAATTTAGAGACCCAGAAGTTGAATGGGGCCGAACCATCAGTCAGTACGTGGAGGGGTGTGCACACGTACTGTTCCACCATGTTAGTGAAATGTTGCCTCCTGCTAACACGTTGCGTATCAGGTGGTGGTGCAGTTAGCTGTGGCGTGTTGACAAAAGTTTTCCACATCTCTGCCATGCTAACCCTGCCCTCAAAGGAGCTGGCATTGACACAGCTGCCTTGGCGACCTCTTGCTCCTCCTCTGCCTTGGCCTTGGGCTTCCACTTGTTCCCCTGTGACATTTGGGAATGCTCTCAGTAGCGCGTCTACCAACGTGCGCTTGTACTCGCGCATCTTCCTATCACGCTCCAGTGCAGGAAGTAAGGTGGGCACATTGTCTTTGTACCGTGGATCCAGCAGGGTGGCAACCCAGTAGTCCGCACAGGTTAAAATGTGGGCAACTCTGCTGTCGTTGCGCAGGCACTGCAGCATGTAGTCGCTCATGTGTGCCAGGCTGCCCAGGGGTAAGGACAAACTGTCCTCTGTGGGAGGCGTATCTTCATTGTCCTGCCTTTCCCCCCAGCCACGCACCAGTGATGGACCCGAGCTGCGTTGGGTGCCACCCCGCTGTGACCATGCTTCATCCTCATCCTCCTCCACCTCCTCCTCATCCTCGTCCTCCTCGTCCTCCAGTAGTGGGCCCTGGCTGGCCACATTTGTACCTGGCCTCTGCTGTTGCCAAAAACCTCCCTCTGAGTCACTTCGAAGAGACTGGCCTGAAAGTGCTAAAAATGACCCCTCTTCCTCCTCCTGGGCCACCTCCTCTTCCATCATCGCCCTAAGTGTTTTCTCAAGGAGACATAGAAGTGGTATTGTAACGCTGATAACGGCGTCATCGCCACTGGCCATGATGGTGGAGTACTCGAAACAGCGCAACAGGGCACACAGGTCTCGCATGGAGGCCCAGTCATTGGTGGTGAAGTGGTGCTGTTCTGTAGTGCGACTGACCCGTGCGTGCTGCAGCTGAAACTCCACTATGGCCTGCTGCTGCTCGCACAGTCTGTCCAGCATGTGCAAGGTGGAGTTCCACCTGGTGGGCACGTCGCATATGAGGCGGTGAGCGGGAAGGCCGAAGTTACGCTGTAGCGCAGACAGGCGAGCAGCAGCAGGATGTGAACGCCGGAAGCGCGAACAGACGGCCCGCACTTTATGCAGCAGCTATGACATGTCGGGGTAGTTGTGAATGAACTTCTGCACCACCAAATTAAGCACATGCGCCAGGCAAGGGATGTGCGTCAAATTGGCTAGTCCCAGAGCTGCAACGAGATTTCGCCCATTATCACACACCACCAGGCCGGGCTTGAGGCTCACCGGCAGCAACCACTCGTCGGTCTGTTGTTCTATACCCCGCCACAACTCCTGTGCGGTGTGGGGCCTGTCCCCCAAACATATGAGTTTCAGAATGGCCTGCTGACGTTTACCCCGGGCTGTGCTGAAGTTGGTGGTGAAGGTGTGTGGCTGACTGGATGAGCAGGTGGAAGAAGAGGAGGAGGAAGCCGAGAAGGAGGAGGTGGCAACAGGAGGCAAAGAATGATGCCCTGCGATCCTTGGCGGCGGAAGGACGTGCGCCAAACAGCTCTCCGCCTGGGGCCCAGCTGCCACTATATTTACCCAGTGTGCAGTTAGGGAGATATAGCGTCCCTGGCCGTGCTTACTGGTCCACGTAGGTGGACCTTGCTACAGATGGCGTTGCGCAGTGCACACTTGATTTTATCGGATACTTGGTTGTGCAGGGAAGGCACGGCTCTCTTGGAGAAGTAGTGCCGGCTAGGAACAACATACTGTGGGACAGCAAGCGACATGAGCTGTTTGAAGCTGTCTGTGTCCACCAGCCTAAATGACAGCATTTCATAGGCCAGTAGTTTAGAAATGCTGGCATTCAGGGCCAGGGATCGAGGGTGGCTAGGTGGGAATTTACGTTTCTCTCAAATGTTTGTGAGATGGAGAGCTGAACACTGCCGTGTGACATGGTTGAGACGCTTGGTGACGGAGGTGGTGGTGGTGTTGGTGGTACATCCCCTGTTTGCTGGGCGGCAGGTGCCAACGTTCCTCCAGAGGCGGAGGAAGAGGCCGAGGCGGCAGCAGCAGAAGAGGTAGCAGGGGGAGCCTGAGTGACTTCCTTGGTTTTAAGGTGGTTACTCCACTGCAGTTCATGCGTTGCATGCAGGTGCCTGGTCATGCAGGTTGTGCTAAGGTTCAGAACGTTAATGCCTCGCTTCAGGCTCTGATGGCACAGCGTGCAAACCACTCGGGTCTTGTCGTCAGCACATTGTTTGAAGAAGTGCTATGCCAGGGAACTCCTTGAAGCTGCCTTTGGGGTGCTCGGTCCCAGATGGTGGCGGTCAGTAGCAGGCGGAGTCTCTTGGTGGCGGGTGTTCTGCTTTTGCCCACTGCTCCCTCTTTTGCTACGCTGTTGGCTCGGTCTTACCACTGCCTCTTCCTCCGAACTGTGAAAGTCAGTGGCACGACCTTCATTCCATGTGGGGTCTAGGACCTCATCGTCCCCTGCATCGTCTTCCACCCAGTCTTGATCCCTGACCTCCTGTTCAGTCTGCACACTGCAGAAAGACGCAGCAGTTGGCACCTGTGTTTCGTCATCATCAGAGACGTGCTGAGGTGGTATTCCCATGTCCTCATCATCAGGAAACATAAGTGGTTGTGCGTCAGTGCAGTCTATGTCTTCCACCGCTGGGGAAGGGCTAGGTGGATGCCCTTGGGAAACCCTGCCAGCGGAGTCTTCAAACAGCATAAGAGACTGCTGCATAACTTGAGGCTGAGACAGTTTCCCTGGTATGCATGGGGGTGATGTGACAGACTGATGGGGTTGGTTTTCAGGCGCCATCTGTGCGCTTTCTGCAGAAGACTGGGTGGGAGATAATGTGAACGTGCTGGATCCACTGTCGGCCACCCAATTGACTAATGCCTGTACCTGCTCAGACCTTACCATCCTTAGAACGGCATTGGGCCCCACCATATATCGCTGTAAATTCTGGCGGCTACTGGGACCTGAGGTAGTTGGTTCACTAGGACGTGTGGATGTGGCAGAACGGCCACGTCCTCTCCCAGCACCAGAGGGTCCACTAACACCACCACGACCATGTCCACGTCCGCGTCCCTTACTAGATGTTTTCCTCATTGTTATCGTTCACCACAACAACAAAAATATTATTTGGCCCAATGTATTGTATTCAAATTCAGCTGAATATAAATATGAGGCCTAGTATTTAGGCGCTGGGTGACAGGTATGGGTTTAGTGACAGAATTAGACTTGGAAATACACAGTAGCGGGTGTGTGTGAAGTTATTCTGAATGACCCTATGTGCACCTTGAATATTATATACCCTTTTAGGGATAGATTTCAAATAGCTCTGATACAGCAGAAACCACTAAATTATGAAATTGCTAAATTGGGAATTGTATTTCAACCCAGAACAAAAAATGTGCTTTGGCGGACACTAAATAACTTGCCCAGCCACAACAGTACAGCGGTAACGAGAGATTTAGCGGGATATAAATTTGAGGCCTAGTATTTAGGCGCTGGGTGACCGGTATGGATTTACTAACAGAATTAGACTGGGATATGGCCAAAAAATAACCACACTATTGCTGGTTAAATGCACTTGGTGTGACAGCTTGACCAACCACACTACTGAGGGTTAAATGCACTTGGTGACGGGCGCAGCTTGCCCCTGATTTAGTATATGGCCAAAAAATGAACAGACTATTGCTGGTTAAATGCACTTGGTGTGACAGCTTCACCCTGATGTAGGCTTTAGCCAAAAAACAACCACACCATTGAGGGTTAAATGCACTTGGTCGCAGCTTGGATGCACTTGGTCGCAGCACCGCACAAGACACAAAATGGCCGCCGATCACCCCAGAAAAAAGTGACTGACAAACGGTCTGTGCAGCCTAAAAACAGTGAGCAATTGAATTTCAGCAGCTCAATGATGCACAGCTGCAGATCGATCAGTTAATCAAGTCCTTTGGAGGAGTTAATCTGCCTAATCTCGCCCTACTGTCGCAGCCGCAACCTCTCCCTACGCTAATCAGAGCAGAGTGACGGGCGGCGCTATGTGACTCCAGCTTAAATAGAGGCTGGGTCACATGGTGCTCTGGCCAATCACAGCCATGCCAATAGTAGGCATGGCTGTGACGGCCTCTTGGGTCAAGTAGTATGACGCTTGTTGATTGGCTGCTTTGCAGCCTTTCAAAAAGCGCCAAGAAAGCGTCACAAAAGCGCCAAGAAAGCGACGAACACCGAACCCGAACCCGGACTTTTACGAAAATGTTCGGGTCCGTGTCACGGACACCCCAAAATTCGGTACGAACCCGAACTATACAGTTCGAGTTCGCTCATCCCTAGTAATAACTATTTTTGGAATTATTATCTATTATAAAGGTAGAGAAATTGATATTTGAAATTTTGGGTAAATTTGGTATTTTTTTGTAAATAAAAATTATTTTTTTTGACTCAATTTTACCACTGTCATGAAGTACAATATGTGACGAGAAAACTGTCTCAGAATGGCCTGGATAAGTAAAAGCGTTTTAAAGTTATTTCCACATAACGTGACACTGGCCAGATTTGCTACTAACGAAATTAAGACTGTGTAAAACAGCATTTTTCAGACTAAAAGCAGGTGCAGACACTCAGTAAATGTGCCTCAATGTTAGTTTTTTGGTGTTTCAGTGAATCTGGGCTCCAGTTTAGGGAGGAGGGTAATGAGGAGGTGGTGGAATCATAGGGGGATGGTGGTGGCAGCAATAAACAGCAGAGCACATGTACTATGTCCAAGAAAGGAGAACTGCCAGAAACAGATGAGCTCCTACTATGGTCAGATATGAAGCAGGTGGTGTTTCTAGTACTGTTTGAGCAAGCTCAAACATGTCATGATGACTGGTAAGGGGGGTACTATCTCTTCTTAGGGAGAGAGCCTCCTACCCAGTTAAGCCAGTACTCTCTGCTCTGCACTGATGAGGGGCAATCACCCGAAACAACTGCCTGCAGATGAGGTGCTGGCTTATTTAATATCCAAGTCATGTCTCAAGGCTTATTTAAAGAGCTGAGCATTGACTTATAGGATAGCTGCCTTACATCTGGTGGTGTTAGAGTCAGAGCTTGTTAAGAGCTCATTTGCATCCCTTTCCTCCATGATGTCTGGTGAGCATGGCAAGCTTCCTGCTTGGTTGCTGGTGTGCTTACAAGTGTATCATTAACATCAAGCAAAGCAATCACTCCTAGGTAATGTCAAATTCACACCCCAGTGTTTTGGACAGTGATTTCCATCAGTGATTGTGAGTAGTGATGATCAAGCATGCTCGGCCGAACACCAGTTTGGCTCGACCATCTCGATGCTCGGAACATGGCGGTATTCAGCCGAATACCGCATGTGCTTGAGGGTGATGCTCGAGTCTCCTCCCTGCACGTTTCTTGGCTGCTACACATGCAGCACGCCAGACCTACAGGGTATTGCGATTGTGAGGTCACGGTTTATGGGCAAGCGAGGGTTACTCACAGTTCTGTAGGAAAACCCTGGGCAGGCGTACAGCAGTGAAGGAGAGGCTGACACAGGGGTCCTCTGGGGCACACTCTGTATATTGGGACTGGGCATGATGGTGGATAAGGTGCCCTGGATATTGCAGGTGTTTAATGTGCCTAGGGCAAGGTCCCTTTAAGGTTTGTGACGCCAGTGCCTGTAACGGTGGAACACCAATTTATAGTAGTAGTAAATGAGGAACACGATGGTATGGTGAACCAAACTTTGCTTTTACAAGCAACAGTTCAACTTTGTACAGTTGATTGTCAATACAGTTCCATATAGCAAGTTCACTTCACAAGCAGGCTTTCACAATAATGGCAGGTATACTGTTCCTTGCAAGATACTTAGAGGGTAAACAACAACACACTCAGATCAGGCTGTACCTTCTCCTCAGAAATAGTGTACACTGTTTTTTAGAACTCCTGTCTGTTTTTTTTCCCAAGGCCTGGATGCCCTAATACTGGCTTTATCCTTGGTAGAAATCTTCCTCCCGTATTTATTCTTGCTTAAATTTATGAATCTTCTGCCCTTCAGCTTACTTGTTTTGAGCTGGAAACACTGTCTCTGCTTGGCTTGTGGGAACTGCAGGTTTCTCCCAGGAGGCACACTCTTCTCATGGGGTGACTCTTCTGAGCTAACTCTGGCTCTTTATCCTCAGGCAGGCTAGGATCCTTCCACTAGTCTCCTGGTAGCAACTAGAAGCCTGGACTGTCTAGCTGCATGTCAGGAGGAAGCCCTCAGCATATCTCTGGCTGGTGCCCTCTCACTTCTGTCTCCACAGACTCCTGACTACAGACTAACCCCTCCCTGTCTGGGCCTGAACATTTATACTAGGGGCTCCCTATCTCCCTCTAGTGTCTAGGATGCTACACTACACCCCAATAGGCCTGCTATACATATCACAGGGGAACAATACATATGAAAGCATATCGAAAATACATTCAAATGGACGGTTAAATATACTGCCACTGTCCCTTAGGAGTAGGAGGACAACGTGGCCCAATTGACCCTTGTGTAGTGCTCACCTTTACCTAGTGGGACACTACACACAGCCCATAAACGTGCAAAGTACTGCCCTTCACTGTAATGCGGTAGCCATGTTGGCTGCTGGCACTACAGTGATTGGCTGGCCGGAACGCGTCATTGGGTGCTATATAGCACCCGATGACATGTGCTCGGATCAGTCATAGTCAGGGAGAGCTGTGCTGAGGAAGGGACAGACAGTGTAGGGACTAATCTAAGTTTTGTATTTTGTATATTTTTGTAACCAAAACTTTTTAACACAGTATTTGGGGGCAACTGCAACATGAAAAGACCCCTAATAGGTATTGGCCCCATAGGCCCAGGAGAAATCACGGTTGCTGACCGCACCGGTGCAGGCACGACAATAGTGGGCTGATGCACTGGCCTGGGTTCCGCTGCTCCAAGCGGTCCGGTGGATTCCGGGACAACTGGCTCTGCGCGTCGGTGGACAGCGTAGGAGGACCTCACTGCAGGTGCTGACACTAAAGGTGGCCGGCTATCAGGGACGGGTACTCTCACCTCAGACCCGGAGACGTCCGAGTCCTTAAGTCCTTTTTCCTTCTGGTTAGGTGGAGTCTGGATCCTGGCGGAGGCATTCTGGCGCAGCTCACATAACTGCTTCTCCAGCCACACGATCTGGTCGTCCAGCCTTTCGGTCTCGGGATCGCTGTCCTCCGATATCGCCGCCGGCACTTGCAAAGTAGATGTGTAGTGTCCCACTAGGTAAAGGTGGGCACTACACAGGTTAATGTGTTTCATTGCATTGAATGTCATGTGCATGTTTTTCCCTGTGTTATCTGGGTGTCAGGCCTGTCAGGGTGTAGTTTAGCCTCCCAGACGTTAGAGGGAACTAGAGAGCCCTAGATATATATAGGAAGGCCCAGACAGGAGAGGGTTAGTTCATTCCAGGGGACTAGAGGAGTTACTTCGTCCACCTGAAGCTCCTGAGGCTAGGATTAGCTCAGTAGAGACACCCCAGTTGCAGGACAGAACCTCCTGGGAGAAACCCACCGTCATCCACCAGACAAGTAAGGACATCCCAGGGAAAGCTAAGTAACCCTGATGGGCAGATGCATTACAAAGTAAAGCAAGGATCTAATACCAGAGGAAGATATAGTTTTTACCAAAGGATTTAAGCCACCATTTAGGCATCCGGGCCTTGGGATAGGAAGCCAGACAGGAGTTCTAGAAAGAACAGTGTACACTATTTCTGAGGAAAGGTACAACCTGATTCTGAGTGCATTGTGGATTTACCCTCTGAGTATCTTGCATAATCAATACCTGCCATCTTGTGGAGTAAGCCTGCTTGTAAAGCTGTGATCTAAGAGACTGTGTTAACATCTGATGTATAAAGTTGGACTGTTAAGTAAAGCAACGTTTGGTTCACTATACCACCTGTGTACCTCACTTATTCCAACTATCAACCGGTGTGCCACCGTCAAAGGCACTGGCGTCACGTATCTTAAAGGGACCTTGCCCCAGGCACTCAAAATACCCGTCACATCCAGGGCACCTCATCCACCATCAGGACTGGTCCCTACATACAGAGTGTGCCCCAGAGGAACCGTGTCTACCTCTCCCTCACTGCCACGCGCCTGCCCAGGGTTCTCCAATACAGTGAGCAACCCTCGATTGCCCATAACCGTGACCTCACTTCGCTATACCCTGCAGGTCTGGCGTGTTGCATAAATTGGCGTCACAAACAGGATACGAGCATTCCTGCGCCATTGCGGATACAAAAACTGTGTGCTGTATATTGCCTTAAAGTGACAAGCCCTAATTGTTTTATTGAAAATTGCTGGGCCAAAGTGAACTGTGATAATTGCGGTGTGAAGATTGCATTGTATGGACTATTTCCTGCCGATTTAAGTCACCGCTTGCTGTCAGTGAATAGACAGCCATATTGCCCACTTAACCTGATCGGATTACAAGTGCGCCTCGTGGAACTGTTTGGCGCGAAAAAAAGAGGACTTTGGCGCAAAATGAAGCAGACGGAGCCATCGCCCAGCTAACAAGGAAGAAGAACGCCGCCTACCTGAGTCCCGGAGCTACGAGAGGCCGCGCCCACCTGCTGACGCGGTACGCAGGACGTCCAACACCCGCAGCTGCGCATCTCGCGAGACCTGGAGCGAGCACCACCGGAGTGAGTACCGACTTAAAAAATTTTTGCCGGCTTCTCCGCTCACCTTACCGGAAGCTTCCCGACCCCTGCCAAGGCACCGGAGGGACCCCCGCTAGTAGTGAAAGACTTGTCTGAAAAAAAAAAAAGTTAAAGTTACTGCCATACCGCTCCGGTCCACTCCGCTGCATTTAAAGGGCCATACCCAACGCCATGTCCGCAGCTGAGGAAATCGGACAGGCCGCCCCAGTCGTGCCTGCCGAAGTACCTGCAGCCGACTCTAGAGCCCCTGCCGCCGCGGCACCGCCAGGCCTGATGCCGCTAACCATGCCGTACTATTTCGGGGCCCCCTGGTTCCCACGTTATTCAGGGGAAGCCCACAAGTTAAAAGACTTCAGGGAGCAGATACTGGCCTTGTTCCGACTTTATCCCGTAACTGCTGAGCAGCAAATGGATATCCTCTTAGCTCAGTTAGAAGGGGCAGCCCGCAGGGAAGTAATGTCATGGCCCCGTTCTGAGAAGAGTAGCCTGGAACAGATCTTTGAACGCTTGGGCACCACATTTGAAGCCAGAACGGTGTCAGAAGTTAAAATGCGTTTTTTCAGCAGAAAGCAGCAGCCTGGAGAGTCGCTCCGTGATTTTGCCCTGTCCTTACAAGAGACGCTGAGAGCTGTAGTCCAAGTGGATCCTAAAGAAGCTGAGGACCAGGACCGGACTCTCAGAGAGCAATTCATTGCGGGCATCGGTACTGAACATTTAAAGGGCCAGCTACGCATGTTGTCAGCTCAACACCCTCACTGTACATTCTTGGATTTTAAGGAATTGGCCATTAGTATACTAGGCCAGAACCCTGCTCCAAGGCCAGCAGCTTTCCCTGAACTCCAGGCTTCCCAGCCAAAGACTGTTAATGTGGGGTCTGCAGGAGTCGGTCAAGCCACCCAAGCTCCAGTCACGGATGTAGTGGCAGCACTAATGGAGCAAGTAAACTATTTTACTCTAAGTCTAGAGAAGGTGTGCAAGAAAATAGAGGAGTGGGAGAGACCATTGTTACTAGAAGATGAAGGCCCTTTTCCTCCAAGACTCCCACCTGCATATGGAGATGTATATCCAAAAGAGCCTGATGGGCGACCAAAGTACCGGCCCAGAAGCAGAAAACAGCCTGTCTGCCACCACTGCAAGAAATATGGACATACTGAATCAATGTGCTGGCAGTTAAACGAGTAACCCCTGAGGCAGAGGACCGCCCCTCGGGAGGTAGAACAGTAGTTCCAAAGGATCCAAGCTGGATGCCTAAGTATGTAGGATCCCATCTGAAAATTAATATATGTATCAACGGGATACCCTTTGAAGCCCTGTTGGACACTGGGTCACAGGTCACCACCATTCAACGGCCTGCCTTTGACAAGTTCTGGGATCCAAGTCTCCTCACCCAGCCACCAGAGTCCTGGCTAGATATCATCGCTAGCAATGGTAAGCCAGTGAAAGTGCATGGGTATTGGGAACCTACCCTTCAGGTGGGAGAAGCCACCCTGCCACAGCAAGGCGTGATTGTGGTACAAGCCGGAGATAAAGGAGGACACCCTGTGATCTTAGGGACTAATGTTCTTAAAAATTGTTACTCCGAAGTGCTTGAAGCATTGAATCAGACCATATCTTCCACCTCACCTGCTTCCAGAAGAGTTATTCAAAAGACTATTAGCGTGCTGTGTGCTCAACAAAGGTTCGCCAACAAGAAAGGAGAAATTTGCACTGTCCGGATCCGGGATAACCGGCCGGTAATTTTGCCTCCAAATTCCCAGATCATCCTGTGGTGCCGTTCTGTATTAGGGATCCAGGGCCAGGACTATCAAGCCCTAGTGGAACCTATTCCCATTAAAGATCATCCCTTCATACGGACAGCCAAGAGCCTGGTGACCGTGTCTCAAGGTAAAGTGCCAGTTCGTTTAATCAACTTTGGTGATCATCCCGTTACTCTCTTTAAACACTGCCCCGTTGCTCAGCTTTTCCAGGTGTCTTTCCAGGATGTGATCCGTCTGCCCGCCACGGAGGCTTTCCAGACCACACAGAACAGCAGCACTCCAACGGCATCCTGGTAGGAAAAACTACATGTGGGGGACGAATCCACCCCAAAGGAGCAACTAGAGGGAGTCCTGAAGCTGGTGAAGGAGCACCACCAGGCTTTCAGCAAACACTCCACGGACTATGGAGAGGTCAGTGTAATCAAACATACCATACCCACTGGCTCTCACCCTCCTATTAAGGAGAGGCACAGACCCATACCACCTACTACCTATCAGTCTGTGAAAGAGATGATAAAAGAGATGAAAGACTCTAACATAATCCGGGACAGCCATAGTCCCTGGGCTGCGCCCCTAGTACTTGTTCGAAAAAAAGATGGCGGCATAAGGTTCTGCGTGGATTACAGGAAAATTAATCAAATCACCCACAAGGATGCATATCCATTGCCACGCATCGAGGAGTCCTTGACTGCCCTGGGGTAATCAGCCTATTTCTCCACCCTGGACTTAACCAGTGGGTACTGGCAGGTACCCATGGCCCCAGAAGATCGAGAAAAGACTGCTTTCACTACACCTATGGGCCTGTTTGAATTCAATTATATGCCATTTGGACTGTGTAATGCTCCAGGAACGTTCCAGAGGCTGATGGAACGTTGTTTAGGCCATAGGAATTTTGAGACGGTACTATTATACCTGGTTGACGTCATTATATACTCCAAGACGTATGAGGACCATCTAGAGCACCTGGGTGAGGTGTTTCAAGTTCTTACTAAATATGGCCTCAAAATCAAGCCATCCAAGTGCCACCTGCTGAAACCAGCCGTCAAATATCTCGGGCACGTTGTCAGCGCTGAAGGAGTACAGCCTGATCCAGTCCGAAAGTAGAGTCCTCGGTGAACTGCTCGACTTCCTTACCAGCGGGAGAATCCCTGAGAGGATCCGCAGGAAGAGTGCAGACCCAGAACTAGCGAGACTGTGGAGACATCGCCACCAACTATTCCTTCAAAGAGGCCTGTTGCTCAGAAGGAGTCTGGATCCAGTGTCCTTTGATAGAGTGTACCAAATTCTCCTGCCACGTCAGGATACCAGCCTGGTGCTGGACATGTATCACGACCAGTCCAGACACTTCGGTGTGCAAAAGACTGAGGCTACCATCCGCAGAAGGTTCTATTGGATCGGGATGAGAGAAGATATTGAGAAATGGTGCCGAGAATGCACTGCCTGTGCTGTGGGGCGGACTGAACGCCATGACCAGAGGGCGCCTCTCCATCCTATTGTAAGTAACACTCCTTTAGAACTTGTTGCCATTGATCATGTAAAGTTGGAGCCGAGTCGCTCAGGGTATACGTATGCCATGACCGTAATTGATCACTTCACCAAGTTTGTCGTAGCAGTGCCTGTGAAAGACCTGACAGCCAAGACCACAGCGGAGGCGTTCTGGAAGCATTTCCTGCTGCCCTACGGCTGCCCAGAAAGGATCCTCACCGACCAAGGGTCTGCGTTTGAGTCACAGCTGTTTCATGAGATGTGCCTGCTACACAACTGCCAGAAGGTCCGGACCACCGCTTATCATCCGCAAGGTAACGGACTCTGTGAGAAAATGAATGAGACTCTCATTGAAATGCTGATAGCAGTACCCCCTGAGACGAGGGGTGATTGGCCTACTCTGTTGCCGCAGCTTATGTACACTTACAACAACACCATCCATTGTTCCACCGGTTACACCCCATTCTATTTGATGTTCGGCCGACAAGGGAGATTGCCTGCGGATCACTCCCTAGTGGTACAAGTGCCGGATGTGATCAACCCACTGCCCAGGACTGATTGGGTGGTGGAGCACCAAAGGCGTCTCCTCGATGCTAAGGAGATCGTCCAGGGACGAATGGAGATTGTTCGGGAGAGGCAGCAAAAGGACTATGATCAGGCTGCCCACGCGGAACCTCTGGCCCTCGGAGACAAGGTGTGGTTAAAAAACAACCACCGGACCAGCAAGTTGGACAGCAAGTGGGAAAGGATTCCCTATATCATTACTGCCATCCCCAATGCTGCAGCCCACATCTATCAAGTCTCCAGAGACGGAAAAGGTTCCCAAGTCGTCCACAGGAACCGCCTCAAGCCTTGTATGGAAGGAGAACCAGCGGCAGAGGAGATGGAACCTGAGCCTTCTGAAGAGGAGTTGCCGGCTCCACCTATGGACCCTATGCAGGCTGTGGAGAACTTAATCCATGATAAAGAGCCGCTCCACTGGGCCCTCACGCCTTGGTTGAATTTATTGGTTCCTGCTCCTGTTCCTGCTAGCCCTCAGCCTCAGGACACCTTACCCCAGAGAGCTCCTGAAGAAGCTCCAGAGGCGATGGGCTCCTCTGACATTCCTGAAGCCAGGCAGGAAGAATCCCTGCCAGTAAGGAGGTCCACTCGTTCTACCAGGGGGCACCCACCTGTGAGGTTCGGGGACTACATTATGGGCCCAGGTAGCCCTTCACGGGAAACCCCTGTTTAACCCTTCTGCAAGCCTGGGTACGGACTCATGTTATCCTTTGAGCCTCCAAGGACTTATGGTTATTTACATTTCTTCTACTGTTCTATTATGGACAATTTGCACTTAAAGTATAATTATGGACTATCCTGGTATTTATTAATACGCTGTGCCAGGTCAGCGCCCCTGTTCCCTTATGTTATCCTGAGAGAAGAGAACGACGCCCCTTGTCACCACTCCTTTCAGTGTATTTATCGACTGTTATATTGTTAATGTGGTGATGGCTATATGTGCATGTTCTCATCTGTCTTTCAGGCTGCCGCATCCAGATGGGCGGACCCTCCATGTTGCGCCGAGGACGGGCAACGTCATAGCGTGGGGGTATGTAGTGTCCCACTAGGTAAAGGTGGGCACTACACAGGTTAATGTGTTTCATTGCATTGAATGTCATGTGCATGTTTTTCCCTGTGTTATCTGGGTGTCAGGCCTGTCAGGGTGTAGTTTAGCCTCCCAGACGTTAGAGGGAACTAGAGAGCCCTAGATATATAGGAAGGCCCAGACAGGAGGGAGTTAGTTCATTCCAGGGGACTAGAGGAGTTACTTCGTCCACCTGAAGCTCCTGAGGCTAGGATTAGCTCAGTAGAGACACCCCAGTTGCAGGACAGAACCTCCTGGGAGAAACCCACCGTCATCCACCAGACAAGTAAGGACATCCCAGGGAAAGCTAAGTAACCCTGATGGGCAGATGAATTACAAAGTAAAGCAAGGATCTAATACCAGAGGAAGATATAGTTTTTACCAAAGGATTTAAGCCACCATTTAGGCATCCGGGCCTTGGGATAGAAAGCCAGACAGGAGTTCTAGAAAGAACAGTGTACACTATTTCTGAGGAAAGGTACAACCTGATTCTGAGTGCATTGTGGATTTACCCTCTGAGTATCTTGCATAATCAATACCTGCCATCTTGTGGAGTAAGCCTGCTTGTAAAGGTGCGAACTAAGAGACTGTGTCACTATCTTTATGTACAAAGTTGGACTGTTAAGTAAAGCAACGTTTGGTTCACTATGCCACCTGTGTACCTCACTTATTCCAACTATCAAAGTGCATCACCATCTACTGTAACTGCCTGTACAAAGTTGGACTGTTTTCCAAAGTAAAGCAACGTTTGGTTTACCATCTGCGTACTCTCTTAATCCTCCTACAAACCGGTGTGCCACCGTCAAAGGCACTGGCGTCACGAACCTTAAAGGGACCTTGCCCCAGGCACTCAAAATACCCGTAACATCCAGGGCACCTCATCCACCATCAGGCCTGGTCCCTACATACAGAGTGTGCCCCAGACGAACCGTGTCTACCTCTCCTTCACTGCCACATGCCTGCCCAGGGTTCTCCAATACAGTGAGCAACCCTCGATTGCCCATAACCGTGACCTCGCTTCGCTATACCCTGCAGGTCTGGCGTGTTGCAGATGGCGCATCCTGCGCAGCCGCTGCAGGTTCAGGTGAGGCGTCCGCTCTCTTTCCTTTTCGGATGTTGTCCAGGGCAGCATGGAATCTTTCTACATCTTCTAATTCGCGGATAGTCTTCTCCCTGCGAGGCAACTCAGGTGAGGGCCATGGCCTCTTTTCCACCACTGTAGGTTACCAAAAGACGTTCGGGCCGATAAAGTAGCCCCATTCTTGAAAGGCGTGATGGGCCGGTTCTGGAGAGCGCGCTGGTTCACGCTCGCAGCCAGTATAGTCCTCATCGATTTCCCAGTCCTCCGATTTCTTCCTGGGACGGGACACAGCAGTGGCGTAGGGGCCTCGCAGGCCCTCGGCAGGGGTGAACTCTACTTCCTCTCCCTCGCGGAGGTTGTGCATATGCTCTGGGAGGTAACTCCGCTTGACGGACCTCCGATTCACATACAAGTCTCTGCCGGTAGTATAGTCTTTTATAAAACCGAAGCCTCGGTCCTTGTCAAATGCCACCACCAACCCCATTCTCCTTTCCAGGCGGGGTTGGGTGTCAGTGTGGCGCTCATGAACGGTCTTTGCCAGTTCTTCATAGTAGATCTTAGTCTTGGTAGTTTTCTTGATTGCGGCCTCCCGGATCTCTGCCATTAACGCTGACCACTTTAACGAGGGCTGGAGAAAGTCTCTCCATGAACCATAGTAGGTCTCAGGTTGCGTCCTCAGTGGCGGGCAGGTGGGTCTCTCCAGTCCTGGAGAGTAGACCGGTGGAGCATCCTCTTGCTCTACACCAATAAAGTCCATTTTTAACAGATCAGGGGCAGACATCCCAGCTGAGCAGACTTCACTGGTCAATATGCTCGATCCTTCTCTGGAGAGTGACAGGGCGGCGCCAATAATTGCAGACAGATCCTCCCATTGCACTGGGAGGCCGCCCCCCAGGCACTCCAGTATGGGGAGGCAGAGTCCATTTCTGCAGACATGCAAATGTCCAGACAGGGCGGTGGCACGGACATATAGCCTTTCCCGCACTTTTCAGCAGAAGGCGACAATTTTTACCACCTATTTAGTATGAAGATGACGCAGCAATAATAAATCCAGCCAAGTTAAGCGGCCATCTTTGAGCAAATCGCTGTCTAATTACTGACAGCAAGCGGTGACTTAAGCAAACGGCAAACAGTCCATACAATATAATCTTCACACCGCAAATTATTACAGTTCTCTTTGGCCCAGCAATTTTTAATAAAGCAATTAGGGCTTGGTCACTTTAAGGCAAATAACGGCACACAGTTTTTGTATCTGCAATGGCGCAGGAATGTTTGTATCCTGTTTGTGACGCCAATTTATGCAGCACGCCAGACCTGCAGGGTATAGCGATAGTGAGGTCACGGTTATGGGCAATCGAGGGTTACTCACTTTTTAGAGGGGAACCCTGGGCAGGCATGCGACAGTGAAGGAGAGGCAGACACTAGTTCCTCTGGGGCACACTCTGGAGGTAGGGGCCAGGCCTGATGGTGTGTGAGGTGCCCTGGATGTTGCAGGTATTTTGAGTGCCTGAGGTAAGGTCCCTTTAAGAATCGTGACGCCAGTGCCTGTAACGGTGGCACACCGGTTTGTAGGAGGATTAAGAGAGTACGCAGATGGTAAACCAAACGTTGCTTTACTTTGGAAAACAGTCCAACTTTGTACAGGCAGTTACAGTAGATGGTGATGCAGTCCTTTATAGCACAAACGCACAGCAGGTTCACTTTACAATACGGCAGGTTAAAATCTTGCAAGATACTTGGAGGGTAAACAGTTAATGCTTTGCAGTACAATGCTGCTCTATCCCCTCAGCTATTCTAGCTGGCTGGATCCCAAGGCCCGGATGCCTGATTGCTGGCTTAAATCCTTGGTATATATAATCTTCCTCCAGTATTGACACTTGCTCTATATATCACAGTACCTCTGCCTCTCAGCTGACTTCTCTGCTGGGTTGGAAGGTGGCTGCAGGTTTCTCCCAGGAGGACCATTCCTACTACTGGGGTGGCTTCATCTGTGTTAGCTGGATTACTGGTCTCCAGGCAGGCTGTACTCCTTCTAGCCTCCTGGTACAACTAGAAGCCTGGACTATCTAGCTGCATGTCAGGAGGAGGCCCTCAGCATATCTCTGGCTGGTGCCTTCTCACTTCTGTCTCCACAGACTCCTGACTATGACCTATCCCCTCCCTGTCTGGGCCTGGACATTTATACTAGGGGCTCCCTATCTCTCTCTAGTGTCTGGGATGTCTCACTACACCCAACTAGGCCTGCTATGGATGCAACAGGGGAAGCATACAAATGCAAAAACACACAGAAAATACATTACAATGCATGGATAAATATAATATCACTGTCCCTTGTGAGCAGGAGTAACACGTTACCCAATTGACCCTTGTGTACTGCCCACTCCTACCTAGTGGGACACTACATTTGTCGCATATAATGCCCTCATATATATGCCCTTGTATCTAATGTTTTACAGGCTCAGCTCACCGGCAGCCCCTCACATATAATTTTTGGGAGGGTCAGCTCACCTGCAGGCCCTCACCTACAATCTTTTACAGGGTCAGCTCACCTACAAGCCCTCACCTACAATCTTTTAGAGGGTCAGCTCACCTGCAGGCCCATGCATATAATGTTTTCCAGGGTCAGGTCACCTGCATGCCCTGGCATATAATTTTTTAGAGGGTCGGCTCACCTGTAGGCCCTCACCTACAATCTTTTACAGGGTCAGCTCACCTGTAGGCCCTCGCATATAATGTTTTATAGGGTCAGCTCACCTGCAGGCCCTCACATATGACTGTGTGTCATCATACGCTAATTTGCTTTTGGGCTGGTGGGAGGCCAATGTCATCTGGTCAGATGATCTCAGCCACTGGCATGATCATATCTGAGATTCATCAATGAAATATTTATTCTTTGGAAGGGAACTAAGGAATCCTTCAGTAATTTTGTAGGGGTCATTAACAAAAATGATCTTGGATTGAACTTTACTTCAATCTGTGACCCCCACTGTATGCCATTTCTTGATTTCCTGATTCAAAGGGGCCCCAACAACATGATTACAACAGAGGAATTTAGAAAATCCACCGCCTCAAACAGTCTACTCAGATGGGAAAGTGCCTACTCATACCCTCTGAAGAAAGGGATCCCAACGGGCCAATATCTCAGGCTAAGGATTCATTGCTCAAACATGTGGGCTTTTAAACATCAATGAGCTGTGTCATATGTTCTGAGAAAAGGGCTATCCAGATAACATCCTGAGGATAGCATTTGAATATGATGTCACTCAAAAAGGGAAGATCTGGATACCCATCAAAAGCAACCAATTCGGATTATTGGCCTCTTTGATGGTGCACATGTTGAGGTGAGACAAATCATTAGTACATTTTGGGGTATATTATGTGATGGCCCAGACCTGAAAGAAGTCATCAGTCCTTACCTCAAGATTACATACAAGAAGGGGCGGAGCCGGACGACAAATCTTTCCTTCGCCAGGGAAGGGGGGGAGCTGCAGCGCTGTGGTGGGTGTGAATGTGGTCTTAACCCTGGAGCTTCGAATGTGAAACAATACAATGTGAGGTGATGTACTCTGATATTTTCCACTGTCATGAAGTAGACTCCTGTAACACTTTAATAATGTACTGTCTATGAAACTCCGATGGCACTAGTCTTGAGACCTGCGAGTCTGATGTATGTTGTTACTCTTATTTTTTCATCTGGAAAATTAAAAAATAAAGTCTATTAAAAAAAGAAGGGGCAGAGCCAGAAGGATAGGTTGGTCAATCTACCAACCCCCATTAAAATTATGACACATGGTTATCACGAAGACCAGGGGGGATGTTCCAACGCGGCAAATATGTTGCCTGTGATCAAGTCTTGATCACAAAAAGATTTAGAACGGCATGTAGAGGTTATGAATATGACATCAGAGACATCATCAATTGCCAGACAAGTGGGGTGATCTATCTTGCTAAACGCACCTGCCCACTGGATTACATAGCCAAAACAAAAAGAGAGCTTAGACGCAGAATTGGGGATCATTTCAATGACATATTCTGAACAATAAGGACACAAGTGTAGCTCGACATTTAACTGAGCTGGCCAGACATTTCTGAAAGCTTGAAGCACAAAGGATGAGGTCATCCACCTATTGTAGGAGTTCGACCTCCGGGTTGTCTGCCTGCCATGTTTGGAGCACAGAAGGCATGGCTTTGCTAAAGCATGAGGGGCTATTCTGTGCACCCTGGGGCATTACAGTCCAAGTGTATTGCTTGCCTGCATGTGTGAATGCAACAATCTTTTTTTAATTCTCTCTTTGGCCTTGCAGACAGTGTTCTCGTTTATCACACATGCCAATGTCATGGCGTCACTCCCCCCTTCCACCTATGGCCCCCTGTCTATCACTCTATATTCACCGATCAACAGAGACACGCATGGTGCGGGGCACACAGTCACACAATGCTTCTTGAGTTACTCCAGAATGAGGGCTGAGTATTCTCCAGTTTTGTTCTCTACTATACTTTGTAGATCTGACCACGTACACCAATATGTCCTTTATATTTGATCTAATTTACAGTAAAATGGCATGGAGTGGGTCTCGGGGTCCGGCAACTCACTGACAATTAAATACAGCTGATTTATTGTGAATGACACATATCCTTCTCCTCCATCTTACTGACCATCACTTGAACAACCTGCTGTGGCAGGCTGAATGTGCCATCAGGATTTATCATGGGATAGAGTACTTGAACTTGTGGGCTTACAGGCAGGACGGAGGGATCTGGGTTACCGGCGGTTAACAGTCCAGCCGTGGGCGTCGGCTGGGAATATGACGGTGTGTCATGCAGAGGTGTGGGTAGGAGGTGCCGGGGAGCTACAGGAATGTGGCTATGTGGATGTGAAGCACCACATGCGAGGCACGTAACGCGGGAGGGAGGATTCTTTTGCCCACATACGGCACAGGTCCACCCCGCCTTCTTCTTGATGACACCATTATTATAAGGTGGTAGCTGCCCAGGCATACAATAATATCTTCCTGCCTTTTCATTATATGTCTGTTCTCCCCCCGTCTGTTCAAATTCTTTGCTGCAGTCAAGCCACACCACCACTGCATCTACTATCTTTTCATCAGAAAGTTTACCTTTCTTCTCATTTAACAATGCTCTCCATGTATCAACACAAAGAGTGCCACCTTTACACATCTCATAATGTTTCTCCAACCTGGGTAAATACTTTACAAAGTGTTTCCCTCTCTTGTCCGCCACGTACTACTCCGGTGAGCAGCATCCCTTCAGGACACTTTCAACATTTCCCCTAATGCAATATCTCCTGGAGCCGTCTAGTCCGTAACCTGTGCTTGCACCCTGTGTTCCTGAACTACCTGAGATCTTCTTTGAGTCAGACACGTAGTGCACCTTTGGACCAATTCTGACTGCCTCCTCCCCTTCTACTATCCAGACAGACGCCTCTGGCTGTACCGCGGTGTACGCAAATGAGGTAAGCTTCCTTATTTTGTAACTGGGTAGTTTATACACAGGTGCTCAAGGTCATAACGACGTCAGAACAACACATAAAACACAGTGATTCAAAATAAAATCAATTACTGTGAGGTTCTTACTTGTGTGCCCTCAAAGGTGCCTCAACTGCTGCCGCACACCGTTTTCCGACAGATGACAAGAGGCTACACCAGGGGACACAGTATAGGCAAGATTACTCAGTTTTCTTACCTCATATCCCGGGTAGCGATCCCGGTGTCTGTTGGTGGCCCCTCCTACGTCTGATCTCCGGAGGTACGGGACCAGTGGGGTCCAACCTTCGAGCCCCATGCTGGGCGACAAAATGTTCTGGTTCTGAACAATGGTCAGGTAGGTTGATACACTGCTCCACATTAGATAGATAGATATGTGCATGTACGGTGAGAGAAATAACACGGACACTATATAAGGTCAAAGCATAACTCTACTTTATTAGGTGGGGGCTTCACATTACATACCCTCCATATAAGTGGAGGAGTGGGCTCACATGATTGTTCTTTTAGCAAGAAGGAATGTAAACAGAAAATAAGTTTAAAGGGACACTGACAGGCCTTCTGAGCAGAATTAGCTCTTTATATGCCCCCCTAGGTCTTATAACAAGTTTCCAATTCATATAAGTATTATCCCTGTGCGCATTGTAAAACGTTAAAAATAATCTTTATAATCACCTGTCCTTTCTGCCCAAGGGGCGTTCTTTGTGCCGCATTTGTGCCCAGCCGCATCCCAACTGCCGGATCCTTAGACACGCCCATCTCATTAGTATTCACTTGGCGCAATGTGATCCCGGCGAGCGAGGGTGCCGGGCGCATGCGCAGGGTCTCCGAATGTCGGGGACAGGAAAATACCGCCCAGCGAAGTGAATACTAATGAGATGGGTGTGTCTAAGGATCCGGCAGTTGGGACGCGGCTGGGCACAAATGCGGCACAAAGAACGCCCCTTGGGCAGAAAGGACAGGTGATTATAAAGATTATTTTTAAAGTTTTACAATGCGCACAGGGATAATACTTATATTAATTGGAAACTTATTATAAGATCTAGGGGGGCATATAAAGAGCTCATTATGCTCAGAAGGCCTGTCAGTGTCCCTTTAAGGCATATGTATGATAGACTCAGAGGAATTCCTGACCGTTTCAAGTTTTTGCTGCAAATAGTTTCAATCATAGAATGCATACTGGGGGTTGTCTCTCTGCATACTGGGGGTTGTCTCTCTGCATACTGGGGGTTGTCTCTCTGCATACTGGGGGTTGTCTCTCTGCATACTGGGGGTTGTCTCTCTGCATACTGGGGGTTGTCTCTCGGACAGACACCATTTTGTAAGTGACAAGCAAGTGTCCATTATATTCCATAACACTTTCAGTTTCTCAACTTTTTTTTTTTTAGGCCTGATTTTAAGGGTTTCATACATGCCCTGATTTTTTTCTTTGCAATTGATAATATTAACCGGGATCCTGACATTTTACCCAATATTACACTGGGATACCACATATATGATTCATGCTTAGATCAGAGATTGGCTGTAAAGCATGTATTACATCTTCTGTCTGGCCCGGATACGCTGATACCTAATTACTCTTGTACAGGCCATGGCCAGCTGGCTGGTATCATTGGAGATCACCACTCATCCACCACTATTCCCGCAGCACAGATCCTTGGAATATATGGACATCCTCAGGTAATGGATACTATTTGGATAATATTTGGAGATATGCATGAATGAAAACTTAGGAAAAGGGGACTTGTTATTCATAGCCACCGATCACACTGATGATATTATTTTACAAAAGGCCTCTGAAGAATGACAGGTGGAATCTGATTCGCTGCCATCGATAGCTACTCAAAATTCTGATTGCACCAGTTTAGATGCATTTTCCCAATGTATTTTTGTAGCTAACAAATTATACTGTAAGAGGAGGGATGAGTGAACCTCTGTCTTAGAAGTTCGTGTTTGGGTTACCGCTGAATTGCATTATTGATCCCATGACCATGGACCATAACACAATTGTATTATGGCCCGTGGTCATGGGATCCATAACGCACTTCAGCGGTAACCTGAATGCTAACTTTTAAAACAGACGTTCGCTCATCCCTATATAAGAGCAATATGGTTGAGAAAAAAACATATTCATCATGTTCATCCTTGGGAAGGGATAAGATGTATATTAAATATGAGAGAGAAAGAGCGAGAGAGAGAGACTAGTATACTATGCTGGGTTTCTGGGCCAAATATAGAGAAGATTCTTTCTCACTATGAAGAACAGTTAGTAGGCATATAACATATGTAAACTATTCTAGGCCAGGAAACGTTCCTCCGGATTTCTGGGAATGGGTAATTGGTTGGACAGTATTTTACAAACCATAGATTTATTAAAACAGATAGATAATTTGGACTGGAGGGAGAAATTTATGTTAAGTTATGTGAGACCTGAACACCTCTATGAAACATGAGACAACCATTGTAGCACGGAACAGAGTGGTGAAGTGGCAACACAAGAACGGAAAAATAATTGACCCCAAAACAGACTGGTAAGGCTGGAAACAGCATGAAGATTCACAATAGTGGCCGTGGAAAAGAGTGGTAAGGGTGGCAACCACATCAAGAGTCACAATAACAGCCCTGGAACAGAGTGTGGAGGGTGGAAACAGCATGAAGAGTCACAATAGAGGCCCCAGAAGAGAGTGTGAAGGGTGGAAACAGCATGAGGTGTCACAATAGAGGCCCCAGAACAGAGTGTGGAGGGTGGAAACAGCATGAAGTGTGACAATAGAGGCCCCAGAACAGAGTGAGGAGGGTGGAAACAGCATGAGGTGTCACAATAGAGGCCCCAGAACAGAGTGTGAAGGGTGGAAACAGCATGAAGTGTCACAATAGAGGCCCCAGAACAGAGTGTGGAGGGTGGAAACAGCATGAAGTGTCACAATAGAGGCCCCAGAACAGAGTGGTAAGGGTGGCAACCACATCAAGAGTCACAATAACAGCCCCCGAACAGAGTGTGGAGGGTGGAAACAACATGAAGTATCACAATAGAGGCCCCAGAACAGAGTGTGGAGGGTGGAAACAACATGAAGTATCACAATAGAGGCCCCAGAACAGAGTGAGGAGGGTGGAAACAGCATGAAGTGTCACAATAGAGGCCCCAGAACAGAGTGTGAAGGGTGGAAACAGCATGAGGTGTCACAATAGAGGCCCCAGAACAGAGTGTGGAGGGTGGAAACAGCATGAAGAGTCACAATAGAGGCCCCAGAAGAGAGTGTGAAGGGTGGAAACAGCATGAGGTGTCACAATAGAGGCCCCAGAACAGAGTGTGGAGGGTGGAAACAGCATGAAGTGTGACAATAGAGGCCCCAGAACAGAGTGTGGAGGGTGGAAACAGCATGAAGTGTGACAATAGAGGCCCCAGAACAGAGTGAGGAGGGTGGAAACAGCATGAGGTGTCACAATAGAGGCCCCAGAACAGAGTGTGAAGGGTGGAAACAGCATGAAGTGTCACAATAGAGGCCCCAGAACAGAGTGTGGAGGGTGGAAACAGCATGAAGTGTCACAATAGAGGCCCCAGAACAGAGTGAGGAGGGTGGAAACAGCATGAGGTGTCACAATAGAGGCCCCAGAACAGAGTGTGAAGGGTGGAAACAGCATGAAGTGTCACAATAGAGGCCCCAGAACAGAGTGGTAAGGGTGGCAACCACATCAAGAGTCACAATAACAGCCCCCGAACAGAGTGTGGAGGGTGGAAACAACATGAAGTATCACAATAGAGGCCCCAGAACAGAGTGTGGAGGGTGGAAACAACATGAAGTATCACAATAGAGGCCCCAGAACAGAGTGTGGAGGGTGGAAACAGCATGAAGTGTCACAATAGAGGCCCCAGAACAGAGTGTGGAGGGTGGAAACAGCATGAAGAGTCACAATAGAGGCCCCAGAAGAGAGTGTGAAGGGTGGAAACAGCATGAGGTGTCACAATAGAGGCCCCAGAACAGAGTGTGGAGGGTGGAAACAGCATGAAGTGTGACAATAGAGGCCCCAGAACAGAGTGTGAAGGGTGGAAACAGCATGAAGTGTCACAATAGAGGCCCCAGAACAGAGTGTGGAGGGTGGAAACAGCATGAAGTGTGACAATAGAGGCCCCAGAACAGAGTGTGAAGGGTGGAAACAGCATGAAGTGTCACAATAGAGGCCCCAGAACAGAGTGAGGAGGGTGGAAACAGCATGAAGTGTCACAATAGAGGCCCCAGAACAGACTGGTAAGGGTGGAAACAGCATGAAGTGTCACAATAGTAGCCGTGGAAAAGAGTGGTAAGGGTGGCAACCACATCAAGAGTCACAATAACAGCCCCCGAACAGAGTGTGGAGGGTGGAAACAACATGAAGTATCACAATAGAGGCCCCAGAACAGAGTGGTGAGGGTGGAAACAGCATGAAGTGTCACAATAGAGGCCACAGAACAGAGTAAGGAGGGTAACACAGCAGTGACAGTAACACCACAAGATTGTGGCAGATCACAATAGGAGCAGATGGCAGTAGAGGAATCAGGTGGGGGCAACATCAGAACAGTAGCAGCAGCTCGTGGCAAGAAGTAAATGGCCATATGTCACAATATTCCGGTGTGGCAGCACACTACAGTCAGACCATTACTGCCAGAATGATCTAATTTGTTGCATCAGGCATTGTTGTCTGGAAATCCTGGTTGTTCCAGGACTAATTCCTCTTTATGAAGGTTAGTCTCTCAAATTTTGTGTTGAAAGGTGAGTTCTCTTTAGGGTAATTATGCCACCCGCCGCACTAACCATCCGCTCTGATGCCACACTACTGGCTGGTCAGGAAAACCCAATTGCAGCCACAATTCAAGTTTGCCTGCGCATTTGTCCAGTGGAACTTGGATCTGGGGTGACAGGGTGCAGTCCAAGTAAGCCATTTGCTGGTTCAGGTTCTACTCCATGTCCTACTACTGCTGGGTGGCTTGTTCAGTAGGCGGCTGAAGAAAACTGTTCATCATAGACTAAAGAATTAAGTTGCTGCTGATGGAGTTGGTGCTGCTCCTGACCCCCCCTCCCTCCCTTACCCCCACCAGCAGTCATGACAATGAAGCATGAGATCAGAGGGTCCCCCTGGTAAGTCCTTCATAAGACGTAGGCATCGACCAATCGGCTACAAAGATGTTTCGGTAGTAGAGTTGAGCGGGCACTTGGATGTTCGGGTTCGACGGGTTCGGCCAAAATTTGGAAAAAAGTTTGAGTTCGAACTTGACCCCGAACCCGACGGAAGTCAATGGGGACCCGAACTTTTGAGCACTAAAATGGCTGTAAAAATATCATGGAAATGGCTAGAGGGCTTCAAATTGCATCAAAATGTGGTTAAGAGTAGTGATGTCCCGAACTATTCGCCGGCGAACATAGCTTGTTCGCGTTTGCAGCGGCGGGCGAACATATACGATGTTCAGTCCGCCCCATATACATCATCATTAGGGCAAACTTTGACCCTGTACCTCACAGTCAGCAGACACATTCCAGCCAATCAGAAGCAGACCCTCTCTCCCAGACCCTCCCACCTCCTGGACAGCATCCATTTTGGATTAATTCGAAAGCTGCATTCACAGTGAGAGGAGGGACAGTGCTGCTGCTGCTGATTCAATAGGGAAAGCGTTAGCTAGGGCAGTGTTCTGTGTCCACAGACTCATCTGCTGTAAGGACAGCGTCCAGACAGCACCCCAAAAAGCCCTTTTTAGGGCTAGTACATCAGTCTGCTTTTTTTTTATATATATATATATATATATACACTCACCTAAAGAATTATTAGGAACACCATACTAATACGGTGTTGGACCCCCTTTTGCCTTCAAAACTGCCTTAATTCTACATGGCATTGATTCCACAAGGTGCTGATAGCATTCTTTAGAAATGTTGGCCCATATTGATAGGATAGCATCTTGCAGTTGATGGAGATTTGAGGGATGCACATCCAGGGCACGAAGCTCCCGTTCCACCACATCCCAAAGATGCTGTATTGGGTTGAGATCTGGTGACTGTGGGGCCATTTTAGTACAGTGAACTCATTGTCATGTTCAAGAAACCAATTTGAAATGATTTGAGCTTTGTGACATGGTGCATTATCCTGCTGGAAGTAGCCATCAGAGGATGGGTACATGGTGGTCATGAAGGGATGGACATGGTCAGAAGCAATGCTCAGGTAGCCCGTGGCATTTAAACGATGGCCAATTGGCACTAAGGGGCCTAAAGTGTGCCCAGAAAACATACCCCACACCATTACACCACCAGCCTGCACAGTGGTAACAAGGCATGATGGATACATGTTCTCATTCTGTTTACGCCAAATTCGGACTCTACCATTTGAATGTCTCAACAGAAATCGAGACTCATCAGACCAGGCAACATTTTTCCAGTCTTCAACTGTCCAATTTTGGTGAGCTCGTGCAAATTGTAGCCTCTTTTTCCTATTTGTAGTGGAGGTGAGTGGTACCCGGTGGGGTCTTCTGCTGTTGTAGCCCTTCTGCCTCAAGGTTGTGCGTGTTGTGGCTTCACAAATGCTTTGCTGCATACCTCAGTTGTAACGAGTGGTTATTTTAGTCAACGTTGCTCTTCTATCAGCTTGAATCAGTCGGCCCATTCTCCTCTGACCTCTAGCATCAACAAGGCATTTTCGCCCACAGGACTGCCGCATACTGGAGGTTTTTCCCTTTTCACACCATTCTTTGTAAACCCTAGAAATGGTTGTGCGCGAAAATCCCAGTAACTGAGCAGATTGTAAAATACTCAGACCGGCCCGTCTGGCACCAACAACCATGCCACACTCAAAATTGCTTAAATCACCTTTCTTTCCCATTCTGATATTCAGTTTGGAGTTCAGGAGATTGTCTTGACCAGGACCACAACCCTACATGCATCGAAGCAACTGCCATGTGATTGGTTGACTAGATAATTACATTAATGAGAAATAGAACAGGTGTTCCTAATAATTCTTTAGGTGAGTGTACATTGCAGTTGCCTGCCCGTGTGTGAGAGGCTGCAGGCTCAGTCACAGACAGCACTGTGTGCACACCATTCATACAGGGTGTCACAGACAATACCTTGCAGATAAAAATAATATATATACACTTATATAGGGTGGCACAGTATCTTGCACGCATAGTACCACTTATCTAAAAGAAAATGACAGGCAGAGGCAGGCCACCCCACAGGGGCTGTCGTGGTCGTGGTGCTGTGATTTCCACTGGCCCTGGAATAATGCCCAGTGTTCAGAGGCCACGTACCCTGAATCCCAAAAATTCAGAAAAAATAGTTGACTGGCTTACACAGGACGCCCAATCTTCAACAGCTTCCGCTAAGAACCTTGACGCACCATCCTCCTCCAGCTCAGCTTTGGTCACCTGCTCTCAAGTTACCATTCTCCCGCCCGCCGCCACTACAACCACTACCACCACAGCCACCACAGCCGCTTCACTTGATCCCTCAGAGAAGTTATTTACACATCAGTTGGATGAAATTAGTGATGCGCAACCATTATTGCCAGAGGATGTAGATAACAGGGATATGTCTCAGTCAGGCAGCATTACACACATGGACGTACAGTGTGATGATGATGATGATGTTGTACCCGCTGCTGCTTCCTTTGCTGAGGTGTCAGATACAAGTGAAGTGGTTGATGATGACGATTTGTCCGTGGATGCCATGTGGGTGCCTGCTCGAAGAGAAGAAGAAGAGGGGGAAAGTTCAGAAGGGGAGACAGAGAGAAGGAGGAGACGAGTTGGAAGCAGGGGGAGGTAGTCGCAAGGAGCTAGTGGCACAGTCAGACAGCATGTATTGGCACCCAGGGTCAGCCAGACAGCACGCCAATCAACGCATGCTGTTGCCACCACCAGAATGCCGTCATTGCAAAGCTCAGCAGTGTGCCTCTGATAACAGCAATGCCATTTGCAACCTGTGCCAAAGAAACTGAGTCGTGGGAAATCCAACACCCACCTAGGTACAACTGCTTTGCGAAAGCACATGATCTCACATTACAAACGCCAATGGGATCAACACATGAGTACAAGTAGCACACAAACTCAAAGCCACCATCCTCCTCCTGGTCCAGCATCTTCAGCCACGTCAACCACTGCTGTCCTCCTTGCCCCCTCTCAACCACCCGCCACTCCGCCTCTCATCTTCAGCAGTTCCATCTCATCTGCCCACAGTCAGGTGTCTGTAAAGGAAATGTTTGAGCGTAAGAAGCCAATGTCACAGAGTCACCCCCTTGCCCGGCGTCTGACAGCTGGCTTGACGGAACTGTTAGCTTGCCAACTTTTACCATACCAGCTGGTGGAGTCTGAGGTCTTCAAAAAATTTGTCGCTATTGGGACACCAGAGTGGAAGGTACACGGACAAATTTTTTTATTTTTTTTAAATCCCAACTAGTGATTGAAAAGGAAGTCATGGCATCTCTGGCATACAGTGTTGGGTCAAGGGTCCATCTGACCACTGATACCTGGACTGCAAAGCACGGTCAGGGCAGGTATATTACGAACACTGCGCATTGAGTCAAAATGCTGATGGCTGCCAAGCATGGAATGCGTGGCTCTGCAGCGGAGTTGGTGACACCGCCACGACTTGCAGGCAGGCCTACTGCCACCTCCTCTAATCCTCCTACTCCATCCTCTTCCATAACCTCCTCGGCTGAGTCCTCTTCTGCTGCGGCGTCTGGCTGCACATCAACTGAATCCCCCCAGCTCCCCAGGGGCTATTCCACATCCCGGGTACGACAGTGTCACGCTGTCTTGGGGTTGACTTGCCTTAAAGCAGAGAGCCACACGGGACCAGCACTCCTGTCCGCCCTAAATGCACAGGTGGATCAGTGGCTGACCCCGCACCAACGGGAGATCGGCAAAGTGGTGTGTGACAATGGAAGCAATTTGTTGGCGGCATTGAATTTGAGTAAGTTGTCACATGTGCCGTGCATGGCACATGAGTTGAATCTCATCGTACAACGCTTTGTGTCTAAGTACCCAGGCTTACAGGACGTCCTCAAGCAGGCCAGGAAGGTGTGTGGCCATTTCAGGCATTCCTACACGGCCATGGCGCATTTTTCAGACATTCAGCGCCGAAACAACATGCCAGTGAGGCGCTTGATTTGCGACAGCCCGACACGTTGGAATTCAACACCGCCTGCTCCAACAAGAAAAAGCCGTCAACGAGTGTTTGTTTGACCGGGGTGCTAGGACAGCCTCTGCGGAGCTGTGAATTTTTTTGTAACGTTACTGGAAGCTCATGCGCAATGCCTGTAGGCTCATGCGTCCTTTTGAGGAGGTGACAAACCTAGTCAGTCGCACCGAAGGCACCATCAGCGACCTCATCCCATTTGTTTTCTTCCTGGAGCGTGCCCTGCGAAGAGTGCTGGATCAGGCTGTAGATGAGCGTGAAGAGGAAGAGTTGTGGTCACCATCACCACCAGAAACAGCCTTGTCATCATCTCTTGCCGGACCTGCGACAACGCTGCAAGAGGAGTATGAGGAAGAGGAGTCAGAGGAGGAATGTGGCTTTGAGGAGGAGGAAGACCAACCACAGCAGGCATCCCAGGGTGCTCGTTGTTGTCACCTATCTGGGACCCGTGGTGTTGTACGTGGCTGGGGGGAAGAACAGACCGTCAATGACATCAGTGAGGACGAGGAACGGGAAATGAGTAGCTCGGCATCCAACCTTGTGCAAATGGGGTCTTTCATGCTGTCATGTCTGTTGAGGGACCCTCGTATAAAAAGGATGAAGCAGAACGACCTGTACTGGGTGGCCACGCTACTAGACCCCCGATATAAGCAGAAAGTGGCGGAAATGTTACCAAATTACCGACAGTAGTTCAAAACCAAACTAAAAAATATGCTTTACACAGCTTATAAGGGGGATATCACAGCACAATGGGAATCTAACTGGGGAAGAGGTGAAAGTAATCCTCCTCCTACCAAGACCACGGCGGCAAGGACAGGACGCTTTACAGATGTGTTGTTGATGGAGGACATGCGGTGCTTTTTCAGTCCTACACATCTCCACAGCCCTTAGAGATCCAGCCTTAAAGAACGACTCGACCAACAGGTGGCAGACTACCTCGCCTTAACTGCAGATATCGACACTCTGAGGAGCGATGAACCCCTTGACTACTGGGTGCGCAGGCTTGATCTGTGGCCTGAGCTATCCCAGTTTGCAATAGAACTTCTGGCCTGCCCCGCTTCAAGTGTCCTGTCAGAAAGGACCTCAGTGCAGCAGGAGGCATTGTTACTGACAAAAGAAGTCGCCTCGGTCAAAAAAGTGTTGATTACCTCACCTTCATTAAGATGAATGAGGCACGGATCCCGAAGGGACTGACAGTGGGGGATACGTTTGTCTAACAAAAGGCCTGATGACATGCCTTAGCCTCAAAATGGTCCCCACGCTGCTGTATTTAATGTCTGCATACCGGATGACTTTTGTGAATTCTCCGCCACCAACTAGGGTTCAAGCCGCAATGTTTTAGTCACCTTTCTGCCTGGAAAACATAAATTTTTCCGGCCGCTGCTACAACAGCAGCTGCAATAATATCATTGTATTTCAGGCATGTGTACATGCCTAATTTTTCTGGCCTCTAGTGCTGCACTGTGGCTGCAAAAACAAAACAAACTAAAAAAGGCACATACAAGTGTCAATTCCCCTTCGTGATCGTTACCTTGTTGGGGTGAAGGGGCTTGCGTATCACAATGAAGCGATCATCACCTCTATGAGTGTGTTGGCAATGTTACCACACCCCAGATGATAAGGCCGTTGCTTCATTATGATCAGACCAAAAGCGATCGGCTGGATAATTTTTCATAGAAAAAACATTAATTTTCTTTTTTATTTTATTTTTTTAAGTTGTATTGGTTTTTAATGCATAAACAAAAAAAATCATAATAAAGTCTCTTAACAGTTTATTAGAAATAATGCAGACAATTTAAAAAATCCCCATCAATTCCAATACAAATCAAGTACAAAGCTCAGAACTAAATTATTCCAGGATGTCGTAATGGTTCGTTAATTCGACAATGGTTAATCAATTTGACACACGTCCCCGGATAGGGGACGTAACAGGGATTAAACTGATAGGAATAGTACTAGTTAAGACACCACTCATATAGGGTGTCACAGCACATTGCTCCGTGCACGCGCAGTGCCCCAACTTGGGAGTAAGAGGACCGACCAAGCTGCTTTTTCCATCTCCCGATTCCTAAAATCAATTTAGTTTGGTGTATCAGAGTTTGGTCTGTCACTGTGAAGGCAGTCGAAGATACCCGGCCTAATTTTTTTTTCACAAAAGGCAATCCCTGATATGGGACGTAACAGGGATTAAACTGATGAGAAGAGAGAACTACAGAAAATAGCACTCATATCGGGTGTGACAGTAAATTGCACGGCGCAGACACAGTGACCGTGGATTTAAACAAAGGGGAGGGAGCCAGCGTTTTTTTAACCATCTTCCCGTTCGAAAAATCAATTCAATTCACCTTTCGGGGACCCTTGGTGTTGTACGTGGCTGGTGGAGGAAGAAACCTTCAATGACATCAACGGGACATGGCTAGCTTGGTATCCAACCTTGTGCAAATGGGGAGTTTGCGGTTGGGCAAATGGACTGTTTGCGGTGGTTTGCGGTGCATTAAAAGGGGAGTTTGGTCTGTCAATGTCTGTGAAGCGGGCGTAACCCTTACACTACCTGATCGATACAACATCATACCTGATTGTATACACACACTGGATGTTTTAAACCATGTTGTTCAAAAAAAATTAGGATTGTTAGGTGATTTATGCCCTTTATGGATTAAAACCCAACTCTGCATCAACTACGTAATTTTCAATGGAAGTTTTGCCATGGATCCCCCTCCGGCATGCCACAGTCCAGGTGTTAGTCCCCTTGAAACTACTTTTCCATCAATACTGTGGCTAGAAAGAGTCCCTGTGAGTTTTAAAATTCGCCTTCCTATTGAAGTCAATGGCGGTTCGCCCGGTTCGACCGCTTGCGAACATTCGCAAAAATTTGCGTTCGCCATTCGCGAACGGAAAATTTTATGTTCGCGACATCTCTAGTTAAGAGCATGGCAAGTGCTCTGCAAACAAATGTGGATAGGGAAATGACTTTAAATAACATAAAATACTTAAAAATAAAAAATAATAATCTTGATCTAGGAGGACGAGGTCCATATGGAGTAGGAGGTTGAGAAGGCGGTGGATGTGGCGGTGGAGGATGAGGTAGCCTACACTGTTTTTGGTTTTAAATTTTATTTTTTAAATTAGGGTACACCCCAAAACATTGGGAAATATAACCTGTGATAACCCCCTGCAGTCTCGCTAAACACACGTTCAGACAATACACTGGCTGCAGGGCAGGCCAGCACCTCCAAGGCGTAAAGAGCAAGCTCAGGCCATGTGCCCAATTTGGAGACCCAGAAGTTGCAGGGGCTGACCCCTGTCAGTCAGTCCGTGTAGGCGTGTGCACACTTACTGCCCCACCGTGTCGCACGTCCCGTGATGTTCAGGATCCAATTGGATATCTGCTC